>NC_090835.1:25565735-25873529 GCF_028021215.1 Eschrichtius robustus
ACTTAGCACCGTCTTGCTTCTGAGGGACCGAGGCTGGTCTCCTCTACGGCACGCAGATCCTGGCCAGTCCTAATCTCTTCTCCAAATAGCCCTGCTTTGATTCACCCCTCACATCATCACTCTCACTTTCCTTCACTTTTCTGCTGGGAGCTACAGAGAGAAAAACACAATGAAACCCTCCATTTTCCAAACCCGCTTGGCGATAAAACGTTTTCCCCAAGCGAAACTAAAGGAAAACTCTAGTCATTCAGGGTAAAACTGAATTACTAGAACCACATGGAGGGCAGGAACATGGTCTCACCAGCAGGAACAGACCTGGTAAAAACAAGTCTCAGTGTCAAGATTCATTCTTGGCTGCCTGTGTGTAGTGGGAAGAATTCTTTTTTTTTTTTTTAACTCATAAGAATAATGATTTTTGTTATTGAAATAGCCCCTATGTATTGGGCAATTTATATGCATTCAATCCCATTCCTCCAGCTTTTCTCATCAGATTCTTGGGAAGGTACTGAAATCAAAGCCTACAGAGGCTGCAGAGTATAGAGGTTAAGCCCCCAGACCCTTAAGTCAGATCGCTGGACGTGCTGTTACTAGCCTTGCCATCTTTTTTTTTTTTTTTTTTTTTTTAATTATTATTTATTTATTTATTTGTGGCTGTGTTGAGTCTTCGTTTCTGTGTGAGGGCTTTCTCTAGTTGCGGCGAGCGGGGGCCACTCTTCATCACGGCGTGCGGGCTTCTCACTGTCGCGGCCTCTCTCGTTGCGGAGCACAGGCTCCAGACGCGCAGGCTCAGTAGTTGTGGCTCACGGGCCCAGTTGCTCCACGGCATGTGGGATCTTCCCAGACCAGGGCTCGAACCCGCGTCCCCTGCACTGGCAGGCAGACTCCCAACCACTGCGCCACCAGGGAAGCCCTAGCCTTGCCATCTTGGGCAAGTTATTTAACTTCTCAGGGGTCTCAGTTTCTTCACGCATAAAATGGGGATCCTGGTGGTCCTTACCCAGTTGGGTTCTTGCAGAGCATAAATGAAATAGGGAGATAAAGCTGTTTTCATGTCACTGGGCAGGCAGCAGGGGCACAGTAAGTATTAGCTGTTAATGTTACAACATTTTCATAGGCCTGAGGCTTGCCGTAAGGTTGCAGAATTGGTCAAGGTGATGAAGGAAGCAGGCTTGCTAGCAATGGAAGGACAGGGGACTGCAGCCCGAGCAGAGGCTAAGCCTGGACCTGGCTGGCCCCCACTGCACCGCATGGATTTTGTCCATGTGGGCCCCACCCCACCTGGGAGTAAGGCATGTGGGACGCCCCCTGGACCCAGGGATGGACCGCTAGACAGATGCTTCAGCTGTACTGGCTTGGCTTAGGGATACCAAGTTTCTACTCTGCTTGTGTGTGATGGGCAGCCAGACAGAAAGGGGGCTTGGCCCGGTTGTGAGATTGGAGAGAAAAGGTTGGCGTTCTGAGCTCCTTTGCCGGTGATACTCTGTGCAACCTCAACTCATGAATGTGCTCAGGATGTGAAAGGGTCCTCAGCCCCCATCGGGATGATCCCCCCACCCCCAGAAAGATGCCCCTTCTCAGAGCTGTTGTGTGGCCTTCTGTCCAGGAGGAGGTTCCGCGATGGCCTTCAGAGCCAGGCACAGTGAAGGGCAGGATGGGAGAGGTGCCCTCAGGTCTCTGTGCTGCTTCGTGTACCTGGGGGATGGGCAGGGTCCACAGGGAGCTGGGGGCCTGTGTTTCTGAGGTACCTGGCCTTGGGGCCCAACGGTCATTCCTTATTCTAGGGGAAGAGCTGTAAATGGAAGAATTGCTTTGAAATTAAAAATTAATGAAAGTTGCATTACCATGGGGGAGATGGACTCAGTTCCTATCTTTTAATCTTTTAGTTCATTTACAACCAGTGGAGTTAAGGTCACGTGATAAATACCTGTGTGTGTGCACGCACATAGCAAGCATAGAATCAGTCCTCACATATCTACCATAAGCTGCCTCCTAACCCACAATTCATCTGTGAAAATCCAATTTTCCACCAAGTATGAAAATCATGTTACAGACAAGTAGAGTGAAACTACCTTTTATATATGTGTACATTTTATTCTGTACGAATCCATAGAAGTTAGATGTTTATACATATATTCGTATATATAAGTGTGATTAGGACTATAGTCGGACAAAAAACCAACCAAATACTGTGTTTTATGGGCAGTTTCATCCCCAGCATACTGCAAAGAAATGCAAATATGTACATTTCAATCAAAGATGTGTTGGCTTTGCTAAATTACATGAGTCAACCTACCTTGGTCATATTGACTGCAAAAAGCAGAGAAATGAGTGAAAAGTATGAACTATAAACCACTCTTTTTTTTTAATAAATTTATTTATTTTATTTATTTATTTTTGGCTGTGTTGGGTCTTTGTTGCTGTGTGTGGGCTTTTCTCTAGTTGCGGTGAGCAGGGGCTACTCTTCGTTGCGGTGCGCGGGCTTCTCATTGCGGTGGCTTGTCTTGTTGTAGAGCACGGACTCTAGGCGTGCAGGCTTCAGTAGCTGTGGCACGCAGGCTCAGTAGTTGTGGCTCGCGGACTCTAGAGCGCAGGCTCAGTAGTTGTGGTGCACGGGCTTAGTTGCTCCGCGGCATGTGGGATCTTCCCGGGCCAGGGCTCGAACCCGTGTCCCCTGCATTGGCAGGCAGATTCTTAGCCACTGTGCCACCGGGGAAGCCCTATAAACTGTTCTTAATGGAACAGAGGTCGTTCATTTTAATTATATGTAACAGCTCACACTCTGCTAACAAAATATTTATTGAAAAGAGATTTTTAGAGGGCTTGCTTTAATGAAGAAATAAAAATGATTTCCAATTAGTGTTTCCTTGTATGCGAGCGGGTGCTTCAAAAGTGCTGGAAAACATACCTTTTTTCTCTGAAGTAGGCACTGTTTCCATGGCAATCATGTTTATGCTATTCATTTTCTCAGTATATTTTTTTAATTCTGTAATAGAAATAAGTTTTAGTTCAGCCTTTACCTAAATCAGATTGAGTCCTAGTTAATGCAATAACATGAACATTGCAGAGCTAGCATCAGCGATTTTGTAATTACTCAGACTGTTCCTCATCTCCATGAGAACAGGCTATGATGGAAAGCCACACAGAAGAAGCACCTTTATGACAATGATCGCTAACACTCATAGAGTACCACATTAGGCCAACTGCTCTGCTGAGCACTTTGTATGCTTCCTTTCATTTGCAGCAAACCTATAAAGGGAGACTCATATTATCCCCATTTTACAGATGCACCAGGAAACTGAGGTGTAAAGAGGTTATTAAAGACAGGATACAATCCTGAGGCAATCTGATCTCTGCTTGCCAGGGCAGGAAGAGTTTGGGTAAAAAATAAGCTTTGATGAGACAAAAGACATTCCTACTATGTCAGCATCCTTAGGGCCACCAGACATATACTTCAGCTTAGAGAAAAAGTTCCTGGCTAGAAAACCAGTTGGTCTGGCATCAAATCTAGTTGGTAGTGTCAGACTAGCTCCAAAACTAACAGGGGTCCCTAAAACCAAGACCAAGTAGGGTGATCGAAATCCATCTCCCAACTTAACCTCACTCATAATCAAAAACATGCAAATTTTTAAAAGAGTAGAACTGTTTTTTCTGTTTGGTTTTTTTTTTGCAAATTTGGAAAGTTTTTCCTTTTTCCTTTTCTTTTTTTTAAGTGAGAGTATCCATTGTTTTCAAGAGACTTTCATAGTTTGACCATATGAATCACATACAGCCCAAAGATATCCTGAAATGCATGCACAAGTATGGTTCACACCAGCGTTAGTCCCAGTAGAGGAAAACGTAAAACACCTTAGATGCCAAACCTTGTTCAGCAGTCAGGGGTAGGGGGTGGCTCATATGACATGGTAATTTACAAACTGGGATATGGTGCCACAGTTAAACAAGGAGCTTTTCATAGCGTGGGGAAGCATTGAGGGGACTGATTAGCAGGGCCGTCTGAATTGCAGTTCACCAAGAAGAGTGTACTTGCTCAGCCTTTTTCTTTCACTCATTTGCCAGATGTGTATTAAGACCGCCGTGAGCCACGCACAGCTAGCTTCTGGAAACCCTTGGATTTTTAACAAGGCACTGGCCTTGCCATCATGGGGCTTACATTCTAGGGGGAAGACAGACATAAAGAGAGAACTACCCCATGTTATAGGGTGCTGTGCAGCAGGTAACTGCGTCAGAAAGGTTTCTCAGGGGAAGTGGCCTCTGGGCTAGGTTCTGAAGAATTTACCGGGCAAAAGTTGGGTGGTCCGGTGCACACAGAGAAGGAGAGGGAAGAGAGTTCCAGTGAGAGGAGTAGCATGTGCAAAGGCCCTGTGTTATAAGAGGCATGTTAGAAGAACAACCCAAAGAAATGCAGAGGAGGGGGAGTAGAGAGAAAAGATGGGACAAGACAAATCCAGACAGGCAGGCAGGGTCAGCCCATACAAGGCTGGAGACCAGGGTTCAGCAAACTTTTTCTGTAAAGGACCAGCTAGTAAATATTTTAGACTTTGCCAGCCAAGAGGTAAAAATCGTTGATACTATATACGTATTTATATGACAAGAGCAAAAACAAATTCACATAAAAATTTTAGTGATTAAATTCAAAGTGTAATAATAATTGAGTATAAATTTTTGTTATCCAGATCTACCAAGGAAAAGAATGAAATATTGAGAGAGGACAACATTTTGCTTAATCCAGTGTTCTCTGCTATCAAAATTGATTCTGAATGTTTATTTGTTAATGCTGATCTGAAGTGAGATTTTCTATACTTCATCTTTATAAATGTCATTTTGCAGGGATAGGTATTGCCAAATACTAATATTGTCCACAACCATATCATTTTAGTTGACCATATTCATGCCTTGGCAGGCGTTAGTAGAATTCTATTAGATTTTTCACTTGATATTTGCCTTTCAGCGTGTCATTACATTACAGATGAATCACTTGTAATTGAAGGTGAGATGGAAGCTCCTCAATTACCTCATTAGATGGATTTTGAAATATGAAAATTTCCTTTGCGCTTACGTCCAAGTCCAAAAAATACCACTGGAACTGTATTTCACGCTCAGAAAATATATCCACTACAAATGTACGTGGAATAGCGATAAAGCTTCTTGTTTTAACATTTGACGGAGTGGGAAGTGTGCAACCTGCCTTAACATGATTTATGATTCAAACGATGTTAGTTATTGAAATGACTTTACCACAGTATAACTTTTGCCTATAAGTGCAGTTTTTGCCTTGTAATTTTAGCTCCCACTCATTAAGAAACATTATCAAGTCAGTAGCAAAAGATAATGTCCAAAGCCATTAAGTGTTCAGTGACAGTGATTGAGAACAGTTCTTCTTGTTCAGAAAAATTTTAATCCCAGCCCTGCGCTCAAAATTCACAATAAAACTTTACCACTGCTGAGTCGTCAATCTGCTGTGTGTTAGGATAAGTCAGGGTATTCAGCTTCTGGTCCTGACCCCAAATTTCCAAAACTGATGAAGGTTAAGTTTATGATAGAAAAAGAAGTTCATTATTAACACCACCGGTTATGTAACACCACGTAGGTTCATGTATTTTCCACAATGAATAATCACAGTCTTTAAACATCTTACATTTTCACAAGCTTTGTAAATCAGTCCAACTAAAGCTTTTCCCGCTCCGCACATATTTCTTACCATTATTAGTTGTGAACGCATCTTAGCAGATTACACTTGAGTTTTTCTGCGCTAGTGTTTTCTTAATCTCTTTGAAATACTTCCACACAGACCATTCATGGAGACTAATTCTTTGATCACTTCAAACTCAGCATGGTCTCCTCAAATAAACAACTGAAGAGTATCAGTAAAATCTATCTACTCACCAAAAGCCAAAGGAAACCACTCCAATTATTTGCTTTGTTTTTTAATTGATTATTGATGCGGCTCCCAAATGTCATTAAATTGTTCAGCAACTGGTCTTACCAAAAGGATAACAGTCTTCAACAAGTTGATTTTCTCTGGACACATTTCTTCAGCAATTACAATTAAACAAGGTATCATTAACTCAGAGAAAACATTTGTTTTGCTAACAAATGAGCCATTTGGAAACTTACACATTTTCATCTTTTATTCTTGCTCATTTTGATTTTCTATTTTTGTGAAGAATTACACTATGGTGAGATATTCTGTTCTAAGTTTTCTAAATTCTTGACCGTTGCTCTCCTGTGAGTTGGGAATATTGCGACACATGCTGAATGTGGTGATGTTGGTATATTGTATTCTTTTAGCACAGCTGCAGTGTCGTTGCATGATGAACACAATGCTTTGCCATCTAAATGTGACGACAGAATAAGCCACATGATACTGTACCTTAAAAGTGCAATAGTCAGGACTTCCCTGGCAGTCCGGTGGTTAAGACTTCACCTTCCAACGCAGGCGGTGCAGGTTCGATCCCTGGTTGGGGAGGTAAGAACCCACATGCCTCATGGCCAAAATAACCAAAACATAAAACAGAAGCAATGTTGTAACAAATTCAATAAAGGCTTTAAAAAATAGTCCACATTAAAAAAAAAAAAAATCTTAAAAAAATAAAGTGTAATAGTAAAGTCTACTTTTGTCTTCTTTTCTTGTTTTGACATATACTGGTAGTAAAAGAAACGAAAGAAAATGTTATGATATAGCAACACTCATGGCACTCAAAACACTATCACGTTACACTGTGTCACTGTGACGTGTGTGCAGAGTAGCAGTGTGAGGCTGCAAGGGCCATCTTGACCACTCACCCCTGCTGTTGTAACGTGAAAGCAGCCACAGACTTGAGGGAAATGAATGGACGTGAATGTGTTCCAATAAAACTTTATTTATGGACCGTGAAATTTGAATGTTATATCATTTCCACATATCAAGAAATAGTATTCTCGGTTTGCTTCTTAACCATAAAATATAAATGCTGTTCTTAACATTGGGAGCTACATCAATAATCAGTTAAGGGCTTCCCTGGTGGCGCAGTGGTTAAGAATCTGCCTGCCAATGTAGGGGACACGGGTTCGAGCCCTGGTCTGGGAAGATCCCACGTTCTGCGGAGCGACTAAGCCCGTGAGCCACAACTTACTGAGCCTGCGCGTCTGGAGCCTGTGTTCTGCAACGGGAGAGGCCACGACGGTGAGAGGCCCGCGCACCGCAATGAAGAGTGGCCCCCGCTCGCCGCAACTGGAGAAAGCCCTCACACGGAACCAAGACCCAACACAGCCAAAAATAAATATAAATAAATAAATAAATTTATTTTTAAAAAAATCAGTTAAAAAGCAAAGCACTTCCCTGGTGGCACAGTGGTTAAGAATCCGCCTGCCCAGGGGACGTGGGTTCGAGCCCTGGTCTGGGAAGATCTCACATGCCACTGAGCAACTAAGCCCGTGCGCCACAACTACTGAGCCTGCACTATAGAGCCCATGAGCCACAACTACTGAGGCCGCGTGCCACAACTACTAAAGCCCATGGGCCTAGAGCCCGTGCTCTGCAACAAGAGAAGCCACCGCAGTGAGAAGCCCGCGCACCGCAGTGAAGAGTAGCCCCAGCTCGCCGCAGCTAGAGAAAGCCCACGCGCAGCAACAAAGACCCAACACAGCCAAAAATAAATAAATAAAAATAAATTTATTTTTAAAAAAAAGCAAAGCAGTTCTTTTGAGTGGTTTCCTTTGGTTCTTGATCAGTAGATAGATCTTACTGAGACTTTTCAGTTGTTTATTTGAGAAGACCATGCTGAGTGTGAAGGGACTAAGGAATTAGTCTCCATGAGTGGTCTGTGTAGAAGAAGTACAGGTAAATTACACTTCAGTTTTTCTGCCCTAGTGTTTTCTCATCCTCTTTGAGAATGAGAAAACACTAGGGCAGAAAAACTGAAGTGTAATCTGCTAAGATGTGGGCCATACAAAAACAGGGGCCCACAGGCCATCCTTCATCAGCCCCTACTTTAGACCATGGTGAGGATGTTGGGCCCCGCTTCTGTTCAGAAGTGCTACCTACTGTGTGTACAGGAATGATTTCCCTAAAAGCCAGTGCAAGCCCTGGAAACATATGAGCCAAGCAGGTGGGCTAAGGTGATGCATCTCTTTGCAGGATGGTACCCGAGTCATAGGGAAATGCGGTGGTTACTGTGGAAAATGTGCTCCATCCTCTGGCACTGGCCTGGAGGTTCGAGTTTTATAGTTAAGGTAAGTGTCTGTCTGTCTCTGACTCTCATTCTTTCTGTAGCCTAATGATTAGCAGATGTGGGCGGGTCATTGGCCCCCAGGCAGGTGAAGCTGACTCAGTGCTATTTGACCTTTGTCTCTCTTGCTCATCTATTGTCATGTGCCTGAGGCCATCTGTTCTCCATTCTTGGACATGCTGTTCCTAGACGTCCTGTACCAGATTCCTCTGTAGTGCTTATTAAAGGTGCTGCTCCCTGAGCTCCATCTCTAGAAGTCCTGCTTCATTAAGTCTCTGGTGGATCCAAGAACTTGTATTTTTAATGCAGGGAATTCTGATGCAGGTGACTCACAGATCACCCTTTGAGAAATACTGCCAAGGAGTGTTACAAGTGTAATATAAATGACGGTCATTAAGCCCTGACTGTGTGTTGGGCACCATGCCGAGCGCCGGGCAGGCATTATTTCAGTGAATCCTCACAACAAAGCCACAGTCTGGGGCCGTTATCCTCGTTTTACAGATGGAAGCTGAGATCCACAGCAATTAAGTAGCTGGCTTAAGGTCAGATGGATTCCCTTGGCAATAACCCAGGAGTGTCCTACCCCAGAGCCTCTCAGTTAATGTACTCTTCTGCACACTTGTAACTCACAGTGTGATCCAAGGACCAGCGTGATCCGCATCGCGTGGGAACTTACTAGGAATGCAAAATCTCAGGCCTCATTCTAGACCTACAGAATCAGAATCTGCATTTTAACAAATCCGCAGGAGAGTCGTGCCTGTTAAAGTTTGACAATTCCTGGTGTAACTACGGTATGCCAGCAAGTGGTCCCTCTGCTGGGCAGAGGGCTGAACTGATCACTTTTTCTCATCCCAGTGCCTTTCACGTACAAGGGCTCAGCCAACTCAGGCGACCCTCCTACAACTTCCCTCAAGCTTCCAGCATTATCCCATTACCCTGTTAGGCTCTTCAAGATCCTGGCAAAGGAATGCCTAGTTGACACTTATGTATCAGTGTCAATGTTTAATTAAAAATCCATATTCAACCTTATGATCTCAAATTAGGATTATTTCCACTTCAGGAGGCCACGGGGGGGGGGGGGGGAAGAGAGAAAAAAAAAAGAAAAAGAAACTTATTGTCTTAAGTAACTGAGATGTCCAAGCAGTGGTCTAACTTCAGGCATGGCTGGATCTAGAGGCACAGAGTCATCAGGACTCTTCCTTTCTCCATTCATCAACAATGCTTGCTTCTTAAGTGGCTTCGTTCTCAGGCAGATCATCTCCTCCACACCACGGTCCCTGGCAGTTCTAGGCTTACATCATCTTTACAGCTCGTGGCTCCAAGTAAATGCTCATCTCCAGCATCTATTCTGCACAAGAACTCTGGCTCTGATTTGTCACATGGCCATTTCCAAACCAATCACAATGTCCAGGAGACTGGGATCATATACCCACCTAGAGTCGGGTGACTGACTGACAGCTTCATTTGGAAGGGGGATGGTTGCCAAAGAACCAGAAGGAGTTTATCAGAAAAGAGGGGAGAGAGGCAGGCAGAGTCAGCAGGTATCCATTAGAGATTCCCATTTGATACGTATTTTATATATTTTATATCCAATAAAGTAAATTTTATATGTATTTTATGTACAGTAACATTTGAGTGAGCACAGATACATAACATTTACGTGTATGTATAAAAAAGGCTAGAAGGAAATACAGCAGTATTTGAAGAACATTATCTCAGGTTGGGGGAATCACAGGCTAATGGTTTTTATTTTTTTCTTTATACACCCCTGGAATTTCCATGTTTCTTGTAGCAAGTGTTATTTTTAAAATCCAGAGAAAATAGCAAGTGTTATTTTCAAGTTCTATATGTAAAAATTTATGGTTTACCTTCTCTTGACTTATGTCATTTGAGACAGAAGATTTACATTTCCTGGTTGGTTCATTTGTTTTCAGGTGCTCTGAAGAGGAAGCCGTTATGGGATGGATGAAGGATAGTGATGAAATACCTCCACCTTAAAATTTGGGTGTGTGTGTGTGTGTGTGTGAGCGTGTATGTGTGTGAGGACTTGTATGCCTGTGTGTGTGTGTACATATGCATATATATACATATATACACACATATATACACGTGTATATATGTGTGTGTATATAAATGTGGAATATCCTTATGATGTAAAGTTTAATATTTATGTTTGAAATTATTTATTGTGATGTAATATTTTTGTACGTAAAATGATTCTTTTATGACTGCCTTTCACGTTATTTTGTCCCCTGCAGTCAGACCACTGCATTTTACGTACTCTACATTATATGTAGTACTTTGACAAAAGTGATCCTTCATTATCACGGTACACTATTGTTTACTTTCTATCTGTAAATGTTTTATTGTTACTTTTTTAAAACTGTAATTTTTTAAAAAAACAACCTAGCCGCCATCAAGGTGCTACAAGAATCGTGTGAGGATATTTTTGGCATTTCTAGGAACGTATCATTAGCCAATCAGTAATTCAGTGATGTCACAGATTGTACCAGCTATTAATTATGTTAAATATCTATTCAGTTTCATGTGATCTCTGGGAAAAAAGTCGCTGCCTTGGTGCTAATGTTGTATGTATTTAAGTGATCATCAGACTCAGAAATGTAAACGCTTTTAATAAAAGGGAGAAGCTAAAGGACAGCTTCCAGTGGACAGAATCACTTGGAAAAAATAAGACCAACTGTTTACCCTTGTTTTTGGACATGCCTTTTTGGGAAGAGAGTTGGACTTTGTTCTTGTTGTTGTTATTCTTACCAATACTTTACTTCAGTTCATGGTGCCTTGGTCTCTCTGTGGTTAAATGGAGGGTCCCCCAAGCAGCTTCATTACAGAGTGACATTAAGCAAATGAGAGCCGCTCAGCGTTTTGCCAAGATATTCTGAAATGGTGTCCATGTTAACAATTGTGACAGAGGATGCACGGGGTGGGGGTGACCTTCGACACCCCAGCACACCTGGAGAAACTCAGAACCGGATTCTTAGTCATCAGGATTGACTTTTGTATGAAAACATTAGCTGGTGACTTGACGCCTTTGAGCCATGAGCCTGAAACCCTGCCAGTGTCCATGGCTGCTGCAGTAATTGGTGGCATTTATGAGAAGAAATGAACTGTGGAGTACAAGATGGCTGAGTCTTTCTCATCTCCCATTAATCTTTGGATTCCATTCATCTTTGGAAGTCCTGTTTTTTTCTCCTTTCCAAAATGGAAGTGCCAAAGCCATGGTCTTTCTGCCCTTCCAACCTGATTGAAGAAAGGTCATGGCCCATGTCAGACACTCGACTTGAGAAGCCCTCCCATTTCCAAAAACCAAAGAGATTAGGAGAAACCTGGCAGTATTCCCCAAAGCCAAACAAACTCCAGAGTGCTCCAGGAAGTTATATCAATATATGAATAAGTGTTATTCTCCATTATTAATACATTGTGAAAATATACTATGAATAAATACCATGACCACATCCAAACATTTGTGTTTCACATGGTTTCTGGACTCTTGATTCAAATTGGAACGAACATATCTGTAGTTTTTAAGATTGCCAGATTGAGAAGAAATGCAGACTTTCTTAATCCCACTGATTGTGTTTGCTATTCTGGAGACAGATAAAGGATGGGGACTGTCCCCAAGGTTTGTCTTTTCATCACTTAAATCAGTTGAAATGGTTATTCTGAAACTCAGAGACAGAAACCTCTTGTTTGTGTGACGGGGAACAAGTGAGCAAACAGAAGAGGAGATTGAAGTGGGGTTTGGGGGCTTAATTGTTAATATTATGTAACAGTAGTTTCTATTCTAGAGACTGATGGTGTCCTGGGAATTGAGAGCTTTCCAAAGAAATCTAATGAACAGCTAATAGTAAGTGAATATCCACCATATGCCGGGGCCCTTTACTAAATTGTTTTAGCTCATTCTTAGAACCACCAAGTGGAGCAAGTAATAGACTTACCATCATTTTTTGTATAAGGAGACAGAGCCTTCAAGATACACATGGGCCCAAGTTCACATACGGTGAATAAGTGACAGTCTCAGAAAGAACTTTGGCTCTGATTGGGTTACACGACCACTTCTGTACCAATCACATTGTCAAGATGGCTGAGATTATGTGCCCACCTAGAGGCACATGATCAACAACTTCAGTTGAAAGACCAGCTGTCCCAGAAGAGAAGGGTTGTGTTACCAGAAAAGGGTAGATGGTATGGAGACAGGCAAAAGCAACACATATCCACAGGAGATTCCGTGTGTGTGTATGTGGTTGCATGCACATGCATGTGTGCAAGTATAAAATCTCCAAATCCCATAGCTCACACCATAGTTCCATAGTTCCTTGTCACCCCTCAGCTTCGTCTGAGACTTGGGTTCTAGTCCTTTCTCTGACATCTAGTAACTGTAGGATCCTGAACCCTAGTAGGATAAAGATCTGTAAAATGAGGCTACTGACATGCCTCCTATCTACCTTGCGGGATTGGGTTTTCTATAGCTGCACTCAAAATATGCATCAGCACATTTAAGCTGACAGCATGAAAGCCATGGGTTCTGTATCAGTTAGGAATTGTGTTCAGCTGGTAATTACAGAGACCTGACTGCAATGGCTTACACATTAATAGGTGTATTTCACTGTTATATTCAGGAAGCCTGGAGATAGGCGATCCAGGGCTGGTATGGCAGCTCCACAAACTCTTCAGGGACATAGTTTCTTTATCTCCTTCTCTCCTCAGTCTTCCATATTTCCATATGGCTGCTAGAGCTCCAGCAATCACTCCCAAATTCTAGGCAACAAAAATAAAGGAGTGGGGGAAAGGGTAAAAAGTAGCCTGGTCCCAGCTTTCTACTCTTTGAAAGAGGTTTTCCAGAAACCTCACCCAACAAATTCCACTTATATCTCCTCAGCCAGAATTGAGTCCTGTCTTACACCTAGGCTGCAGAAGCAGTGGAGAATTAGGGTTATTTCACAGAGTATATTGCCAAACTAAATAAAATGAGGGATCTGTTCCCGGAAGACAAAAGAGACTTAAGAGAAGCAACTAGAAGTCTCCGCAACAGGTTCAGCTACACTGACAAGAGAGAATGGTTTGGAAGCAATTGTCATAAAGTAAGCAAGAGATAATAGGATCTGGGCTGGAGATGTGACCATTGTAATGGTAGAAAATTGTAGAGTGAGAGAGGTGGTAAAATTAACAGGAGCTGACAGTGGGTAGATTCAGGGTGCACTGTGGGAGAGAAGGCACTGATCAGAATTCAAAGATGAGGTTTCATTTGCCTGAAAATACAACCAGGGTGATAGAAAGATGAATGTTTGGATGGGTGAATGCACAGATATAATCTATTAGATTCTGTTCATTCTTTATATCTTTATAGCACCGTACAGATTAAATATTGTCTTTGTGTTCTATTCACTCTTCATCCAAATAATATTTATTGCACATCTACTAATTTCCAGTCATTGTTCTAGGCACTAGGGATGCAGCAGTGTACAGTTGATGCTTGAACAACACAAACTTGAACTGCACAGGTTCACTTAGGCGTGGATATTTTTCAATAGTAAATGCTACAGCACTACATGACCTGTCATTAGTTGAATCTACAGATATGGAAGAACTGTGGATACAGAGAACACAGTAAGTAATAGGTGGATTAACCCCCGTGTTGTTCAAGGGTCAGCTGTATTAGGGTACAGGCTAAGAGTCTGTGTCAGTCCACTGGGGCTGCCATAACAAAACGCCGCAGAGTGGGTATTGTAAACAACAGGAGTGTATTCTCTCATAGTTCTGGAGGCCAGAAGTCCAAGATCAAGGTGCCACCAGGGTTGATATCTGGTGAGGCCTCTCTTCCTGGCTTGTAGACAGCTATCTTCTCACTGTGTCCTTTCCTTGGTGTGAGCATTGAGAGAGAGAGAGAGAGAGTGGTGTGTCTTCCTTTTCTTATAAGGATACCAGTCCTGTTGGATAGGGCCCCTCCTTTATGACCTCATTTAACCCTTATAATCCATATCTCCAAGTTCAGTCATATTTGGGGTCAGGGCTTCAACCTATGAATTTTGGGAAAACACAATTCAGTTCATCACAGAGCTGTAAGAAAGAGACCCCAAAATAAGACTGACATTTATTTTTCTCTCGTTCGCCGTGTAGAAGTCAGCAGGCGGCTGGGCCTGGTACGTGACTCTGTTCTGTATGTCGTCGGAGGACTCGGGCTCCTTCTGTTTTGTGGCTTGGCCTTCCTCGAGGTGGTGTCCTTATGTGTCTCATCCTCACTATGTCTGTGTCCAGCCTGCAGGAAGGGGCCAGTCATTTTCAGGCAGTACCTAAAAATTAAAAAGTGACTTTTAAAAAAAAATTTTTAATACTGGAGTATAGTTGATTTACAATATTGTGTTAGTTTCAGGTTTACAGCAAAGTGATTTAGTTATACATATACATTTATCTCTTCTTTTCCAGATTCTTTTCCCATATAGGTTATTACAGAGTATTGAGTAGAGTTCCCTGTGCTATACAGTAGGTCCCTGTTGATTATCTATTTTATATACAGTAGTGTGCATATGTTAATCCCAAACTCCTAATTTATCCTCCCCACTTCCACCTTTATCCTTTGGTTACCATAAGTTTGTTTTCTAAGTCTGTGAGTCTGTTTCTGTTTTGTAAATAAGTTCATTTGTGTCATTTTTTTTTAGATTCCACATATAAGTGATATCTTATGATATTTGCCTTTCTCTGTCTGACTTCACTTAGTATGATCATCTCTATATTCACAATTAATTTAGCAATTGCTTAGATGCAGAGCCTGATTTAGAAGCAAGAGGAAATGTGCTCTAGTTGGCAACCATGTGCCCCGCTAATGCTGAGTGGAGGTGGGGCTTCCATGACTAAAAAGAAGGAGGGAAGGATGGCCCCTGGGCAGATTAGCTGCTCTGCCACAAGCAGTGAACAAAACCCACAAGAATCTCTGCCCTTCAGAGCTTACATTTTAGTGGTGACAGATGAGAGAGAAAATAAACAAACAAGTAAGGCACTCTGCAATTCTTTTCCAGTAATAGATCTGAGCGTATTTTCCATGATAGCCACCCATATACCATCGTGGCATGTCATGCTGCTCCCTGAATCCCAAGAACTTCCATACCCCAAAGCTTTCACACGTGTCTGTTTTTGCCTTAGCATGTCAATGTTTCTTTCTCTTCTGATTCATACAAAAGTAATAAAGAGTAAGCAAAACCTAGTATGGTAAAGAAGTTCCAGAGGGAGAAATAAAGAAGGGAGAAGAAGGAGGGCTGCCCGGCGCCCCAGGGTGAGCATGTTGCTCTTTTAAACAGGGTGGTCAGGAATTTCTTCTTTATGAACTTACATAGCTCCTAACAAAGCCCTGGATCACCGTAAAAGCCTGGCACCAACCGCAGTGGGTGTGGAAACTCTCTCTGCCACCGACAGATGGCCTGAGAGGTCCTGCTCTGTTATTTTAGTATCAAGTCTAGGCATTGCACTGTTAGACCTGCAGTTTATTTCTGATCATATTTTAGAGGTGATTTTTCAGGGTGTGCATAAAACCTTTAGAGGCCCTAGGCCCTAAAAAGTTTATGCCACTCCCCTTAAATATGTACCTCTGACCATGAATTTAGGGTTTTTTTTCCCCATGAAGACTATTTTTTAAAATAATACCAAATATCAGTTTTCCCCCTGAAACCTGAAGACCATCTTTGGTGTAGCCCTAGGCACATGTTTTTTCTGTTCAGTAGGTGATACAGCCAGTTTTATAGCATTATTAATTGCAGTGATTTCTGATAAGGACAGAAGGAGCAGATATTTAAAGTGCTAATAAAAAGGGCATTCAGTTACAAAGGAAAGATAAAATTCCTATATAACTTATACTATGTCTAGGATTTAGAATCAAATGCCTTTCAGGCTGTTGATAGGAGAATTACAGTTAGGTCAAATGGTGTCTGTATGTAGAAAAGACAATTAATATTCAGTTTATTACGTTTACAAGTTCAGAAACCTAGCTCTCCCTTAAGCTTTGGAGTTCGGCTTACAAATCCTATTATTTTACTTATTTATCAGCCTACTTTTTAACAATTACTTTTTAAAAACTTTTGAACGATATTTTCTCCATTCGTCACTTACTCAACAAAAAGCCTTTAAATATCTTATACATTATTTATATATTTAATGAAGTTTTCCTGTCTTAAGCCCTTTAATTATCTGACAGAAGCATATATTTCTGAGTACTTAGATAATTTTTATAAATATAAAAATATAAATATTACATAAATCAGTGACCTTAAAGTTCTTTTAAATACTCCTAAGTGGCAAGTTGATTTAGAATGGTTTTAACTTAAAATTACAAATGAAAATCAAGTACTCAATGACATGTTTTAAATTGGCCTTATAAGTTACTCTAATATTTCAAATGTTTAAAATTATGACAATTACATAAGCTATCAAATTTTCACATGTACCTAAAACCAAAAATCTTAATAGTGGTTCTGATTCCCTTAGACATTTTTATATCCTAAATCTTGCTCTTAGCGTGAGTAAAAGTTGTGAGCTCATCCAACTGTTGTAAAAACCAGGGGTTCCCCTCGAGTGTAAGAGTTGGAGCAGCAGAGACTGGGATGGTTCTTCTCACTCCACCTAGGGAAGACTTGTGTATTTTTTTTTTTTTTTTTTTTTTTAGGCTGTAGATGCTCTTTTATGAGGATTAAATAGGAACAGGTGGGGATTCGATAGAAAAGCATGTCAGCAAGGCCCTGGGATGCTCCCCAAGGCCACGGGGCAGGTCCTGTACCAGCCCAGCACCTGTCTTCTGGGGCTCCTGGGGCGCTTGCTGCTTCGGGCTCAGGCCTGGGTCCCCAGAAAGCCGGAGTCCTCTGCTGGGCAGAGAGCTGCCCTGCGGCTCTTTATTTCCTGTTGCTGCCATAACAAATTACCTCAAACCAGGTTTAAAACAACATAGGTTTATCATCTTATAGTTCTGAAGGTCAGACATCTAAAGTGGGTTAGTAGACCTGCATTCCTTCTCTGTTCTCTAGGGGAGAATCTGTGTCCTTGCCTTTTCCAGCTTCTAGAGGCTGCCTGCGTTCCTTAGCTGGTGGCCCCTCCCCTCATCTTGGAAGCCAGTAGCGTAGCATCTTCCAGTCTCTCTGTCCCCTTCTACTTCTGCTTCCTTCATCACATCACCTTTTCCTAACTCTGACTCACTTTCCTCCTTCTTTTAAGGATCCTTGTGATTGCATTGGGTCCATCAGGTAACCCGGGATGATTTCCCTATTTTAAGATCCTTACCTTGATATCATATCTGCAAAGTCCCCTGTCAAAAGAAAGGTCACGTATTCCCAGATTTTGGAGATTGGGATGTGGACATCTTTGGGGTGGGAGTGAGGGGTCATTATTCTGTCTACTACATTTTCCACACATTTAAGGACTAGAGATTGGCCGGATGCTGACGTGATTGTCCAAACTCCCAATGAGCCACGCTGACCTTTTTGTTCATTTTGTCAATGAACCTTAACTTCAAGAGAGGGATGTTCCCATAGCCCATGTTCCTGGATTCAAATTCTACATATTACCTGATTTTTCCACCGGCATTCCAAACTCTATAACAGTTAGATTGCTTGATTGGCTTTTGCATGTGGCCCTTATATATATAGACATCTTCCTGTCTTGGTCCAAAGACTTTTGAACTTGGCAAGAATTTTGTGCTTTTGCATATACTTCCCAGGACATAGAATTCTTATGGTACTAAAGTGATGGTGCACTGAATTCTGAATCTCTCTCATGCTTGGATAGATCTGACCTGCCCTGCCATCAAGGCTTATAGGGCCATCTTTATGTTAAAACAGCCTTTTAGGACATGAGCCATTATTAAGTATAGAAACTTTCATAGGTACCCTTGGTAACAGTGCCTTCTTCATCTTCTTCATCTCTCTTGATAAGCCGGGATATCTCTTCAGTGCTTGGTGCTAAGTTTCACAATACCGTAGAATGGGTACACATCTGGGAGCCTTCTTGGCCCCAGCATACTCTGGGCCAAGGCAGGAGACTTCAGGGGGTCCCTTTGTGGTTCGTGGGCATACCACCAAGCTTAATCAGTATCTTTAGGTGTGGAACCTGAGAATCTGCCTTTTTAACAGGCTCCCCAAGTGATCCTGTGCAGACTAGGGAAAGCTACCTTTCAGAGCATCTTCTTTCATGCAGCAGTGAGGCTGTCCAGGCAGTGTCAGTTTCCTTCACCCTGTCACCCAAGCACTTTGTATTTGTCCTCTGTGGGCATGCAGTCGGCACCCATAAGCTCTAGAACAAGATGGAATGGCTTGCCTTGGTTCCCCCACTCCCTAGCCGTGTGACCTGGCACAAGACTCTTACACTCCCTGGCCTCCCCTTCCTCTTCAGTGGGATGAGGGATAATAATGGTACGCATGTCGCGTGGTTGCTGTGAGGCTTCGATGTGCTCTTACATTTAAAGCACTTGGAACACTGCCTGTGTTAAGTACTCAGTATCTCTTAGCTACTAGAAACTGACTAAATGCTATAGAAACCATGGTTTAATTTGGGAAGGGCTACTGTGGGAAAGGTATGAAGGTATTGGCCCACACTTTCACCTCCACTCCATGTCCTAGAGTTGAGAAAACTAGGTTTTCATGTATGTGCCTTCCTCAGGCTCCACTTGTTCGCAAAATACCGTAGTTCTTTCTGTTTCCCTTCCCAAACTGTAAACGAAAGCTGTGTATCAGAGGATACTGTCAGGGCTAGAAGGGGCCTGAAAGGATATATAGATCAACAACAATAATAATAACTATATCCCAAGCATCATAAAACTGCATTTATTGAGCATTTACTATGTGTAATGGTTAATTTTATGTGTCATCTTGGCCAGGCCATGGTACCAAGTTTTGAGTCAGACACCAGTCTAGATGTTGCTGGGAAGGTATTTTTCAAATATGATTAACATTTAAATCAGTGGAGGGACTTCCCTGGTGGCGCAGTGGTTGGGAGGTCCACCTCCCAGTGCAGGGGACACAGGTTCGAGCCCTGGTCCAGGAAGATCCCGCATGTTCCACACGCGGAGCGGCTGCGCCCATGCGCCACAGTGGCTGAGCCTGCGCTCTGGAGCCCGCGGGCCACAGCTGCTGGGCCCTCCTGCTGTCGCTACTGAGGCCCACGTGCCTGGAGCCCATGCTCTGCAGCGGCAGAGGCCACCGCGGTGAGGATCCCGCGCACGTCAACGAGGAATCGCCCCCGGCCGGCTCGCCGCAGCTAGAGAAGAGCCCGTGCACAGCAACAAAGACCCAACGCAGCCAAAAAAAAAAAAAAAAAAAAAAATCAGTAGCGTTGAGTAAAGCAGGTTACCCTCCACACTGTGGTGGAGCCTCAGCAATCAGCTGAAAGCCTGAAGAGAAAGAGTGAGGCCCCCTGAGGAAGAAGGAGTTCTGCCATCAGACGGCAGCAGCAACTCTTGCCTGGTTCTGCAGCCTGCCAGCTTGCCCTGCAAATTTCAGATTTGCTAACCTTCACAATTGCATGAGCCATAAAATAAATCTCTTCCCTAAATAAATCTTTCTAGATAGATAGATGATAGATAGAATATTATATGTTATGTATCTATATAGAGAGATATCAATAGCTATAGGTATATTCCATATTTATAGCTATGTATAAGTATACCTCTATTTCATATTGGTATCTATAGGTAGATATCTCCTGTTGGTTCTGCTTCTCTGGAGAACCCTGACTAATATGCTACGTGACAGGCCAGAGCCATTCCGTTGCACAACTCCAGGGGGTGCCATTCACCCTGAGCCCTAAATGCTTTGCTCGTGTCCTCTCATGGAACCGTCATGACAACTCTGTGGGGGAGCCACTTTTTAAATTCGCATTTTAAAGATGAGAAAATCGAGGGTTAAGAGAGTCTGATAGCCTGACTCCCAAACCCAGGGGCTTACGCACTCAGCATGCACGAGACCCGAAGCAGCTGTGTCCAGGGCATTAAATTACTGAAAGGACAGTACCAAGACTAGAGCCCATACCTCCTCACTCCCGACACACTGACCTGTCACACCAGAGAGCTTGCTCACAGAAAGAAGAGAAAATTTAGAACTTTGTTTCACGTGAGCAAGCAGAGGAAGGAAGAAAAGAGTCCCGCCGGGAATATTTCCTGTGATTGCTCAACTATATTCTGGACTAGATACCAACAGTTAAGAGCCGCAGGCCCTGTGAAGTGAAGATGAAGTCAGTTTCTACTTAATTGGTTAGACTTCGCTCCTATTCCATTTGTCTTTGGGGTTCAACTTTTAATATGACTGAGCAGCGCTTAGAAATGCTGCCTCTGTGTCCTTTCCGCTGGAGCAGCCATCCCCATTCCATCAAGGAAAGGTCAGGCAAGAGCCGCTGGGCTTATTTGCATCCCCCCTGACCCCCCCAGAACTTGGGCCTGAAATAAAACGTCTTTGTCCCAGGAAAGAGCCAAGCTTTTCACTCAGCAGCTGTCTGGTGCAGAGACCTGCAGCTTTTAAGAAGCCCTTATGTTGTCTGAAGTCAAGTTTGTTTTCCATCTCCCCAGGTATTAGTCCACTTAGGAAATAAAGTGTTAAAAGCAATTGCTTGACCAGTTTGGGCTAACCCAGGGATTGGCAAATCCATGCTGCTTGTGCAATTTACAAAATATTTTCTTTGTAGTTGTCCTTGAAGCCCAAGTGGGACTAATGGCTTTAACTACCAGCCTACACGTTTCAAAGTGATTTCCACATCAGGAAGCCATTGTCGGCTTCCCCAAACACTTAATTGGTACAGGATGTGAGCAATTCCGAAAGGCCACGCTTCTGTTCTGAGTCCCAATCCGTCGCTCAGGTAGGAGCTGGTTTTCAGCAACGATTTCCATTTCTGTCTTCTTGTGTGCGCTCAGTCATTTATGGTTCCATTTTCCTATGGAATAAAAGGTTTCCTTGGTAATGAAAAAGCATTATAATCATGCCCAGCACCCAAGAAGTGGAGTTGGCTTGGCAGTCACAGACCAAAGGGCTCTGTGTTGGCATAAACTCATGGAGGAACAGCATCAAAAACAGTCTTTGCAAGTGTGTGGTGGTGAAGGGTGCAGTTTCTAAAATCTGGACAAGTTGCTTACTTCCCTAGAACTCAGTTTCCTCATTTGTACATCGGTTATAATGGCATTGAACTCAGAAGACAATTCAAAGATTAAGTGAAATAATGTGCATCAGGCTCCTAGAACAGTGACTGGCCCACAATAAAGGAAGTAAATATCATCCTTCCCCTCCCTCCCTCCCTCCACCATCATCACCATCGTCACCAACATCACCATCGTCATCCTTGTCATTATCAGCGTCTTCCACTAAGATTTTTTTTTTTTTGGAAATGACACAAAACCCAGAAGTTATAAAGAAGAAAAATTAGCAATTTACCCACATAAAAGTAAAACCTTTAGATATAAAAACAAAAACAAAAAAAGAAGCAAACCCATAAACAAGGCCTAAAGATAAATTACAAACTGGGAGGAAAATGTTTGCCAGATTAAGGCATTATTCCCGTTTACAAAGATGATGAGCAAGCCCTTTTTAAAAAATAAGTGTTTACTGAAGAAAAATGAACAAACAAAATAAGAAACAGAGAGAAAGGATGAGAATAAAAGGAAAATGAAGAAAAGTGTTTAAAAGACACAAGCAGGCAGTTGGTTTTTTTTTTAATTTTAAAAATGACAAGCAGATGAAAACTGCCCAATTTAGTTCATAAATCAACAGAATATAGATTAAAACATCAATGAGAATTTTTTTCATCTATCAAGTGAGGAAAAATTGATAATACTCAATATTTGCCCAAGTGTTCTCTAACCTCTGCAATGCTTTTCAGCAGTGTTGATGCAGTAGAAACTGGTGAAACTTCTGGAGGATAATTTAATAATTCTCAAAAGTAGGAGTGTACCTTAATTATTAACCTATAGTTAATAATACTATATTTCATATTTGAAAGCTCCTAAGAGAGTAGATCATCCTGTGGTGATGGATGTTAACTGGACTCATTGTGGCGATCATTTCACCGTGTATACAAATACGGAATCATTATGTTCTACACTTGAAACTAACAGAATGTTACATGTCAATTATACCTCATTAAAAAAAAAAGAGGGGCTTCCCTGGTGGCGCAGTGGTTGAGAATCTGCCTGCTAATGCAGGGGACATGGGTTCGAGCCCTGGTCTGGGAAGATCCCACATGCCACGGAGCAACTAGGCCCGTGAGCCACAACTACTGAGCCTGCGCGTCTGGAGCCCGTGCTCCGCAACGAGAGGTTGTGATAGTAAGACGCCTGCGCACCGCGATGAAGAGTGGCCCCTGCTTGCCACAGCTAGAGAAAGCCCTCGCACAGAAACGAAGACCCAACACAGCCAAAAGAAAGAAAGAAAGAAAGAAACCTTATAAATAAATCTGTCCAATCTTAGGGGGAAAAAAAAAAAAAGAATGCTTTCCTAAAGGTATGGGTGGACTAATACATGTGTAATACAGCATTATTTATAATAGAAGAAGTCTTGGAAATAACCTAAATGCCCATTAATAATCGATTCGTTAAATGAATTATGATAAATCTATATAATAATGGTATATTATATAGTTAATCTATTGATACATCTGCTTGTCTGTCTGTCTATATATCTGTCTATCATCTAATGCTGCATAACAAATCACCTCCAAACTTATTAACTTAACACACATTTGTGTGATGTCACAGCAACATCTGTGGATCAGGAATCCAGGTATGGTTAGCTGGGTCTGAGACCCCTTTAGGGTCTCTTACAGGCTACAGTCAAGGATGTTGTAGTCACCTCTAGGCTGACTGGGGAGCGATCTGCTTCCAAGCTCACTCTCATAGTTGTTGACAAGATTCAGTCCTTCGCAGGCTGTTGGCCAGGGGCTGCCCTCAGTTCCTTGCCCAGTGATGTCTCCCTATGGCAGCTGATGATGTGGTGAGTTGCTTCATCAGAGTGAACAAGCGGAAGGAGCCAGAAAGAGAATGCCAACAAGATGGAAGTCCCAGGGCTTTTATCACCTAATCTCGGAGGTGACATCCCATCACTTTTGCTATTCTCTATTCATCCAAAGCATGTCATTAGCAAATTTCAAACATGAGTTTTCACTCCTAAATTCTTCAGTATTCATCTATAAAAAGTAAGGACATTCTCCTCCTTAAATGCAATGCCTTATTCCGTCTGAAATAATTAAAGGAATTCCCTATTGTTACCTAAGATCCTGTTTCCATCTTAAAATGTTTCCAGTTGTTTCAAAAATGTCACCTTACAGATAGATGGTTTATTGGAACCACGATCACGTAAGATCCATATATTGCATAAACCTGATTGTGCTATCTTTTTAACTGTCTCTTCGTCTGAAGCACCCCCTCTCCCTTTTTTTTTTTTTTTAATAAGGAAGTTTTAAATTATTATTTATTTATTTATTTTTGGCTGTGTTGGGTCTTCGTTTCTGTGCGAGGGCTTTCTCTAGTTGCGGCAAGCGGGGGCCACTCTTCATCGCGGTGCGTGGGCCTCTCACTATCGTGGCCTCTGTTGTTGCGGAGCACAGGCTCCAGACGCGCAGGCTCAGTAGTTGTGGCTCACGGGCCTAGTTGCTCCACGGCATGTGGGATCTTCCCAGACCAGGGCTCGAACCTGTGTCCCCTGCATTGGCAGGCGGATTCCCAACCACTGCGCCACCAGGGAAGCCCCCCGCCTCCCTTTTTTCATGCCACTGATTTGTTCAAAAGAAAGGAGGCCAGTGGTCCCACCTTCTGGGTTTGTCTAAGTGCTTTCTCGTGACGTCTTTGAACTTGTTCTTCTACCTCCTGTCGTTCCTATAAACTAGATGTTGGATCTAAATACTTATATTCCAGGATGATATTCCATATCATAAGTGATGCTGTGCCTTTCATATTCTATTTTATTAGGAAGTACATAATGGCTTGTGCCACTGCTAATGATTTTATAATTGATCAGAGTGGTCTTTTTAAAATGTTCACATCACTCCTCTGCTGAAACCCCATCACCTTTAGAATAAAGTCCCAGCTCCTTACCGTAATCTGGCTCAGGGCTAGTTTTCTCCCCATTGGTCACTGCAGCTCAGCTACACTGAGTTGCTGTCCCTCAAACTTGCCAAACTCTTTCTCAATTTGGACCTTTGCTGTTATTGCTTGCAACACTCTCTCCCTAGAACTTTGCATGGCTGGTTACTTCGCACCCCTCCCGACAGCCCTCCTTCCCAAACCAGTCTCTAACCTATAACCCTATTTTATTCTCTTTTGGCATTTATCCCAACCTGAAACAATTTCATCCTTTTTTTAGCTTGTGGATTTCTATATGGGTTTATGAGATTTTTGTCTGATTTTCCATACTGGAATGTAAACTCCACGAGATCAGGGACCTGGTTGTGGTTGCTGACCACTGTACCCCAAAAACTTGGAACAGTGTCTGACACTTAGTAGATGCTCAATAAATATTTGTTAAGCAGATAAATGAATCTTATCAGCACTTTTTCAAGGTAGTTTATGTTAAGAAACAGCCTCTGAGACACCTACCTGATGAGAATAAATACAGCACTGTGTGTATTTCTGGGTTTCTGGGGGTGTTGTTTTGTGGTACTCATGTTTTTGGAGGGGTGTATGATGCTTTCCTACCACAGACCATTGCTGTTCAAAATGTTTCCCACGGCCCAGCGGCATTGGCATCACCTGGGAGCTTGTTAGAAATGCAGACTCTTGGGCCCCAGCCCAGACCTACTGAATCAGAAGCTGCATTTGACAAGATGCCCAAGTGACTTGTGTGCATTTTAAAACTTGAGAAACCCTGGTCTAAAATCCTGGTCTCTTTTATTTCTCTTCCTTCCATTTCAACTTATTCTCCAGCTCTACCCAACCACCCCCATTGTTGAGCCCTAATGGCCCATCCCCGGAAGCAGCCTCTGGTACCTCCCGAACTATTTACCTAAAGGCTTATCTTCACAGGCTGCTTCCCTCCGGATTTCATTCTGTTTATAAATATTGAAGCTGAAATGTAAACCACATTGAAACCCTTCCCCCAGAGGCCTGCATGTCCCGGTAAGTCTTTACATTTGCAGGTATCTATTGACATATCTTAAACAAACAATTTTAAATGTTTCCATGGGCGTCCTGAGTTTAGCATTTCCTTTCATCTTGCCTGGTAGCAGATTGAGGCTAGAGTTTATTTTTAAAGGTTGAAGAATTCATAATATTTCTTAAACATGGGTTGAGGGTACACACCACCACACCGTGGAATTGGGATGTGGTCTCGTGCAGCCTGGTTGCAAAGCCTGGACTCTTAACATCTATGGCAGCAATGGGCACAAAAGTTGCTTTACAAAAGTGCCATTTGTTTGTCCATTCATTTATATATTCATTCATTTGGAAGGCATGTGAGGATATTGGCGTGGTA
Source organism: Eschrichtius robustus (assembly GCF_028021215.1). Classification (NCBI taxonomy): domain Eukaryota; kingdom Metazoa; phylum Chordata; class Mammalia; order Artiodactyla; family Eschrichtiidae; genus Eschrichtius; species Eschrichtius robustus. Next base: position 25,591,378 of record NC_090835.1, read on the forward strand.
TAGAGATGTAGAGCCCTTCAGACCATCATTAGAGGAGATGAAATAAGTACAAAAGTAACCTCACAAGGTTGAGTCATGTCAGTGATGTCAGGTACTCTTTGAGTCCAGTGGAAGACTTCATGGAGGAGGGCAGCAAGTAAAGATGCCTTTAAAGAGCAGAGGACCCAGGAAGTCATGGTCCTTGGGCTGCCTCTGAACCCTTCCATTTGACTTCATTCAGGATCTTGGCCATCTTCCATACTGTCACTGGGCTTTAGTCTCTCAGAATTTATTAAGCACCTGAGACTTATATAGGATCTTGGGGCAAGGAGAATTATCTCCACTCAACAACCTTTTCCTGAGCACTTATTATGTGCTAGATACAGCCCTAGGGACTGAGAATACAGCAGTGAATTAACACACAAAATACCATTCTTGTGGGGCTTATATTCTAATGAGGGGTAAATGAGGTAAATAATGATTGAAGTCCTCCATGGTGTGGGTACAGAAAAGACTGTTCTCAAGTATATCTTGGTTTTAGGAATTAATGATTGCTTTATTAAAGTCACATGTGAAGAAAGCAAGTGTTCAAGCTCAGCTTATACATCTATTTCTAAAACATATAAGCCATTTTTAAGGGCACTTGAAAAATATTTGATTGCATTTGCAAACTTAATTAAGCTACGTTGACAAATTCTGTATATTCAGTTTAATTTTTAGTAGCTCATTTGTGTTTTTGATACGTCCTCCGAGGTGCTTAAGTCATTTTTGTAAATCTTTAAATTAAGCTAATAAATAGGGTAATCCTTAAAGTGTCTTAAATGTTCTAACACTTGATAAAATTTTAGTAAGATTTTAAATTAAAATCCTAAGTCAAGATCAGTTATTACTCAATTTCATAGTTTAAATGGGTATTACTTGGCTGATCTCGTCATTCTACTAGACAAAATAAGCATATAAAATTACCGTTTTAGTATTAAAATATTTAATATGTAAATATTAATACTATAGATTTGATTCTCTTAAACATTTTTACGATTAATCGGGAATTCCTAAGGGTTGAAATATGCTTAACCTTTAAGGAAACAATGATATCAGCCCCTTCCGGTTTGGGAGGTTGCCTTCAGGTTCACTGAGTTTAATAATCATGATGCAGGTAGATCTTTGAGGTGTCACCTGCCACCTGAACCCCTTTTCCAGAGTTGCCTAAAGAAAAAGACCGTGGCTTCACCCGTGTTCCTTAAATTCACATGTAATTTATGACTCTTCACCCAGATGAACACGCTGTTGGTTTTTGCATTTCTTTCTCTCTAAGTAAATCCATCTATTCCCAGGTCTAAAAGACACACATACTTGACCAGAATCTGGCTTTTTTTTTTCTTTCTCACAATTCTTACAGATTTCTGATTAAATTGTAGATATCAGCAGGGTGTGGAATTTTTAAGCGCAGTGTCCAAGGTCATTTTATTGGCAGGATGTGCAATATGGAAAGAAGCAAGATAAAGCAGGGTAGAAGAGTTAGAAAGTGATGGGGGGAATGCTGTTTTATAACGTGGTCAGAGATGGCCTCTCTGAGGAGGTGACTCTGGATCGGACACTGAATAATGGAAGAGACAAGGCCATGCAGATATCTGACAGAGGGAATGGTAGGTACAAAGGCCCTGAGGCAGGAGCAAAGGCTTGGAGCAAAGAGACCAGGAGGTTCCATCTGTGTAGTGAAGGGAGAGTGGGAAGAGATGAAATCAGAGAGGGAAGGGGCAGGATGGGGAGATGGGGACAGTTTATACATTGCTTTATGGACCAGGATAAGGAGCCTAAATTCCATTCTGAATGAGCTTAGAGTCCTTTCAACCTGATTTAGCTTTTTAAAATTTATTTATTTATCTGTCTATTTATTTATTTATTTTTGGCTGCATTGGGTCTTTGTTGCTGCACGCAGGCTTTCTCTAGTTGCAGCAAGTGGGGGCTATTCTTCGTTGCAGTGCGTGGGCTTCTCATTGTGGTGGCTTCTCTTGTTGAGGAGCACAGGCTCTAGGCACGTGGGCTTCAGTAGTTGTGGCACGTGGGCTCAGTAGTTGTAGCTCGCGGGCTCTAGAGCGCAGGCTCAGTAGTTGTGGCACACGGGCTTAGTTGCTCCGCGGCATGTGGGATCGAACCCTGCGTCCCCTTCATTGGCAGGCGGATTCTTAACCACTGTGCCACCAGGGAAGCCCTGATTTAGCTTTTAAAAAGCTTTCTCTGGCTGCCAATTGGAGACTAGAAGGTAGTGAGACTGTGAGAGAAGCAGAAAAACCAAGTGGGAAGAAGTTCTTAAAATAGTCCAGCCTAGAAAACATGGTGGTCTGTGGTACCAATGGAGATTGTGCAAAGTGACTGGATTCTAGGCATATTTTCACGGTTAACACCAATGTGTGGGATGAGGGATGTGAGACCAAGAGAGGAATCAAGGAGAAGAGAGTATCTGCAAGAATGAAGGGGCTAAATTTGGAGGTGGAAAAGCCTGGTAAAGTAGCACATTGTGGGGGGGGAATCAGTTGGATACACAAACGTGGAGCTCAGGGTGGAGGTTGGAACCGTTCTGAATGCCAGCTCTGGTCCCTGCGAAACTCCAGACTGAATGTCCACCTGCTCTTTGGTGTCTCCACTGGATGTGTAAGGGGTGCCTCTGACTCTCAGCAAGCAGTGGGTATTATCTAGAAGCATTATCTGCCATGGGTGTCGGGGGGGCGGGGCAGGGTAAGGAAGTACACAGTATATTCTTCTAGGAAAAGTGAGCCGTGACATCTAGTGGCTTTTCAGGATTTCTTCTTCCTTCTGCTGTGGAATTTCAAAGCTTAATGTGCCCCCACCCAAATTTCCGGTTTCTAGCTGACCCGACTTGGATGAACTGCTCTGGGTATACAGTAGAGTCCAAGGATTTAATACGAAAACGTGAGTCGAAATCTCTTCATTTTTCTTCTTCCAGTGTTTTGTGAGTGCCTCCCACATGCTGGCGTATGAGTTTCCCGCGGCTCCGAAACACATTACCACAAATTGGGTGGCTTGAAACAGCAGAAATGTATTCTCTCACAGTTCTGGAAGCCAGAGGTCGGAAATCACGGTGTCAGCAGGACCATGCTCTCTCTGGAGGCTGTGGGGGAGAGTCCCTCCTTTTCCTCCTCCAGCCTCTGGTGGCTGTTCTTATTCCCTAGGGCTGCATTGTTCCAATCTCTGGCTCCATCTTCAAAAGAACTGCTCTGTTTCTGTGTCTTCTCTTCTATCTCTCATAAGGATTTAAGTTTGCTCTAAGCTGAATTTTTGTGTCCCTTCAAAATTCATATGTTGAAACCTAAGCCCCAGTGTGATCGTATTTAGAGATGAGACCTTTGGGAGGTCATTAGGTCACAAGAGTGGAGCCCTCATGAATGGGATTAGTGCCCTTAAAAAAGAGACCCCGGAGAGATCCCTTGCTCCTTCTGCCATGTGAGGACACAGTGAGAAGATGGCTGTCTATGAACTACTAGGAAGTAGGCTCTCACCAGACACCAAATCTGCTGGCTCCTTGATCTTGGACTTCACAGCGTCTAGAACTGTGAGAAATAAATGTTTATTATTTATAAGCCACCTAGTTTATGGTGGTTTTGTTATAACAGCCTGAATGGACTAAAACAACATTCCACCCAGATAGTCCAGGAGGATCTTATATAGAGATCCTTAAATTAATTATATCTGCCAAGACCCTTTTTCCAAATACTGTCACATTCACAGGTTCTGGGATTTAGGACACAGACATATCATTTTGGGGGGGGCACCATTCAACGCACTACAATTGGCTAATGTTACAGACACAGGAAAAGATGTAACCCATTCCCACACTCATACATTTGTTAATTAATTCAACAAATATTTGTTGAGCACAGACTAGAATATAAGGCCCCATGCCTGGCATTGCAGACACCGAGGTGTGGTGAGGCAAAGGCCTTACAAAGACTTCACAGCCTTGTAAGAGGACCAGGGTAAAAAGGACTCAGCTCCCCTTGGAGTGCTCACAGAGTTCTCTTGTACATTATGTTATTGAATATTTTATCCTCCCAGTTCTGGGAAGTAGCTATTAGTGTTTCCATGTACAGTCATGAAGACTGGCTCAGAGAAGTTACGTGCACAGGGAGACGGTTAGTACGTGGTACAGTCGGGATTTAAACCCAGGTCTGCCCGATGGTGGCAGGTGGAGACTCCAGCTCCACAATAAACACCCACTGGGGATACCACACGTGCGTGTCATAAAATGCTGACTTCTATGGCACTGAGTTCCAAATGGGTATAAATGGATTATAAGAAGTGACCCCATTTAAATACACAAGGGATGAATATTCTTGGCATCTTCTGGTCAACCCTTTTTGGGAAGCACTCACTTTTTTTAAAAAATTAATTTATTTATATTTGGCTGTGTTGGATCTTCGTTGCTGCGCGCGGGCTTTTTCTAGTTGCAGCGAGCGAGGGCTATTCTTCGATGCAGTGCGCGGGCTTCTCATTGCAGTGGCTTCTCTTGCTGCAGAGCATGGGCGTTAGGCACGCGGGCTTCAGTAGTTGTGGCACGTGGGCTCAGTAGTTGTGGCTCGCGGGCTGTAGAGCGCAGGCTCAGTAGTTCTGGTGCATGGGCTTAGTTGCTCCACGTTACATGGGATCTTCCCGGACCGGGGATTGAACCCACGTCCCCTGCATTGGCAGGCAGACTCTTAACCGCTGCGCTACCAGGGAAGTCCCACTTTTATATTTTATATTCTGCTAATCTAAACGTATAGGACTCAGATTTTCTTAAAGTTCGGTGGTCTCAGAGACCTTAGTCCTGTTAAATAAAATGAGAGTGATAAAATGCATCTTTGTCTGGGCCTCAGCAACCCAGGCCCGGTGTTTCCCTCAAAGTGATAACCTCAAAATGTGTTGCAACTGAAAAACAGCAACAGTCCCTGTAATTGGTTGTAATTAGATGCAACGCAGAGTTGCCCACCATTACTCTGGAAAAGCACCCTTTGTATTCAGACAGACCAAGTAGATAGAAATGCAGCTTTCACTTATACTTTATGCCTGGTAAGAGAATTAGGATTCTTCTTTTTTTTTTTCTTTTTCTGCTATAGCCTCTGGAATAGTAAGGTGGCAAACAGGTGACCTGGGTATCCTCTTGCAATGCCACCTCCAAGCTGAGTGAACCAGGGCACGTTGCTTCCAATGTCTGAGCCCCACTTTGCCCATCACTAAGGTGAATGTTTGTTCTGGGTGGTCTTTGAAGTCTCTTCTGGCTGTGAAATGTTTTAACTGTGAGGCTACATATTCAGTGGTAATTATATTTACTAGGGTGTATGTTCTGTATGGCTAGGCTTAGTTTACAGTTTTTATGAGACAGATGAATGAGGTTAATAAGAATAGTTAATTGAGAAAAAAAAAAGATTGAATTCCCAGAAGGCATTTTACTATGAATTTAATTATGAAACATGCTAATTGCATCACTCCAAGGCTTGAGAGTTGTCCAGTTGCTGGATGCACAAAGTAAGGGGCAGTTTTTCTCAAGCTGGCCTCAGCTCTGAGCTAGTACCGGAGACGTGGAAACAGTTCACTTTCTAGGTATGGAAAGAAAGAGAAGATGGGAGAGCCTGGCAGTTGGTGTAATTGGTCTCTTCCCTTGTCTTTGGCAACTTAATGTACCTATAACAGAAAAGAAATGTACATTCTAAAATACAGCTCTTCTATTATCACCTACCGTGCGCTCTGACTGTGCAGCTGCCACTTGACTGTATGGCATCTTCATTGCAAATTAGCAAAAGATAGTCCTTTTCAGAGAATGCAGCTCCAGAAACAAAGAGCTTGGTGAGCAGGTGACTCTGCACCAGGGTGTGGCTTAGCAAGTGGAGCTTGGGGTGAACTGCAGTCTCTGCTGGCCCCCTTGGCTGAGTGTTTGTGCAGTGCACACACTGCCCCACTGAACAAGGCAGCCCTTCCAGGCTCAATCACTTAAATTCTTTCTACTCCTCCCAGGCAGTGGCCTGTCTTTATTTTGAAAACTCCCACCATCACTGCATTTGAGGTTCCAGTTTAGAGGGTCTGGAACACTTGAGGGCCTTGGGGTAGGAGGGAGAATGGCATTTTTGAGAAATGGAGAGAAAAACCATTGTGGTTGACATGAGCAAACGGGAGATGAAGTAATGAGACGGGTCGGGAGATGAAGTTATGAGACAAGGCTCTGGAGGTGGACAGGGGTCATTCTGTAATCTCTAGGCTGTTGGGGGCTTTTTCCTAAAAACACTGGGACTCTGTGACTGGTTTTAACCACTGAAGGGTTTGAACGGATCCAACTCATTTCTGTGGAGAGAGTGAATTACAGGAAGCCTTTAATCAGAGGCAAGAGATGCTGGTGGCTTGGAGAAGGGAGATGATGGAGAACAGTGAATGGATTTTAGAGATATTTGTACAGTAAAATTGTGTGGAAATGATGATGGATGGGCTTGAGGAATCAGGAATAATTCCAAAACTAAGAGTAACAGCTAACATAACACATCTTTGTGCCAGGCGCCATTCTGAGTGCTCTACATTTATCAGCTTATTTAATCTATGAAGGAGAGACTATTAGTTGCTTCACTTTGTAGAAGGGGAATTGAGGCACAGAAAGATGGGATAACTGACCCCACACTCCACAGCTGAGTTAAGATTTGAATCCACAAAGTCTGAGGTTTAAATCCTTGCTCTAAACCAGTGGTTGTCAATCAGGACAGTGTTGTCCCAGGGGACATTTAGCAGCCTCTGGAGGCATTTTTGGTTGTCACAACTCAGGGATGGGGGTGCCACTGTCATCTTGTGGATAGAGGCCAGGGATGCTGCTAAATGTCCTATAATCCCAGGACAGCCCCACCACAGCAGATTACCTGGCCTGGGACGTCCAGTAATATCGTTCCCACCACTGTGTCACAGTACCTCCTGAGGATAGCGCCTGGGCTTCTGTCTCAGACAGTTGATTCACCAAGACTGCGGGAGAACAACTTGAAAAGGGCTGTGAGTTGCTTTCTGGACACACCCAGCTGAAACCCTTAAAGACACCCCAGAGGAGTTGACAGGTCGATGGCTGGGTGCTTGCTGGGCTCTGTCGTCCACAGGAGGAGCCTGGCACTGCCTAGAGCAGGCTTCTATTCCTGGATACTGGAGACCCCCAAGTACCTTATATATTTTATCTCGTGTTTGTTTGTTTATACACCCACCCTCCTCCAGAAAGGGTATAAAGCTACTTACAAGGATAAGGAATAAAGTACAGGCCATAAAAGAGAACAGTGGGTCATTAACATGAGGGTGGAGACATAGGATGGAGCCAGAAAGGAGGCAAAAAAGAACCTTAACCGTAAGCCTGGCTTCTGCAGGGCTGTTATTAGGGGCTTACTGGACTCCTTTCTCTACCTCCCTGCCCCCCTCGGCTCCTCTCCAACAGATGGAGCCCAGGTCTCATCTCGTGGCCTCTCTGCAGCTGAGAAGAAGCCTGGACTTGTGTACTGTCTTTTACGTTCCCGGTACATAGTGGGAGAGCAATAAATATTTGCTCAGAGAATCTCTGGGGATACAGTTCTGAAGCAGGCACAAACCCTCCCCTCGTCAAGCTGACTTTCTTTTTTTTTATTATTATTATTTATTTTTGACTGTGTTGGGTCTTCGTTTCTGTGCGAGGGCTTTCTCTAGTTGTGGCAAGCGGGAGCCACTCTTCATCGCGGTGCGCGGGCCTCTCACTATCGTGGCCTCTCTTGTTGCGGAGCACAGGCTCCAGACGCGCAGGCTCAGTAGTTGTGGCTCACGGGCCTAGTTGCTCCGCGGCATGTGGGATCTTCCCAGACCAGGGCTCGAACCCGTGTCCCCTGCATTAGCAGGCAGATTCTCAACCACTGCGCCACCAGGGAAGCCCAAGCTGCCTTTCTAATGGCAGAGATGAACCAAAAAGGTAGGCATTTGGTGCAGGGATTCGTGGTTTTGTTTGTTTGTTGTTGTTTTTAAATCAGATAATAGAGTAGTTTTAAGATGTCATTCTTGCTATAAAGGAACAAAGGAAAAACAGAGTCAAGAAAGAAGGATGAGGGGAACTCCGTTAGATGGCGTGGTAGGGAGGCCTCTCTGGGGCCTGAAGAAAGAGCCAGCCGCATAGAGCAGGGTGTGGGCGTCCCGGGGCTGAGGGAGCAGCATGGATAAATACCCCTGTGTGGGAAAGAGCCTTAGCCTTTGAGAGACCCAGAGTAGGCCAGTGGGCCTGAAACATGTTGAGGCAAGGAGGCTGGGAGGAGAGATGGTAGGAAAATCGGCTGGGCCATTTGGAGCATAGTAAGAAGTATAGGTTTTATTCTGAGGGCAGTAGGAAGCTGTGGAAGGATTGCGTGGTAAAGATCAATGGTTTCCAAGCATCCATCCCCCACCCCCATCTTCCTCATTGATAAAACCCACAACATTGAACTGGGCACATGGCTGCCTGGAATAGAGACTACTTTTCCCAGCCTCTTGTGTAGGTGTGGTCATGTGACTTAAGCTCTAGCCACTAGAATGTCAGCCGAGGTGGTGTATGCAACTTCTGAGAAGTATCTTTGAAAGGATGGAGTGTCCCCCCGGCCTTGCTGCCCTATGGGATGTAGATTCAATGGCTGGAGCCCTAGCACCATATTGGACTTTGAAGTAACCTTGGAAATGGAAGCCAGGGATGGCAATGCTACCAGCTAGACGGGGCTTGGATTCTGACCATCGTGCCGCCTTAACAGCACCAGTTGCTTCTGTGAGAGAGAGAGAAACGTGTCTTACTTAAGACACTATTAGTGTGAGTTGTCTATCACAGTTCAACCTAATCCCAGCTGATAGAGGTTTTCAGAAGAGAAGGACACAGTTCTGTTTATCCTGTAAGTAGCTCCCTTAGGCTGTTGTGTGGAGAGTGGATTAAGAGGGAAGAAGCCGGGAGATGGGGTAGAGGCTGCTGCAGCTGTCCAGGCAAATGAATGAATGAATGTGTAAATGAATGAATGAGTCACTTCACAGTGCCGCCTGCTCTCTCACCTTCTCTGATGACCTGCTCTTCTTTGCCCTTCTGTTCCATCAGTTGGTGAGCCTTCCTTACAGGCTGTATCGGTCTGCTCAGGCTGCTGTAACAGAATCTATCACTGACTGGACAGCTTAGACAACAGACGTTTGTTACAGTTCTGGAGGATGGGCTGTCCAGGCAGATTTGGTCTTGGTGAGGGCCCTCTTTCTGGCTTGCAGATGGTCCCTTTCTCCCTGTATCCTCACACGGTGAAGGAGGAAGCTCTGGTGTCTCTTCTTCTTAAAAGGGCGCTAATTCCATCAGTGAGGTGAGGGGGGCTCCACCCTCATGAAGTCATCTAAACCTAATTGCCTCTCAAGGCCCCACCTCCCGATGCCCTCACAGTGGTCGTTAGGGCTTCAACATATGGATTGTGGGGGAAGGGGGCTGAGTGGAAAAGCCTACAGTTCTCCTCCTGCATCTTTCTCCTTTACTTTCACACAGGACACCTCACTTCTGACACTTCGGGTCACCAAATGCTTGTGGGGGGGGGGGGTTCCACCACCAAGCAATTCTGTGACACCAGCTGGCTGTCCTACAGTTTAACTCAATTCTGACACCACCTTCCTGGAGATAGCATCAGATCCCACAGGGTAAGGGCTCAGTCTCACGGGACTGCCCCCCACTTCAGATGCCAATCGCCGTTTCATGTGACTCACAACTTCTGCCTGATTGGGCTACAAATCAGAGGTTCCCGCGAGCCCCTCCTCAGGTTCGAGTGATTTGCTAGATCAGCTCATAGAACTCAGGGAAACATTTACTTATGTTTGCCAGTTTATTAAAGAATATGATGGACAGCCAGATGAAGGGATACATAGGGCGAGGTCTGGGACGATCCTGAGCACAGGAGCTTGTGTTCCCGTGGAGTTGGGTGTGTCGCCCTCCTGGTACAAGGATGCATTTACCAACCTGGAAGCTCTCCAAACTCTGCACTTTGGGGATTTTATGGAGGCTTCCTCACGTAGGTATGATCGATCGTAATTCCATTTTTAGCCTTTCTCCTTTCTCAAGAGACTGGGGGATGATGGGACCAGGGGCTGAAAATTCTAAGCTTCTAATCACCGCTTGGTCTTTGTAGCGAGCAGTCCCCATCCAGGAGCCATTTAGGAACCCACCCAGAGTTACATCATTAGAACAAAAGACAGTCCTATCACCCAGGAAATTACAAGAGTTTCCCTGTGTCAGGAACTGGAGCCGAAGACCAAATATTAGAACAAAAGATGCCCTTAGTATGCTTATCACTTAGGAAGTTACACGGGCTTCAAGAGCTCTGTGCCAGGAACTGTGGGAAGAGACCAATGTATATTTTCTATTATCTCACAGGGGGACACAAACATTCAATTCATAACACAGGTGATTGTACTTCCCTCCTGGGCAGGAGGAAGAGACCAGAAATATCCCAAATATTTACCTCCTCCTCCAAAAGGAAAAGTCCCCTCAAACAAAGGAGGGGAGGAGAAAAGGCATGTCTTTGAGCATTAACCCTGGAAGGGTGCTTCAGGAATTCCCACTTCACAGATGGGAAGACTGATGCCCAGAGAGGGAAAGGGACTTGCCTGTGGCCACACAGCATGTCAGTGGGACAGAAGTTATACAATATAGAAGCTGGAAGAGGGTGTAAAAACCACATAGCCCTGTCCCCTCATCCCCCTCATTTAGAGAAGAGGAAACCAAGGCCCAGAGAGGGGGAGTTAGTGACAGCCAGCATCAGAACTCAGGACAGGGTCATCGTGATGGTGTAAGACCAGGACCTGCGCTTGGAATTGAATGGCCTGCTGTCATGTCTTGAATCATTTTAATGTTCAAATTTGTGTTTTGTAAGCTGAGTCCGGTGGGACAACGGAGCTTGTACCGAGGGTTGGGAACCTCAGTTCACGTGAAGCCCTACCTCCCGCTACCTCCCCAGCTGGGTTCTCAGCCCCAGCTTCCCTGGTGTCCCAGGACTGGCACATTCTGCCCCTCCCCGCTGCTCTTCCAGCCCCATTCCCCCCCATCCCCATCAGGGGCCTGGGCATGGGGAGGACTGCCGCCCATACCCCAGAGCATCTCAGGGGAGAGCATGACCATAGCCATCCCCGCCCTAGGCTGGCAGCACCGTGGTGCTTCCAGTGGGCAACCTGGCAGGAGTGAGTTTCTCTTGACCCTGATTCAGGTGCCTAGTGCACCCTGGTGTAGAGATTGCCATATTTGGTGTCACCTGTCCACCATGGGTTGGGTTGGAAGGCCTGTGGGAAAGGGGGATGCTGGCTCCCTATCCTGCTCCCCCAGGACCCTGGCAGCTAATGGGCAGTGCGCGCACACACACACACACACACACAAACCAGGCTGCGGGGCGGGCTCCTGGGTGCCTGTGAAGGTGTGCACTCTCCCCATGCCCATGGCATTAAATAGCAAGCAAAAAGTACTGTCATCCTGAGAGACTGCCAAAGGAGAAAAAGAAAAAAGCTTTCTGTTTTAGTACCTCTAATGGCACCTGTCTCCTGCTTTTTGACCGAGGGGCCCTGCAGTTTGCACTGGGACCTCACATTGGGTAGCCTGTTCTGACTGCTCCCTCCATCAGCCTGCAGCTCTGGCTGGGCAGCGCTCGCTTTTCTTACGGTCAGCCTACTGTGTTCCAGTCCCCGTGCTCGGCCCTTTTCCTGCATCATCTGTTTTGAAGCCTTGCTGGACCCCAGTGAGGTGTGTACTATTATTAGACTCACTTTAAAGGTGAGGAAGGGGAGGCACGGATAGGCTACGTCAACTTGCCCAAATCCTCCAGCTGGTCAGCGAGCGAGCGAGGCTCCCTACCCACGTGGCTGGTCCGCTTGTCCTGGCCTGGCCTGTGGGCAGCTGGAGGTGGGGGAAGGAAGGCACGGCATCTAGATGCTGATGCTAGCTGCCCCTCCTCCTCCCTGTGCAGGGCTGTGTACCCCTCCCCTCCGCTCCCCTGCTCAGCACCTCACCCTCAGCCTCCAGGGGAGGAGACCTTGCAACCCAGACTGCCATGTAACCAGGCAACCGTTCCAAGACGCTGCTTTTCCTCCCTGCTCCTTCTGCCTTATTCAATATCTGCCAGGCGAGCACAGCTCCTGGGAGTGTCCCAGAAGTATTCGTAAGAAAGAAGGCTGGCTGGGGAGGCCTGCGGGGACATCTAATATTCATCTCGCTGCACCTTCCACCCCAAAGTCCTGAACCTGCTTCTGGGGGATTCTGAGAGATCTGTGGGAATCCAGATTCATGGCACTGGAAATTGCCCTGGGCTTGATGGGAAAGGGTGTGAACTATGGGGAAGACGGGGCAGGGGGAGGCTGTGTGCGGTGTCACACTCGGTCCTCAGCTGCTCTCTGGATGCCCCTGGTTCCCTAGCATGGAGGTTCAGATACCCTGCACTCTTAGAAGCAGCTCACACGATCTGCCTCTGCTCCCACGATTCCTGCCATCTGTAATCAGATGCGAGATGAAGTGGGGGAGGGTGACCAGAATTAATTGAGCTCCTATTATATATCCTGTGCCAGACACGAGGGAAAGAAAAATTAGCAAATCATACCCAATTCCAGTTTCACAAGTGGGAAAACAAAAGCTCAGATAGGTAGATAGAACCTGAATCTGCCTGATGACAACTTCTGCCCTTCCCAGTGGCCATGCTGCTTGCACAGGAACAAAGGAATTTAGGAGTCATCTGAGCCAGCTCCCTCGTTTTACAGAAGGGGGAACTGACAAACAGGGAGCAAGAGCGTCTCCTCCAGGGCCACCGAGCTTGCTTGGCTCCAGGCTCATCTTGCAATTACTTGAGCTCAGTTTCAACCTGTTCTTGGATTAAGTAACTGTTTAGAACTCCAAACCTCCTTCTGTTCTCTGAAGCTGACTGCATTATGCCTGTGCTTATGTCAATGTGCATACAGTCCTGTAGTTTAATAGGTACAGCATAATATAATTAAGACTCATTCCTGCGTCTTTAGAGTGGTGGGATTTGGGACAATTATTTCATCTTTATTTCATTTTTCATCTCTGTAAAATGGAGACAGTAATAGTACTTACCTCACAGGATTATTGTGAAGATTAAATGAGATCATTTATGGCACATGTAGAATATAATCTTGAATATTATTTAATTGTGTCCAACTTGTATTACAGTTATTTTAAAATCTCAACCAGATAAAGAATAGGGCTTATGTCATATTCTTTATTTCTTTATTGGTACCCCAAGTGCCTAGGACTATGTCTGCAAAACAAGGGATAATAAATGTTTGCTTAGTTAGTGAAATTTTGAAAAATCTAAAAGTGAAGTCAAGGTAGACTTTGGAAACCACACCAAAATGGTGGACAAAGCCGTCGTGCTCTCTTAGCCAGGGCTGGACTTGAGCAAACTGTGCATCTAGCCTCCTCTTCCTTCCTTGTCCTTCGCCAAACCCCCAGCCTCCTCTCAGGGGATCACTGGACACCTGTCATTTCCTCTGTGATGTGAATTTAAGATCAAGGTGGTCCCTTTCCTAGGGCTGGTTGCATTTATAGTCTTCTCTGCGATTGTAGAAATTCTGTCACCAGAGAGAGGAGGTGCTCTGGGGTGGAGAGCTTATCACAGAGCTCAGGGCATGAGGCAGAGACTGGCTGGCTGTTGGCTAACCTTGACAGCTAGGCTCTATTGCCCAGCTTCCCTTGCAGCTAAGTATGAGCACGTGACGGAATTCTGGCCATTGACTGGGAGTGCAAATGATGTGCACAGCTTCCAGGCCTGGCTCACGAAACCCTCATAGTCTGTCCCCTTCCCCAGCCACAGGAGAAGGACACCTCCCCCCCGTCAGGAGCACTGATTTTGGACTTTAATGGAGAGATGAACTTCTGTTATGTCAAGCCATTGAGTCTGGGGAGGGAGGTGGTTATCTGTTCTAGCATCTAGTGTTACCTTAGCTAATACAGTCATGAGGCGGCAGCCACAAAAGGCAGTTGAGTGGGCTGTTCCCAGGTGTGGTGCACGTAGGTGAGGCCCGGCTGAGCAGGAAGCAGGGCGAGATTCAGGTCCTGCCTTTTTCATTTCCTATCCAGGCTTTTCGTCCAAAGGCTCTGGGCAAGCTGCTAAAACATCTTTGAAGTTGAGGCACCCGTCATTGCTTGATCATTCTCTTCTGAAGAGATGCCGGGAGAATCAGAGAGCTGGAAAGTAGGGCAGGGGTTCTTTGATTTCAGCCCAGTTTTTTATTTTTGCCTTGGCTAAGAGTTTAGAGTTAACAGTTCCCCAAGGGAAGAGTTCTTCAAGCTCTGCCTTTGCTGCCCCTGCCTCCATCTCTTTCTCCTTCCCTTGTTCCCTCCCTCCCTCCCTTCCTTCCCTCTTTTACAGTGAATGTGCAGGCACGCAGCCTGGATTCCCAGCTGTATGGCCTCATCAAGTTTCTCTACCTCTCTGGGTCTTCATTTCCACATCTGTACATTGAAGATGGTCCCATTTACCTTGCCAGGTCCTTGTGTGGATTAGAGATGTAATATCAAAAGACCAGCACACGGCAACCTCTCAGGGGAAAAGATGGCTCCTGCTTCCATTATTACTACTATGTCTATGCCTCATGTTCTCTGATTCTGTGTTTCTATTCACTCCCTCGCTCAGTGACCACTTATTGAGCACTTACTATGTGCCAGGCGCTGAAGAAGAAGACAAAAGCCCTTTTCCTCATATTGATACACCTTGCATTCTGGCAGACTGGAAGATGTCATATAGATGAGCAGACAGATAAAATAATTGAAAATTGTAATAAGGGCTAGAAAGGAAACAAACAGGTTGCTAAGATAGAGAATAAGGGGTGAGGGGAAGGTGAGGCACAGCCTGGATGGGGCAATCAGGGAAGGCCTCTCTGAGAAGGTGACCTTTCTGTGGGCCCAGAAGATTACAGGGCAACCAGAGAAGAGAAGAACTAAAGGAGGAGCCCTCTGGGAAGAGACAGCAGCAGTGCCAAGGTCTTTAAGTGGTCAAGAGGCAGACAGGAGGCGGTGTAGCTGGAGCAGAGGGAGTGGGGGGCCAGGGTATATAGGAGGTGGATTTCCGTACACACGTAAAGCCATTTAAGTGGGGTTTTGTGGTCCGAGTTACATCTTTACAGCAGTTGTCTCACAGTGTGGTCCCAGACCAGCAATGTCAGCATCACCCGGGAACTTGGGAGACATGGAGTTCTCAGGCCTAGCTCCAATCTGCTGAATCAGAAACTCTGGGGTGGGACCCAGCCATCTGTGGTCTACCAAGCCCTCCAGGGGAAGCTGTTGCTGCCGGTCCCGACAGCAAGCCCCGTGGTTCTTGTTCCTGGCTGCACGCAACATTCCAGGCGTTTCAAGATGTGTGAATGTTGAAACCCCCCCCGCCCACCGCGAGACTCTGATTGCGTGAGTCCGGGTTGGCACCTGCGCAGGGGTAGTTTGTTAAAGCTCCCCAGGGCGTTCCCGGCAGCTCCGCGGTGGGTATCTCCGCTCTAGCGGCCATGAAGACTAGACTGGAGGGAGAAGAGGAGGTTGATGCAGAGGTCCAGGTGAACGAAGTGGCCGCTTAGACTGGGGGGACGGCAGAGAAGGTGGAGAGGCAGGAACAGATTTTAAATATATTTAGAGGAAAAAAAAAATCAACGGGACTTTTAGATGGATTGGATATGGGGTCAGGGGTGGGACTTCACGTTTAGCATCAGCTTGAAGGTAACTCCATGGTGGTAGTTACGACCCTGAGCTTGTAGGTGGCCTGTAGCCAGAAGCCCCTGGGAACAGGGGCTGGAAGATGAGCCTAGGAACGTGAAGAGGTGCATCTTTTCTATCTGCCTGGCAGTTAAGGCAGCGAAGGAGATCAGATCGCAGCAAAGTTAGAAAGCTCTGAGTTTCTCCTGAGTGCTAAGAGGAGACGGGATGGGAAAGACCCCTCTCCCTTCCTCCATCCTCCTCTTCCCCTCACCTTCCCCCCTTCCTCCCTCCTCTCCCCAAATGCTCAAGTGGGACGTTCTTGTTTTAGAGTCAAGTTGCCCCAGAACACGCAGGAAGGGCCCCTTCAGGCAACACCCGCCCAGGTGATGTATCCAGGAGTGGCCAGCAGAGGGCGTGCTAGACTCGGAAATGTGCAATGCTGGGAGCGAGGCAAATCTTGCTGTTTCCGAGTCAACTAGGAGAAAGGGATTCGCTCCGAAAATAATAATCGTATCTGCATGTATTAAACGGCCTCTGTGTACCAGATACTGTGCTAAGTGCTTTCCGTGTAGTGTCTCATTTAATCCTCTTAGTTTTACAAGGTGGGTGTTGTAAGCAGCCCCCATTTTACGTATACTTAGGATAAATGACTTGGCCATTGTCACCCAGGTAGTCACTGGGAAGACTGGGCTTGGTCATCTAGCCTATCTGACCCCAAAGGTGTGTGGCCACTCCTCCGTCAGGAGGGCCAGAATCCTCAGCATTTCTTTCTTATCCCTGGTGCTGCTTTCACTAACACTTGGGGTCGGAGGATGCCCTTGGAAGGTGGCGTCACCTGAATGAGCAAACCATGGCTCTGCAACTCACTTGCTGTGTGATGGTGAGAAAGTTACTTAGCCTGCCCGTGTTCAAGATCTTTCATCTCTAAAATGGGGTGAGATGGTCTTACATAACTGACCCAGAACCCTGTACAGCCCAGAGGAGGTGCTCAATTAATGGCAGCTTTTCTGCCTAAAATGATTTCAGAGGAGGTGGAAACAGCTCTGAAGGGTCTAGAACTGTGCTGTCCAACAGTCCTTCCTGTGATCATGGAAATGTTCTGTATCTGCGCCGTGCAGTGTGTTAATCTGTAGCCACGTGTGGCTCTTGCATACTTGATACATGACTCATTTGAAATATAGGAGCTGAATTTTAAATTTTGTTTAATTATAAGAAATTTAAATAACCACGTGCCTGAGATCAAAGTCTGTGTATCCTTGAAAGTCCCTTAGGTATTAAATAAAATAAACCATATTCAACATTTAGAGCCTGGCATAGAGCAAATTCTCAATGAACTTGAGTTTGTCCGAAGTCAGCATAAAAGACAGGAAAATCAACCAGCAAAGCCATGTTCTGCGTTTGACACATTTTGTTCATTTGTCGGACTAGAGGCTCATATTTCCCCAAGAAAAATCTCTCAGTCAGGGTTCACTACCCACAGGGCGCTGTCTGGGGCAGGCTGTTACTTTCTTACTTTTTCATGCTAAAATTCTTTCAATATTTATTCAACATGTATTTAGTGGGGGTAAAGAACAAGCTTATGTTCTAGTTCATGGAATGTGTGTTCAAAACAAAATCCCTTCATTCATTCACTGACTAAAGAAATCCCGCTTCCTTTTCTGTGCCCTTCTCTTTAATTTTCTCTTGCAATTTTATAAACCAGACAACTTCCTCAAAAGTTTTTTTTAAAGGTTTAAAATGTAAATAAGAAAATACCTGGTCCCCAGGAAGCAGCACTACATCACATATGTCTCGGTTCTAAAATTTCATCTATTTAGACTTTGCTTTTAAGCAACGGTCAGTTGGCAAATCTGGAAATTCAATGGTTGGAAATTCCAGCTCACAGTGGGTAGTGGCATCGATTTCCTCCAGAGACAGGTCTGCCTTGATGGACGCTGTTGTGTGTTTCCACCTTAGGGTAATTTCTATTCTGGCTGTATTAGGAGCAGCTTGCTTCCAGCCGGTTGCATAAGGAAACCTGAGTTGATGGGCACCTGATTTCCAGTATCTTCCAGAGAAGTGTAGTGTTCCTCTTGGACTGGCACTCCGGGCTGCTGGCCTGTCCCCTCATCAGGCCGTGACCCAGAATAACACGAAGCCCCTGTCATCGGGGCAGCCTTGCCTGCTCCCAGGGCTGGCTGTCCTGCGTTCAGCGCCCTGCAGATCCTTGCTTCCTTTCTCACCGTCCTGAAGACTTGCACGCTCTGGGTGCCCTGACTAGATGCCCAGCTTCTTGAACAAGAGCTGCGGTTCTAGCCACACACAGCCCAGTGTAAAGAGGCATTTTGTTTGGTTTTTTTACTTTTACTTTCACTACATGTCCAAGCCCTTAAGAACATAGAGTCCTCTGCTTGAACGACATGTTCCTTTTTTTAAAAATTATTCTGAACATGGCTCATTCCCAACTCTATCACCAAGGTCCCTTAGTCCCTTGGGAGTGGGGTCCAGATGTGAACAAAGAGATGCCTTCCTAATTGTGCGTTTGAGTGAGGGGTGGAAGGATCAGTGGTCTGACTCCTTATCCATCACTCTTCTCACCTCTGTACGTTGGCCCGGAAGGTTGGCCGTCCTTCTCCTGAGTACCCATGTCCAGCATTCCAGCAGCCCTAGTAGGTGTCGATACACCCTCTGTGAGGCCCTGTGCTACGTGGTATCATGGAGGGAAACATCCCCGGGGCTTCCAGAACCTGCACCACCATGAAGTGCTTCACCCAGGTCTTAGCCAACCGGCTGTGGAAATGGCAGTTCCCACCCAGTGGCTGAGGGTAGGTTTTCATGTTACGTTATGACTCCACATACGAGCCAGTCCGTAACCCTCAGCCCTTAACTACCCACTCCTCTGCACTGTCTCTTGGTGAAAGCACTGCCTTCATCCTCAAGGCGGGCATCGTGGGTTCCCTCTACCCCCTCCGTTGTGCCTGGAGTCTGGCTGACTGTCACAGGGCACCCTTACCCTTTGGCATTCAGGTGGGGTCTGCCCATGCAGAGCCCAGGGGAGACTGGAGGGAAGGAGCAGAGAAGGAGTGGGGGGGGGTTTGTTGGCCCTTCCTTTCAAGGTCACCTTGGCCAGGTGTGCTCTCTAGACTAAGGTCTTGGCTCCTCTCAGGCTAACCCCTCTGTGCAACGCTGTCAGTTCTGCTAACAGCTCCCTCCCCCATCCCTTCAGATCTGAGGACATGACCCCTTAGCTGCTCCCAGCCCTGGGTGATTGCACTAGCCCTTATGGTCCTTTGCGCCTGCAGCTCTTTAAATAGGGCCTTTCTAAATAAACCTTCCTCCAGTTATCCTAATTTGAGTGTGTCATCTGTTTCCATTAGGTCCCTGATTGACATGTCTTCCTTTGGCATATATGTGCAGTCTGGTTTTGCTGGATTGATATTCCTGGTTGCTCTGTGAACCTCAATTTATTTCCCCCTCCAAACATTGCTTAGGTTCAAGATGTTTGCTGATTGTTCCAAAGCCTGAATTTCTCAATTCTAGTCTCTTTCAAACTAACCATCCCTCCCTCCCTCCCTCTTTCCCTCCCTCCCTTCCTTCCTTCCTAGCAGTTCTGCATATAAATACTAGAGTCAGACTGCCTTGAGGTTAAAATTCCAGCTCCTCTGCCTACTGAGTATGTGACCTTACCTCTCTAGCCTCCGGTATTCTCATCTGTAAAATGGGGATGCTGCCTGGGTTATGATGAGACTTGAAGGAGATCTTACGATCATGTCTGCAGTTGAAGGCTCCTCTCTATCTGCTGACTATGATTATTCCTATGTCCAGGCCACTCTGTAACCTCCAGTTTCTTAACTTAGGTTTCCCAGGTCTGTCTTCATTGTCCTTCTAGCTCGTAGGTGACTTCTTCCTCAGCAGTCTCCATGATCTTTAGGTGACCTCTGGATTCCTGGTCTTTAAAGAAATCCTTCATTTCCATGGGCCAAGTATAGTCAAAGAACACACTGTTACCTAATTCTTATAGTTGAGTTTGCTGATTCCTCCCAGTTTCTGGTAAAGAGTAACAAAAAGGAGCTTTGAATTATATTATTTTTAGTTTCTCCTATGAAGTACGAGATATTCAGAATGCCTTGGAGGGAGGCATAAAGAGGCCAGGGAATCTTTTTTTTTTTTTTTAACAATATGGGCCCAGCAGGAGGGAGAATTTGATACCAGTTCTAGCAGGCTGGGAGAAGAGAAAAGTACAAAGTGCTTTACACATGAAGACTATGTAAGTATTTTGTGGTTTATGCAGTGGATTTGATCAAGGTTGTAGAGGAAGCAGTTGAGACCAATGGTTAGCTCAGAGATTTAGGAAGATCTGTGGCTATAAATTCTCCGTTACATGTCTGATCCATTGACGATTTTTAAGTGTTGGTTGTATGATTTTTCACCCCTAAGCTCCTGAGAATTGTAAGTACAGGATTAGGAAGGAGGTGTGTGCCTGAAATTCACCAAGAAAGAGTGGAGGAGGCAGTTATACCCCATCCACAGCTGAACGCATTTTCTTGATGCTCTGTTTATTTCATATTTTTATGTTCTCAGGAGTCTCCCAAAATAGCAAGTTGTGCGCATTTGTCTTCCCATCTAATTTTGCTTTAACAATAGTTGGAAGATCATAACCAGATGCTTTCTTTTAAAAAAAAGAAATTGACATATTGACATCAAAATTAATACTACTCTCCAGAAAGTCACTTTTTCAGTTGAGTTAGTAATTAAGTTGGCAAACTCACCTCTTAAATTCTGGGACCACACGGTGGGTGGGTGGGTGGGAGGCTGGACCCTGACCTGGCCTCAGGGAAATCAGCCAGCTAATAAGCTTCTTGAAGTTCCCTGGAGAAGCATGCTCTAAGCCAGGTTTCTTATTTAAGTAATTAAACTTTAATTACCCAAGTAAGAGATGAATCCATTCTCCTTTTTAAAAAACTTAATACATCATAGATGAGGCTAAAGTTCCCTTGGACCACCACTCTTTTTTTTTTTTTTTAACATCTTTATTGGAGTATAATTGCTTTACAATGGTGTGTTCATTTCTGCTTTATAACGAAGTGAATCAGTTATACATATACATATATCCCCATATGTCTTCCTTCTTACATCTCCCTCCCTCCCACCCTCCCTATCCCACCCCTCTAGGTGGTCACAAAGCACCGAGCTAATCTCCCTGTGCTATGCGGTTGCTTCCCACTAGCTATCTGTTTTACGTTTGGTAGTGTATATATGTCCATGCCACTCTCTCACTTTGTCCCAGCTTACCCTTCCCCCTCCCCGTGTCCTCAAGTCCATTCTCTAGTAGGTCTGACGTGGACCACCACTCTTAATCATGATGCTGACCCTCTTTACTGGCGGTTCCAGGTTTGGGGGTCTATCTTTCCTGAGCTTGTACTTTGCATTTTCCTACATACATATATACACATAGAAGGTAAGTAACATTGTTGTGTGTTTTTCTCACAGACCATTTTCTCCTTGATTACTCACAGCCAGGACTTGTGGGAGAGAAGAACTCCTTATTACAACTGAGGTTGGGAATTTGAGACCGTCTTCTCCCTGCTGCACTTCCTTTCGCAGAAACCAAAGCTTCACCTTCTACACCCTGTGCCCTTTGCCCCTTCCTACCTTATCTTTTCTTGTTTGTGGATCGTTTTGCCTTTATTTGAAATGTCAGTACTGTTTGCCATGCCTTCTGGGGGCAGCTTGCACATAGTCCAGGGAGGTAGGCAGCGAATCATGTGATCTACACCTTCCACAGCCATGATGAATCAGTTACGGTGAGCACTTGACCTTCAAGGTCATAATGTAGAGTTGGGGCTGGCCGCCATCTTGGGTCACATGCAAGATAAGTAAGTGGATGCAGCGGTCTGAGTGAGACAGTGCGGGCACCTCTGTTCTTGGTTTTTGGGTTCTGATGCCTGTGTCACCAGGCTAATCTCTGTTGCCTAAACTTGGATTCCATAACCTTTTCTTTTCTTTTTTTCTTAGTTGAGCTAAATTGAGTGAGTTTCTGTTACGTGAATCCAAAAGAGTTTTTACTTCTTATTGTCTAATCAGGTAATTAAACTCTTTGAGCCTGTAGTCCCTGTGTGCCTTTCAAAGCACAGGATGCTGCCTAGTACATTGTAAGTATTCTGTAAATGGGTGTTTCTCGATAATGGAGATTTTATGGAGTGAGAATTATCTTGACCTGTCGATTCAGGTTGTACTTCGTTTCACTGAGAGAGAGAGGCCATGTGGCAGTAACAGGAATCATTCATTTGTTCATCCAAAGACATTGCTTCCAGATAACAGAAATTGAAAAGTAAGGCAAGGCCCAGCTTCTGACCTTGGGAGGCTCCCTGTCTCGCAGGCGAGATAGCCATGGACAGCAGATAAATTAGAGTTTGATTGGTGAGTGTAGCCCAGACAAAATGTTACCTCCCTACATCTGCTGTGATTGTTGTTCCTTTTTGCAAAATCCAATAACTCTGGCCAACTGGGTGTAAATACCAGCACTGCCGCTAGCCCAGGCCTACCCACGGATCTGTGATTAGGACGCCGTCTCCTGGTGATGGAGGAAGTGTCCCTTACCTTTACCCCCAACTAATTCTAATGTAGAATTCCTCCGTTCTGCATTATCGTTGTTCACTTCAAACGAATCACTGACACTTGCTTATTCTACGCTATTAGTCATGTCTGAAGTTCAAAATTGGTTCCCATTTGTCTCTGTTGCATGGGTAGGACACTTTACACAATGCTGGAATGTCTTTCAGTCCCCTTTCCCAGATATCACGAGTTGGAATATGTTCAAATCAAAGGATTTTCCCTTCCTCTTGTTCTCCCCTCAGATGGAGGACCAGGTGGCATCCTTGCTACCATCCCCTGCACCCCAATTCAAAAACTTACCTTGTTTCCCATGGGGAAGGTCCAAGCCTCTGTCACTGATTAATGAATTTGTTGAATGAACTATTATTAATTACTGAAAGATGAATTTGTAATTTAACATATATTGCTGAGTATCCACCATGGACCATGCCTCAGGCGAGGTCCTGGGGACAGTGCAGAATAAAGTCAACCCAGTCAGCGCCCGTCCTCTGGAGCTTGGTGTCCAGTGACGAAGACCACTGGGAATTAGCAAGTAATATGAGGGCAAATCACAAAGGGCCGATGGATCTGGAGTGTCTAAAAACACATCACAAGGTCGCACTGAAGTGAGAGTGCTGTACGAGTGAATGAGGTGCAGGAGGGGAAAGCATTTGGATTCAGGGGCTAATGTGTCCAAAGGCTCCAAGCTGGGAGGCACAGCCTAAATAACCTGGTGGCCGCACCTGGAAGGCTCAGGAAATGAGAACAACTGTGCCTCAAATTGTCACCTTTCAGAAAACAAATGCTCTGCTTTAACCAGAATAACTGGCTGGTGGGTGAGAAACCCACGATCAAAACAAATGCCTCAGTTGTCACTGAACTGGAAACTGTTTTATTGACGTCAAGATATGTAAAAATATGAGTGACGATTCTCAAACAGCCCCTCCTCCCTCCCCTGTCCTCTTCTCCCTCCCAGTCATCAGAACTTCACACAACCCTAAGCTTTCCAGGGGGTCTTCTCAACAAAAAAGAGCCACTGAGGCCCGAAGGGTCCTGGTTAATTTTGTGAACCTTTTGCCTCCCTGTCTGGGTGGAGACGGAAATTACAGAAATCCCGAAGAGCAAGATTTAGGGGAAAATAAGCAGAATTTTCAGTCAAGTTGGAAAACTGCTGCTGTTCGCTGAGGCTGTTTCTCTTGGCTTTGATCTGTGACTGTTTCTTCATCATCATCATCACTGTAGTACTAGCAATTAACACTTAATAGTCAGTACCTCAGTGCCAGGCATCATGCTAAGAAGTGCACATGGTAGATCATCTTATTTAATCCTAGCAAAACCCCATTAAGATGGGGACTGTTAGGTTGATCAATGTGAAACTGTCAATATTCAACCATTTCTTGACCTGCAAAAATGATCATTTCGTATGGTTGAACCAGGGCTTTGCAAAAATTGTCCATGTTTTCACAATTGGGGAATGGCTGAGCTGAGATGCGTACCGGGCTATGTGTTGTACCAAAGTGACTGTGTTCTTTGGCCTGACTTGAGAGCAGAAGGGAAAGGGAGATTAAATACCATAAAGGTTCTGTACTTTTCTTCCCCTGTCCTAGTTTACTACTCCGTGTGTCTCGTGGGTTAAGAGAGGAGAGGAAAGTCAGAAGATGCTAAAGGCTGAACATATTCCAACAATCCTTACCCTTGCCACTCTGCTGCCCCGTTCCCACCCCGACTCCATCAAAAACTGGTTTTCCCCACAAAGGGAATCATTGGCACATGGCTACCTCCAAGTCCAGGGAAGTGGTGACCGCAAGCACAGCCAGACCCAGGTCCCCGAACAATGCTGAGAAAAATCTGTCTCTGCACCTCTCCACTCTCCTTCCCACTATCTGTTCCAGGTCCACAGCCCACTGCCTAATATCCCCACCAGAGAGAGAGAGAAGGAGGAAGGAGGGACGGGGTGGGGAATGCCGCTTGCTCAGTACTTCCAATAAAATCCTAGCAAACATTCCCATCAGCCTGGACAGGTAGTGTGCCCATGCCTGGATTAGCAGTCATCCCGGCTGTATCTTGCTGAGGGCATGTAAAGCGTTCTTTACGTGCCTCATCTTAACGCTTCCTCATAACAACCCTACAGAGGTTGGGGGGAGGGTATTATTATCATCCCATTTTACAGACGGAAAGACTGAGGCACAGAAGTGCTTAGGTAAGTGGCCCAAGGTCGCCCAGCTAGTAGACTCGGGCCCCAGCATATCATGTACCTCTCTGACTCACGTCATGGAATGCACCAGTGGGGAGCTGAGGCTCAGATGCCCAGCCCTGGAGTGGGGAGCAGGGGTGCAGCCTCACCTGTGTGGGTCCAGGCCCCCCCCCCCAGTCACCTGAACTGAGGGATGAGAGAAGATGATTCCCCAAAGGAAACCTGGGTGCTCTTAACCGGAGGAAGAGGGGCTGGGTGTGGGCAGGAAACCACAACTGCCCTCCACAGTGAGACTCTAGCAAAGTTTTTGACAGAGAGGGTATTTTTCTCTCCAGTCTGATGTTGGATCCCCATTTCAAAGAACAGTAGGCTATAAAAAGGCAAGGGAAGGAAGTATTCATTAAAAGGTCCCTGCGGGCTCTGAGGTCAGAAAGAACAAAGAAAATCGTAGTGAAGGAGGCTCGCAGCCTGGTCTAAACTTCAGGGGCTCTGGGGCAGGACAGAGGTTCAGCCCGAGGACCTTCGACAGGGATGGAACCTCTCTAACTCCATCTTCCTTGTTTGTCAAGTGGCAATAAAATACCGACCTCTCGGGTTTCTTGACAGGATTAGGTGTTCTAATACATGACAGTTCCTTAGTCCTGTGCTTGGCGTGTGGCTCATTTTCAATAAATAGTACTGTCTGTAGTTAATGTTGTTGCCAAGACTATTTAGATATGTTAGATATGAGTGTCCTTGTGATCCTTCCTCTTAGGCCAAGGGTCTCATTTTCTCCTCTCAAATCTTTGGTTCCTTTTTTAGAATCACAGGTTCAAGGACTTTGTCTAGTACCCACAACCCTAGAGGTCCTCGTGGTACTTTTCCAGAACTTAAGTTGTTTTTCCTTTGTGGGGGAGGGGCAGCGCAGCTGAGTCAGCAGGGCCTCCTCTGATCGGCTTCATCTGTTTCTGTCGGATGCTGGAGAAACAAGAGCCCATGTGGTCCTTTGGTCCACAGTGATCAAATGGCAGTGTCCTCTAGCGCTCCCACTGGCCTTCTGTGGGCATCTCGTGAGATGCTTCACGATCCAAGCCCAGTGACCTCTGGCAGCCATTCTGGGCTCAGCTTCTGGAACCCGCTTGCTCTATCTTGCCTTCTCTTTGGATCCTGCCTCTCCTCTCTCTGGCTTGACACTGTAGACTTCCCGAGTGTCCTGACTGATACAGATCAGTCAGGTGTCTTTTTGTTGCCAACGACAGAAACCCAATTGAAGCGGACTTAAACAATTAAAGTAAGTGAAAAGTCAGGACACAGCAGGATTCAGGGACTCCAACGATATTATCACATTTATGTTTCCAACTCTTGCCTTTGCTTTCTTTTCTGGTGGCTTCATTCAAGCAGACTTGTCCCATCAGGTGGTAAAGCGGCCACCAGGGAAGGCGGCTTACACCGCGTGATTGCACGAAGGCTCCCAATTCGGCACCCTTCCTGCATGCCTACCCTCAGCCGGTGACTTTGCATCCACCCCCGATGTTGGGCGTGACCGTGTAACCTCTTTTGGCCAAAAGAAGATGGTTGGAAATGACAGTGCGCCAGTTTCGAGCCTCGCCCTTAAGAAGAATTGCCTGCTCTTATGCTTCTGGAATCAGCGTGAGAATATGCCGCAGGTAGCCTGCTGGTCCTGGAGGGAAAAAAGACTTTTAGAGCAGAGCTGCCCCGCTGACCACAGATGTGAGCCAGAGGCAGAAGCGTGCCATCGAATCCACAGAGCTGTCAGTGTGACATCAGTGCTTACTGTCGTGTGCCCCTGAGCTGTGGAAGGGTCTGTGATGTAGCCTCGTGGCCATAGGTGAGGGATGCACAAGCTATTCTCCCAACCACCGCTCCTAGAAGAGAACTTTTCCTTCCTGATGGTTCCAACAAAAATCCCAAGATTGATTTCAATTGGCCTGACTTAGGTCTCTTCCTAGAGCTGGGGTGAGGGGGAAAGAGAAGAATCTAGAACCAAGACATAACTTCTGAAAGTGAAGAAGCAGTGATCTCCCACAGGAAAATCATGCTGCTCTTACCAGAAGAAGGTAGAAAGGGTGCTGAGCAGGCAGGGTGACTGACTCTCAATACCCCATCCCTGAAGAGGATGTAGAAACCCGTATCCTTGGCCCATGTTAAGCCAGGAACCACGCTTGTTCATGTCTACACCCATCTGTGTAGGGTGGAGCTCAACCGGAGCTAAGAACCAGCCATCAATTGGCCAGGTAGGGAGGCCCAGGACACAGTGTTTGATGAGCCACCCAAATTAACGTGACCTTGTCCCTAACTTCCATCCCTTTCCAGGCTGGAATGGGTAAGGCGGCTTCAGCCAGCTGGCAGGTTACTACTTGGCAACTCGCCCTCCTTCCCCACCATGCCAGCTCCACTTGGAGGTGAAAGTAGTGGCCGGAATAATTGCTGGGTCCACACCTGGACCTGACTGAGAGCCGTTCTTTCTTTCCAGCCCCAGTCCTCAATTGCACTCTTGGGGCTTTCATCTCTGGTGGGGTTCGCGCCCTGCTGCCTCTCTGTCTTTGAGAGAGAAGTAAACTGAATTGGAAGCATCACATGCAATAAATATAACCCCTTTGCCCTTTTTCATGGGGTCATTCAACTTCTTGCTGAATATCATTTAAACTGAAGTTGAATTAAAAACTCAGGTGGCTATATTTTGCTTGCTTCCTCCAAATCCCACCTTCTCTCTTGACCTTTTCCCTGCTCTGTTTAGTGGCTGCTATCTTTAAGGAATGACTTTTGGCTCCAAGATATTCATGGGGAACTTTTGATGGACAGCACACCGGGAAAGGACAAATTTCTGTCTCATTCTGGCAGTATCATACCCCACAGCTTCACGACAGCCTGTGCTTTCTCCAGGGCTTCTGTCAGGTAGAAGCACTTAGAGATGTAAAGAGAAAGTACCTTTTCTCTCTTCCTCAGGGGTCACCCATCACACTCCACTCCCCACCCTCCCTTAAATGCCACATCTCCCTGTGGGGCTGGGAGAGAATGCTGGGAGAAGGCGTGGGTGAGGGAAAGCAAACACTGGTCCATGTATTCGCTCCGATTTCACCATAAGGGATGAGACAATAGCTCTTGTGAACACAAGCAGGCAGCGTTCAATGCAGCTTTCTTCCCCTCCTCAATGCAGCTTTGATCCAGCCAGGGCTACCCGGAAGGAATTTCAGTGTAACTGGGGCAGCCCAACCTGGGAACCACGTCTCATTCTGTGTAGGGGCGGCTCCTCTCATGACTTGGGAGGTTATTAGGACCGAGCTCGGACCATTCCATGAACGTGCAGCACTCACATCCCACCAGCAGCTCCGCACACCAGGCTGATCGCATTTAGCACATAGCCTTGCTCTAGGTACGGTGGCTGGTGCCAATTATTAAACTGTCGTCTCTCAGCCTCAAAGTCACCACTGTTTGGTGGCCGGAACTGTCCTTTCTCCCAGCCAGCTGGTGCCATGCTAGGTTCTGCCACTAGGGGGTGCCAGAGGGGGATTGCCAAACTGGAGGGCAGAGAAGGGACTTTCCTTCTAGTTGCCATGGGCTTCCTTCTGGCAGAGCCAAAGGTCTCTAGCTTTCTTCAACACTCCCAGTGCCAGCCTCTTCATCATGTCTCCACCCCATGATTTACAAAACTCTCCTACTTTTAAAACAACCTCTGGGTTTTTCAAACAATCCCGCCTCTCTGTGTACAATTTCACTCACAACAAAGCAGAGAAACATCAACAGCTGGTCCAGTAAGGGAGGGGTCTCTTCCCACGTAAAGATCCAGTTTCTTCCCTGGGCGGCGGGGGGCATACAGCTAAGAAGATAAAAAAATGACCTTTCACCTTCGGGAACAGTAATGTAAGATTAATTTGAGGCTTTGAAACTAATGAGTTGGCTTGTCCTGGTGCAGCACCCCGTGAATAACACGGTGTTTGCAGAGCTGGCAACCCAGTGATCTTTTTCCTGGGGCTGGGGAGAAAGGAGGGATAAGAAAGAAACTCATTTTTAAAAACAAACCTCAGAGGAGAGAGATCCCCATGAAGCTGGTATTAGAGGAAGAAAAAAACCAAAAAAACAAAAAACAGGGAGAGTGTGCGAATTATGTACCTTTAATCTGCTTAGCTTTTCACTGTCGGAGAGCTGAAGGGCTCACCCAGGCAAGAGTATTGTGCGGTAGTTAAATCCATGAACTTGGAGTGCATCCCTCGGGGTCTAGGCCTGATTTGCGGCTGTCTAGCTGTGTGATCTTGGACATGTTTTCCCACTGTGTTTCAGGGAGGTTTGGATTAGAGAACGCATGGAAAGCATGTACGTTCAGGCCAGGAATCTGGTTATTTTTGCATCTTTGATGATGATTGAGAGAGGCAGGAACAACTTGAGGGTGCTTTATCCACGCACTGGGAAGGCTGAGTTTTCTGCTCTGCCAAAAGGAAATGTCTAAGAGCAGAAGACCAAAGCAGAATCAGGCTGATGCGAATCATGGGGAAACTGGTTTCCGCACCACCCAAGAAAGAACCGTCTCACAGTCTAGCTGACCGACAACGGGCATGGCTGACAGAGGGGAGGCAACGAGAGCCCCATCCTTGGAAGTAATCAAGCAGGAGCTCTTTCCACTGTATTAGAGGATGGGTTGGATCATTTCTAGAGATCCTTCTCCCTGTTCACATTCCGGATCTTCTACTTGTTAAATGCGTTGCCTGGGGTCTCAGAGCCTGGGTTGCCTTATCTGTGAAGCAGGCTGATGGTGCTACTGGCCTCCCTCTTACAATCTCTCTCCCTTTTTTCTTCACGCCTTCCCTTCAACACAGTGAGGATCATGAAGATAGACACTGTGCTAGGCTCTGGGGATACCAAAAGGAAGTAGATGGTATATAGACACTGCCTTGGAAAAACTCAAGCATATAGTGAGGGAGACAGATGAACAGAACATTATAAAGCAGTTCCACAGATGCACTGAGAGAGGTACGTATTGAGTATTCTGGAAGCACAGGGGAGGGGCATCTAACTCAGCCAGGATGAGGTGGGGAAGGGGCATCAGAGAATGTTTCCTGGAGGAGATGCTGTAGGAATTGGATGCTGGGAGTTTTTGCTTTGGAAGCAGAGTAAACACTATGATCAAGGCCCCGGGGTCAGAAACAGTGTGACGTACAGGGAACTGTACCAAAGGCAGTGCCGGTGGGATACAAAACATGAGGTGACTGTGATGGGAGACGAGATGAAGAGAGAGGAACTAGATGACAGATGCCCTTATCTTCATGCTAAGGAATGTGAACTTGGATCGTGTAAATGATGAATTGTCAATGCCTGGTTTAAATCGGCGTGTTCAGGTTTCTGTTTTAGAGAGACCTCCTGGGAGCTTATGTGGAAGAGAAATTAGGAATCAACAAAGTTGGACCATCAGTTGGCCGACTTTTGAACCCTGGAAGTCATCTAAGCCAGAAGTGGCAATGCCATGAACCAGGCCTCTCATGGAGTTGCAGCAAGGATGCCATGGTGGGATGCCCAGGGAAGCTCCTAGTAAAACATGAACTGCTTCCCAAATGTACAAGATCCTTATACCTATGATCTCTCTATAAAACTTTGGTTTGGCGGGGGCCATCATGTGAACTGAGTCCACTCATCACTTACCACGCAGTGGCAGTAAAAGCCGTACATGTCATCCAAACCAGTATAAATGGTACTTGTGCTTAACAAGAGCCTTTAAAAAGGTAATGAAACCACTGGCTTGAGAAATAATTTTGCAGATACTTCTGGGATACAAAGTGTTCCATTCCAAGACTGAATATTGGTGCTGCTGGGAAGGACAGGGGAGAAAAGCACAAGATTAGATTTCACACAGACAAGCTAAGAGGGCAGACGATGGTCTTTGAATGAAACTTCTGATGGATTTGGCACTGGAGGCACGAGAGGGCACTGGAGGTGGGCCCAGATGTCTCAGATTTGCTGAACTGTTTCTGCAGACAGTTGGACATTTACCAGGATATTTTGGATCTTGCAGACGTGCCCTGGAATGCCTCATCTCAGGGAAGGCGAGAAGAGTCTCTCAGGCAAGTGTGGTGTCTGCTTCTCGTGCTGTTTATGGCAGAGCTGAAAACTGTCTTCGAAATTAACGATAGATGTGCATAAATCGTCTTCAGTTACCTAGCAACTAATACAAGACAGCGCAGAGGTTCACAGGGCTGGGAGGAGGCGAACCTGTTTTAGGAATACCTGGGAGCATCTTGGTGATACTTGGGGATTGCTGGGAGGGAAGGAAAGAAACATGACTAATTAAATGTTTGCATTTCTTTCTTTCTCTTTTATTTCTCATAAAAATAGAATCAGATAACAAAAACCTTTCCTAAATCCCTGAGGTTTCTAGCAAAGTGAGGGTTTACAGAGACTGGATAATTTGTGAGCCCTCTTCCAAAGCTAAATTTCTGGCTGTAAACTAGCTGTGTGACCTCATGTATAAAATAATAGATCTGATTAGGGAAATTGCAACGTTTCACTCATATTTCCAGGATGTATGGGGTGATAGGGTTTTTAGATTTCAGTTTTGTTGAATCAAAGATATGTGTCCTGAGTCAAAGTGGAGTTTTTGAAAGGAAGAGGTATTGAAATAATGAAGTCATGAGGTATGTGACTTAACACACACACACATGTTCTCTGTGTGTATGTATGTATATATGTGTGTATTTTATTTATAAAAATTAGTCTATACATTAAGCCTTGGGTTAAAAATTCAATACTACAGGGCCTGGCAGGTGACACTGATGAATTCTGTGCCCAGGGACCATAGTGAGCCAGACGTCTGGGCAGTTGCTAGGTGGCCCCAGCTGAACACGACCATAAGAGAATAGGACCCGGCACTGCCAGATCTTTTGATTCTTCAAAAAAGGCAGAACTCCAGAATCCATGTAGCACCTCCTATTTTTAAAATATTGACAACCAATTTGAAGTTTTAAAAAGCATTGTGTGGGCTAAACAAAGCAAGTCTGCCTTAAAGCAAAAAGCTCTGAGCGCTTAGTTCTCTTTTTAAAAATTGTATGGTTGCTCATGACCCACTTTATGTGATGGGATGGAGATGAGGTCACCCAGGCCACGGGCTAATAGTGTTCATCCAGTGCTCCTACATCCTGTGCTAGGTGATTTTCTCATTTGTCATCCTCAGTGTCCGCCCAGAGGTGGGTGTTACTTATCACAGGAGTTAGGGTCTTTATTTTCAATATAAGGATGCTGAGAGCCACATACGTCAAGGTTATACTGGAGGTCACTTAGCTCCTGAGTCCTGTGTCTCCAAATCAGTCTCATTTCTCTGACTCTACAGCTGCCTGCTCTTAAGGGGTTGACTCCCCTGGAATAAAAGGGGGGTGTTTGTTATTTTTATAAGGAAAAAATCGTTTTCACAGAATTTCTCTTAAGAAGAGTTAGGGAGCTGTATTTGTTTGCTGGAGCTGCCATAACAAAGCACCACAAACTGGGTGGCTTAAACATCAGAAATTCATTCTCTCACGATTCTGGAGGCTGGAAGTCTGAGATCAAGGTGTCAGCAAGATTGGTTTCTTCTGAGGTGTCTCTCCTGGCATGTGATGACTGACTGTCTTCTCCCTGTGTCTTCCCATGATGTTCCCTCTATGTGTCTGTGTACTAATCTCCTCTTCTTAAAAGGACACAGTCATATTGGATTAAAGCCCACACATGTGACCTCATTTTATCTTTTTTTAAAAAAATTTTTATGTAATTTTTGAAGGTTACTTTCCATTTACAGTTATTACAAATTTTGGCTCTCTTCCCCTTGTTGTGCAGTACATCCTTGAGCCTATCTTACACCCAGTAGCTCGTACCTCCCACTCCTCCACCCTTATACTGCCCCTCCCTGCCCCCCACTGGTAACTGCTAGCTTGTTCTCTATATCTGTGAGTCGGCTTCTTTTATGTTATATTCACTAGTTTGTTGTATTTTTTAGATTCCACATATACTTGATATCATACAGTATTTATCTTACTCTGACTTATTTCACTTAGCATAATACCCTCCATGTTGCTGCAAATGGAAAAATTTCATTTTTTTTTTACAGCTGAGTAGTATTCCATTGTGTGTGTGTGTGTGTGTGTATATATATATATATTGATAGATAGATAGATACACCTCATTTTCTTTATCCATTCATCTGTTGATGGAAACTTAGGTTGTTTCCATGTCGTGGCTCTTGTAAATAATGCTGCTATGAACATTGGGGTGTGTATCTTTTTGAATTAGTGTTTTTGGAATATATAACCAGAGTAGAATTGCTGCATCATGTGGTAGTTGTATTTTCAGTTTTTTTTAGAAACCTCCATACTGTTTTCCACAGTGGCTGCACCAATTTACATTCCCACCAACAGTGTACAAGTGTTCCCTTTTCTCCACATCCTCAGCAGCATTTGTTATTTGTGTTCTTTTTGATGGTGGCCATTCTGACAGGGGTGAGGTGATATCTCATTGTGGTTTTGATTTGCGTTTCCCCGATGACTAGCGAAGTTGAGCATCTTTTCATGTGCCTGTTGGCCATCTGCATTTCTTCTTTGGAAAAATGTCTATTCAGTTCTTCTGCCCATTTTTTAATCAGGTTGTTTGTTTCTTTGATGCTGAGTTGTATGACCTGTTTATGTATGTTAGATATTAATCCCTTATCTGACCTCATTTTATCTTAATGACATCTTTAAAGATCCGATCTCCAAATACAGTCACCTTCTGAGGTGCAGGGGGTTAGAGCTTCAGTCTATGGATTTTCAGGAGCCACAGTTCAGCCCCAAACAGAAGCCACCCACTTTTTTCCCCTCTTATGTCCCTGTAGTATTATTATTATTGGAGAAACTGAGAGAGGTTTTCTAAGTCCGGGAGCCAGAGTGTCAAAGAGGGCATTGGCGAACCTGAGGGGATCTGCTTGTCTGGCCCAGCATCCCACCAGCTCCCCAGGAGGAGTGGGGTGTGTTTGCACACTTAAACCAGTCAACCCGTTCCCAAAGCATTGCTTCAATGTTTTAGGATAAATAAAACGACGTTGAGCAATGTCACTCTTTTACTTGGCATCACTTCTCACATCTGTGTGTCTTGATTTAAAATAACATTAATGTGGACAGGTAGCATTATTTATCACATCAAAATTGGAAACAACCTCAGTGGCCAGCAGCAGGATTTAATAGGATTCTCTGTAGCCTTTGGAAACTTGGCTATGGAACAATATTTGCAATGTGAGAAAATGCTCAGGATAGATGAAGTGGAAAAAAGCATGTTAAAGAAATATGTACAGTTTGATTCCAACTTTTTGAAAACAATTTATTACATGTGCATATATATTCATATATATGTATATGCATCTGTGTTCATTTGGAAACATATGCTCTAAGATGTTTAAAATATCTCTTGGTCATGGAATTGAGATTCCATGGAATTGAGAATATTTGAGATTTTTTCTTCTGTTTTTCTACATGTTTTATGTTTTCTGCAATAAGTATATATATTATTTTGCAATTAGGAGAAAATTCTTAAAAACCCAAACCTTGATATACACACTCAGTTTACAGAAAGATTCTTCTAACTTAGCCTTTGCCATAAGGAGCTCTCTTACAGCTTTTCATGTGGGACTGCGTTTATAAAAATTTCATTTACTTGCCATTTTCCAGATACAACTGTCAGCCATGATTACCTGGACTTCTAGAAGAATTTTTGTGCCAGGCCTGAGAATCTCTTTTCTCTTTTTTGTCCATCTTTCTTTTCCCATGAAAGGGGTTTTTGGAGTGAATTCAGCGAAAGGATGGTGCCCCACAGACCTGGATAAAGGGTATGAAAATAAATACATAGACTAAGGTAACATCCAAGCAGATCTAAAAAGAAGTAGGATGTAACTTCTTAGTGACTTTGTGCCTTCTAGTTCTCTGTATTTATTTGAGAGATCCTTTGGACACACTTCCTTTTTAATAGAATGTGCTTTGATTGGCTAAATAGCTCTAGAATATACATTGTATATTTTTATGAAGGAGAGGTTTGTGGAGGCTGGTGCTGTCATGTCAAACTTGGAAGAGGCAGTAGTGGTCACCTTGACCAACTCTTGACATCATTGGTTCCCAGACCTCTGAATCCCCTAGAGAAACTTTATAAAAGGTTAGGGTCCCATACCATTAAAGAAAAAGAAGGGGCCTGGGCCTATGGATTGTGAAAGCTCTGGTTCTTTTGATATTTGATCAGGTTGGAGAACCCTTTTTCCCCATGACTCATGAATTTCTCCCTTCAACCTCACCATAGATGGTGACATGAACACTTCTAGAGAAAGAGAATTTTCTACCTCATAAGCTATTCCATTCCACTCTTGGACAGCTATGCCTGTTATAATTCTCTTTTGCATATAACTTGGATAGTTCCAACCATTTCAGAGGTTAAAAAAAAAAAAAAAAAAAATGGAGTCACTTTGCATGTGTAACCAAATAAAAATTCCATGGTCCCACATGGCCCAATCTCTGCATAGGGCCACATCTTCAAAAGCAAAAATAATAATAATGATAATTTAGGGCTTCACCTGCAACTTCCAAAGAATGTTGTCAGGGGTACAATTCATGATCCGTGGTAACATGTCTCAAAATCCTTTTCCCTTTCCTTCTTGATTCTCTTATACTCCTCAGTTATACCAGAACTCTCATTCACCATCCCAACCCTAAATCTCCCCAAGATCAGCCTGCATGCCTCTGCAGGCTATTTTCTTTTTCCATTCTCAGCAATTCAGTACATAGATGGATTTTTATCCCTCTGGATGCTCTTCTTGTCTCTCTGGTTTGTCCACTACCCAGACTTTCCACAACAAAGGCGAGCCCAGGAAATGTCTAACAAACAAAAATCTTTCCTCCTTTCTTCCATTCCACCTGGGCCTATTTCTCTGTACCCAACTCCATGATATTGCTTTTTTTTGTTCAAGCCAGGAACTGGAGAAAGGCAAAGATAACATCAAAGATAAAATTCTCTTTATCACATGTGATGGGGGAGGGCTAAAGTTGGGCACCATGGCACATTAATAAGCCATGTGTTCATCACAGTAGTGATTTTCTTCATCTGCCATGGCAAGACCTTGGACCCCTACATAGTTTACATACTTCCTCCTCATTCTTCTAGCCTCCTCCCCCCAGGCATCATAGGTATTCATAAATAAATCCCACCGACTACCAAGTGGTGTCTATAAATTTTTTTTTCCGTCTCTGGATCTAATTCCTCCTCTTTAGTATTGTCTGTAGGAAAGTGCTTCCCTGATTAGCATGTTGGGGGATGTTAAACAATAATACTCTGCACCCCAATGACTTACAGTAAAGTATACGCCATGCATTTAGAATCTCAGCTTCTGCATCTGCCAGACCTGGCTTTTGATCCCAGTTCTGTCCTTTGCCTGCTGTGTGATACTGGGCAAGTCACTTCATCTCTGTGCCTCAGCTTTCTCATCTGTAAAATGGGGCCATCACAAAATCTAACTTAAAGGGTTGTGAGAATTAAATGAACTTCAGCTAACTCATGTAAAGTGCTTAGCACAGCAGAGAGCTGGTTCTGTGCATGCATCACTATTTCCATTTTTCTTTTAACCATCCTTTTAGGAGGGGATGGACAGAAGAAAGGGTTATTTTGCTAGAAAGTGAAGAGGACCTGGTGAAAGACTTAGGGCAGAGGTCAGCAAACTAAGTTTGCAGGCCAAATTTGGCCTACCACCTTTTTTTAAAAAAACATTAAAGCTTTAGTAAAACTCAAGTCACATTCATTCATCTCTGACTGCTTTTGCACTGCAATTATAGAAGTGAGTTGTTGTGATAGGGACTGCATGACCTGCAGAGCCCAAAATATTTGCTGTCTGGCTCTTTACAGAATACATTTGCCAACCCCAATTCAGAGTAAAAAAAAACAGTGTCTTTTCCACATGGTCTGCCATTGAAGACATGAATGTCATGAGGCCTTCTCTATCAGGTGAAGTGGCTGACTGTTGTCAAAGATTTCCTGTACCTAAGAGTCAACCCTCACCGACATCTTAATTTCTATGTCTTTCACCAAGAATTAACACCTACAGCAATTGAGAATAAGGCAATGTTCCTTCGAAGCTTGGCTAATTCTACTAGAAACACAAGGAA
This sequence comes from Eschrichtius robustus, assembly GCF_028021215.1. NCBI lineage: Eukaryota > Metazoa > Chordata > Mammalia > Artiodactyla > Eschrichtiidae > Eschrichtius > Eschrichtius robustus. The sequence continues at coordinate 25,627,940 of NC_090835.1, forward strand.
TGGAGTATTGCACATCTGAGAAGGCTACCAGGACCAGGATGCCCAAGGCCTCACCCATGTCTATGATTCTGTGCTTCTTCCTGGGCTGCTTGTCACTTCCCAGTGCCCCTGCCATAAGGTGGGCCCGGTCTTGTGTTTTTACAGGTGGAATTGAGGGGAAATATGTCTGCGATTCCCACACCTGATTTGAATCCTCCTCACTGACCCTCCATCCTCTCTCTTCTTCCTTCCTGCAGGCCAGATGCAGACAATCCAGTGAAGGACCCTGAAGTTTAGAGCAAGCTGTCCAATAGAACTTTCTGGAATGATGGAAGTCTTCTATTCTGCACCAGTACAGTAGCTTCTAGTCTTACGTGGCTATCGAGAACTGGAAATGTGGCCAGTGCAACCAAGGAAGTGAATTTTTACTTTTCATTTAAATAGCGCATACGACTAGTGACTTGCTGTATTGGACAGTGTACTTCTGGAAGATGGCAGATGCAGATGTTTGGAGAATCCTAGGCCTACATGTCTGGGTGGAGCCGAGCATAGCCCCTCCCCCACCCCTGCCCCCACCCCTTCCTCTGGCCTCGGCCTGTGATGTGAGCAAGAAATTAACAGCTCTTTGGATTGGCGTGTGAGAGTGACTGTTTGACCAGCTGGGCCTCCATGACTAATACAGACACATGTCTTGGCAGCCACCTTTATGAAGAAAGGACAATTCAGTCTACTCATTCATTTTACAAGCTCAAGGAATGCCGGGGGCCTCTGCTGAGATCTAGTTTTCAGCCTAGTCTGTGGCATTGATTATCCTGCTTAAAAGATGAAAGAGGTGGCTTTGTGGGCCAGAGAGTAAGTAGTCTTACTTAGCGGCTTGGCCGTACTGACCCCAGCCATAAGCTAAGTAGGAAGGTTCGGTTCTGTTCAAAACTAAGTTCCAGTCGTTTTTTACAACTGCTTTAAACTGTACATGTCCTGTTCACGACAGAGAAAGGGCCATCTGGTTTGATGATTTTTTGGCTTGAAGAAGAGAAAACGAAAGACAAGTATAAGCTTTAATACTCAAGAGATCCGATTCTCTGCTGGAGGGGAAATGAACTCCATATCCAGGAGAATTCCACCAGGAAGGGGCCAAACAGACCGTGCTCTCTGGAGGATTCTCAGCAGTGCGGTGAACACCATTCTAGCACTCCTTTCGGTCATTTCCAAGGTGAGACAGTGACACACCGCTGGAGTAGGACAGCTGATCTCACCTTCTCTGGTATCATCAGAGAGAGGATCTAGGAAGCTTCCGTGCAAAGCCAGAAGGGCTAGGATGGCAGGAGCCATCTCATCTGCTCTGTGTGCCTGCCCGTTTCTGGGAGAAGCACCTTGACACCTGTTTTACTGTAAAGAGAACCAACTTTGGAATCAAACAGACCTCTACCAAAATCTCAAGTCTGTCACTTAACTAACTTGGACAAATCATGTCACTTCTCTGAACATTGTTTTCTTTCATTTAGGGATAATAATAAACTGACGTCACAGAGCTGCCGCAAGGATAAAATGAACCGGTGTCTATGGCAGCATTTAGGACAGGGCTTCATACACAATCAGTGTCTTGGGGAACTGAGGGTTTGGAGCATAGAATTCCAATCCTGGTGCATCAGGGAAGGCCTTCAGGATGGTCCTGTGGATGAGGATGTGGGCTTATGTGTTAATTAAAACACTGCTTCTCAAACTCCAATGTGTACTCATACCACTTGGGGAATTTTGTTTAAATGCAGATTCTGATTTAGCAGGACTATGTAATTTAGGTGAGCTTCCAGGTAGTAATTTCAAGGCTGCTGGTTGCTGACATCACCTTTGAAGAACAAGGAATCAGAGGTGTGGACCTAACCTGTGTTTCCCTCCTCTTTCACCCACGTAGAAGAGATGTACTGTCTACTTTGAGTAGGGAGGTGGCGGGGAGTGGAGGGTAAGGACGATGCAGAGTCGGCAGACAGAAGGGGAATCTACGCAGATGAGGAAAGAAATCATGGAAAAAGAGATGGATTTGAGGTTTTAAACCCTGACTGGACTTTAAACTCACCTGGAGAGCTTTAAAACTCCATTTTTAAGTCTCACCCCAGGAATACGTATTTAATTGACTGGGATGGGGCCAGACGTGACATATTAAAGCAGATAACCCCTCAGGCTATTCCTGTGTGCAGCCAGCGTTGAGAACTGCTGGTCTAGACAAAAGAGGCAACTTTCCCAGCTGGAAAGAATCAGGAAAGTGGCTTATCAAGATAGTAGATCAGGTTTGGTTTTAGGGGGCTGCTAGTTTAAGGGGAAAAATGCCTCATGAAAATGGCAGGTAAGAGCAAGACAATTGGTCAATACCTTGAAAAATCTGATCCATTTGATGGGTCAAGAACACTCGATCTCTGGGTCTCTGAAATGATAACTTAGCTCTGGGCCTTTGAAGAAATTTGTTTTCCTGTTGAGAAGCCAACGGTAAATGGGAGATGTGAAATCTATGCCACTTTTTTCTGGAATCGGACACTTTTTCTTTCATGAACATTGTGGATTTGATTGTCCTCTGTGTTCGCAGAGGCTAATGAATGATTCTCACTGGAGCACAGGAGCCACCTTGGCTGGTAGCCTTACCCAGGCCTCTATCCAGTGGGTCTCCATCAGGGTGCCTTGAGCCCAGCACATGTGCGCCAATGCACTCTGACCCATGAACGTAATTAGTGCTGCTGTGATTGAGTTTTGACTCTTGAAGCCCAGGTTTAGGCTGCCCTCTTGTCACCAGAAGTTAGCTCAGAGTTGGCTCTTTGCCAGCCTTGACACAAAGCTCAGCCCCCTTCCGGGATCTAAGCATGCCAAGTATCTGCGAATATTGTGGTTTTATGGAAGATTCCTTATGTCTTGGGGTGGGAACCACATCAGACACCGTACAGCATTTCACTTGAACAATCCCCGTTAGGTATATCTCTCCCACTGAAAGCCTGCACACACAGCCAATAAGGAGACACTCCTCCATCACAAACCCCTAGTCCCCTCCCAATCTTTTACTCCTCTGGAGTAGAGTTTGGCTCTGTCCTATCTGCTCCACGCCTGGCTGCTTTTACCCAAGCATAGCAAACACGAGGCCCTCCAGACACCCAGACCCGCCTTCTTTAGGTATATGGTATCACCTGTTACCTGGATGTTGAGCAGTTTATTCCGAGGGGTGCAGAGCTGGGCACAGCTTCTGGAAGGAAGAAAAAAGCATAGCAGGTGCAAATCACAGCCAAAGAAACTGCCTGTGAGAAACCTTTGCCTAAAGATTCCCAGGGTCAATGGTTCTGCTTCGTGACTGCGTGTAGGAATCACAGGGTGAGTTCGTAAAATGCTGACACCTGGGCCACACCCCTGGAGATTCTGATTTAATTGGCCTGGGGTGTGGCCTGGGAGTTGGGATTCTTAAGGGTTCCCCAGGTCATTTCTAGCGTTCAGCCAAGTTTGAGACACACTGTTCCATCCAAGCTGGTCAGTGCTAAAGAGTAAGTAAAAAAGACAGCTGCGGTCCTTACCTTATTGGAGCAATTGCTTTGTCCTGATTGCTGACCCATTTAGTCTTGTCTTGAGTGTTTTAATTCCTTCAAGTGAGCCCTCCAAGAGTCTACCATCAGAAAGTATAAGCCTACAAAGGTTGAGAACCACTGAGTAATCCTGTGTCTTGGTGAGACAAAGAGGCCATTAAATAGGAGGGTAGGGGCTGGAGTTAGAATTTATTTCTGAGTTAGGATTGAGGAGAAATACCAGCTCCTTGTGTCAAACCAGTATCCTCATTTTCAGGATGCTTCTCAAGCACAGACTACGGCAGCAGGGGAAATGGGTACCAGGAAGCTCCCTTCGCTCTCCTTTTTATGGTTCCTATTCATGTGACAGAAGGCGCTGCAGGAAAATGATACAACAACGACTTGAGAGCTGGAAGGAAAAGGGAAGCCTTGAGAGATGAGCAGGGGCGGCAGAGAGGCTGGGGAAGAAGCAGAAACAAAGGTAGTCAAGGGGGAAGGACGTCCACTCACCTTCCTCAGTACATGCTGGTCCTTTGAGCACACCTCGGGTAAATTAAAAGGTGTTGGGACTTCCCTGGTGGCGCAGTGGTTAAAAATCTGCCTGCCAATGCAGGGGACACAGGTTCAAGCCCTGGTCCGGGAAAATCCCACATGCCGCGGAGCAACTAAGCCTGTGTGCCACCATTACTGAGCCTGCGCTCTAGAGCCCGCGAGCCACAACTACTGAACCCACGTGCCACAACTACTGAAGCCCGTGTGCCTAGAGCCCGTGCTCTGCAACAAAAGAAGCCACCGCAATGAGAAGCCCGTGCACCGCAGTGAAGAGTAGCCCCTGCTCCGGCAACTAGAAAAAGCCCGCGCGCAGCAACGAAGACCCAACGCGGCCAAAAATAAATAAATAAATATATTTATTAAAAAAAAAAAATTAAAAGGTGTCCCCTTGGATGCACCCACATCCCCCCCCAGGCGTGTGAGGAACCCTGAACACTTTGTGTGTGGATGTGTGAGTGGCAGAGACAGAGAGAGAGAGTGCTTTAATAGAAAGCGATCCCCAAAGGCAGGAACAGATCACGAGATCCTCGGACAACAAAGCGGGGCTTCATTCCTTCTGGAACCACCTCTCTTAACAGCACAAGGTGATGACAAATCCCACCACCTCAGCGAGCATCTGGTCCCTCTTCTGACCTTCCTGGGAAACTTGGGGTTCTGATACGATGTTTATGAATGTGCTTTGCAAACAGTAGACTGCTACCTAAGTGCAAGGGATTGTTAAAAAAGTCAGCTTTGCATCTTTGTGTTTTATAAGGGTACTAGGAAAACAAGGAGCACAGTATTATAAGCCCTCACATGCATGGTTGAAAGGAATGTCAGTAGAAGGGAAAACAAAAACATATTTTTCTGTTATTACAAAAGACACACGTCATGGGGGAAAAACTTAGACAACTGCAAAGACATAAAACCTGAAATGCCTCCTTCCAGGCATACTGGTATTTATCTTACAGGACAAGTATTTGTGCATATTTAAAATCCATTGTTTTTCCAATTTAAAAGCCTCTTTTACTTCAAAGCAATACGTGTTTCTTGTAGAAACACAATAGATAGTTAAAAAAAGAAAAAAAATCTATATTCTACCACTTAGGACCTCCTAATCTTCTAGAACTTTAAAAAGTTGTGTAATTATTTTTATATTTCATATTTTTACCTTTATTTATTATACAAGGAATACACGCTCATTTTATAAAAATTAGATGAGCAAAAGGGAAACAAATCACCTGAAACTCAAACCTCAAAACAATCGATCACAATCTGTAGTATTTTTTGTTACAGTGTCTGGACTTCTAAATATTCAAATATGGGACTTCCCTGGCGGTCCAGTGGTTGGGACTCCACGTTTCCACCACAGCGGGCATGGGTTCGATCCCTGGTCAGGGAACTAAGATCCCACATGCCTCGCAGTGTGGCAGAAAAAAAAAATCAAATATATGCGTATTTTTGAAAGCATAACAGGTACCCAAAATCTTTTGCAAATATGAACTCATTTTGCTAATTTATAACCTGCTTTCCAAATGGAACAATAATCGTACACATTTCCCCATATCCTACAACTTCATTTTTAACGTCTGGGTAGAATTCCACTGGAAGGCTGCACTATTATTTATTTAACAGGTCGCCTGACGTTAAGTATTTAGATCATTTGTGATTTTTCTTTTTCCTCTTAGAAACAACACTGTCATGACTGTCCTTTAACCACATATTTGTGCTTTTTTTGTAATTTTTAGGATAAGCTGGGGCAATGTCTCTGCAGAATCCTAAGGCTTTTCAAAGAGGAAGATGTAGACTGCTTAGTGTAGTACTTTTGATAATTTCTAACATTTTTGCTTTATACATATTAGAATATATTTATAAATGTAAGATGATTTAATGCCCTGTGAAATATTTAGCCTGTCAACACTGTCTTTTTATTCCCGTTTTCTTCTGATTTAATTTTTCCTTTTTAAATTTTATTTATTTATTATTTTTTTTTTTGGCTGCATTGGGTCTTCGTTGCTGTGTGCGGGCTTTCTCTAGTTGTGGCACGCGGGGGCTACTCTTCATTGCAGTGCGCAGGCTTCTCATTGCAGTGGCTTCTCTGGTTGCGGAGCGTAGGCTCTAGGCATGCAGGCTTCAGTAGTTGCAGCATGCAGGCTCAGTAGTTGCAGCATGAAGGCCCTAGAGCTCTCAGGCTCAGTAGTTGTGGTGCGTGGGCTCAGCAGTTGTGGCTCACAGGCTCTAGACCACAGGCTTAGTAGTTGTGGCACATGGGCTTAGTTGCTTTGCAGCATGTGGGATCTTCCCGGACCAGGGCTTGAACCCGTGTCCCCTGCATTGGCTGGTGGATTCTTACCCACTGCGCCACCAGGGAAGTCCTGATTTAATTTTTTCTGATTGTGTATGTCAGTTTCATGCTCATACAAGAAAATTTGTAGACCATAGAAGCATGTGCATTGGGAAGAAGGAAAAAAGTCTCCTATAATCCCACTACCGAGAGAGAATCGTCTCTCTAGTTACTTCCATCCACTCCCTCACCACACGTGACTTTACACAGTCTTTTTCAAAATACTATTTGTAGACTTCTGATTAGGAGGATGCTTTGATGGAGCGTCTAAGTGTTGGCTGTTGTTCAGGGAGATTTTAGCCCTGTTGCAATACTCAGAATTGTTTCTAGTAAGTACCTGATAGAAATATGCACCTGGGTGAGGCCGTGCTGAGATGCTGTGTTCTTCTTCCTTAGAAAGTACTGTGTGGATAGATCCCTAAGGTTTGCTGCAGCTATGTAGGAACAGGGCATCGGAGGCTTCACCTGGCTTAACAGTCACAGACCTGGATAAGAAAAAAATGTAAAGGCCAAAATACAGAAGACAAGCGCATATAGGCCAAGGGGAGGGGAGATAAACAGCTCCTTGCTACACCTGATCCAGATTTGATGTTAGAATATTTCAGGCAACAAGGGCACAATTCTCAATCTAGATAAATAAGTTTACATTTCTGACTATAAAATGAATATATATTTTAGGAAATACATTTAAAAGGCAAAAAGAAAAACTTACTTCACCGTCAATCCATTTTAAGGTTTTATGTGTTTCTTTCCAGTTTCTTGACGCATGCGTTTTAACACTAGTTAAAGCCCACAGCTTATACTGGTTTTGTTTTTCTGCTTCATATTATAGCAGAAGCATCTGCCCATGTCAATAGCTGTGGATGAGGATTTCTTCAAGTTCCATTAGTAGTTGTATTGCCTTGAGAGATGAGGAAGAAACATACATCAAAGATGTCTGTGAGGGGCAGATGCAGTGATAAAGCAAAATAAAATGGGTCTACTGTTCCCCTATAGCTGACAGTGAGAATACATTTTCCTTCCTGGGTTACTAAGCTTTATCTCCCTAAGCAAGATAAAGTGGTTGTTGAATAGATAGGTAAGATTCTGCCGCTCATAAGTGAGCCTCAGGTGTAAATAAGTTCAGGGAAAACTGTCTCCTGCTCTGAAGAGATGGACCCAGGGGCACTCGTCCCTGAGGAGATGCTTTTATGGCAGGTGGTAGGGGACACACTCTTGTCGCCCCCTTTGTGAGGTGGGATTGGGACTTGTGCATGTGGCTTGTTCAGACAAATGTGGAGACCACTTATATCTTGTCTCCTCTTTGATCAAGTAACAAAAGTTAAGGTCTAGAAACACTCAAACCATGTTCCCCAGGGCATTACTACTGTTGCCTCTTTTACCACCCACGTCTACCCAGGAGCAAGATGTGGGCAGGGTTACTGCCACTGGCCCTTGTGTTTCCTTCCAGGGAATTTGAAAAAGGTGCTGCTTCCTCTCTATGGAGATCATTCCCTCCATCTGTTAGCAACTTGTAATGCACCGGTTTTGTTACTGACCTTTGCTAAACATCTTTATAATTAACATACAAATAGGCAATAACTGCATTGTGAACACTGCCCTCCCAACCTGTTCCTGCCAGTTACAAGGCCATGTGCAGTGTGGTGCAGAGCTGGCTGTATGGTAGCCCTGCTGAGAAGACCAGGTGAGCATCCTGGGCTGGTACTGATTATGACTGGGGTTTGAATTGCTAACACTCCCTGCCCCCCAGCCCTGCCAAAGCTACTGCCTTCTATTTAGTCATTGAACAAACGTGGAGCGTTTGCAATGAGCCAGACCCTGCGCTAGGCCTGGGCAAATGGAGAGATGAATGGGCCATGGCGTTTACCGTCTGCAAGCATACCCTCCGCTGGTGACGGCGGGCGGTGGGTAAATGGAAAAATGCAATATAGGGGAATCTACCCTTTAGGTGACTGAGTTTTGGAGCATTTTTCCCAGGGCTAGGATTAGGGTGAGGTGAGTTAGGCAGAGATGTGTACGTGTAGGATAGGATCTTATCTTTAAAACGATATTCTGTTCATCATGGACTTTTTTTGCGTTCATTTTGATTCTTTAATTTATTGCCTAAAAATCTTGATTACTGAGTTTGTGGGCACCCCTGTAAATTTTGCTCCTGAGGCCAAGACCTCACTCCCTTCACCAAAGTTGAACTCAAACCAAACCTTGCCCTTGGGGCACTGAAGGTCATCAACTAATACATACTCACACTGCGGGGGGCGGGGGGGGGCGGTATCGAAGCTGTGTCATCCTCTTGTTTTGGATTTGGGGTATAGGTAGACTGGCCTTGCCACTAATTTGCTGCATTACCCCAGGCAAGCTGCTTTTCTTCACTCAAGTTCAGTGTCTCATCTGGAAAAACACTAAACTGGGAGAATTATCTTTTTGACACAGACAAGAATGTCTTCTTTTGACAAATAAGTAAACAAGATCACTTCAATGTATGCTACATGCCATATGAGGGAGTGCATGTGTGAGAGATGTTACAATAGGGGATCAGGAAAGTTCTCTCAGGGGAGGTGGTATTTGAGCTGAAACATCAACGTTAAGTGGACACCATGACTTGCAATTTTTTTTTTTGACAGCTGATTTTAATGAGCCCTTAGTTTGTGCCTGTTATAACATGTATAACAACTATTAGGTGTCCCAACTCATCTTTCTCAACAATGCTGTGAGGTTAGGACTCTTGTTATATCTTTTAAAAGTGGTATTGATAAGGAGGCAGAAGCAAAAAGAAGTCAGTTAATTTGGGAAGATCACTAGCTAGCAAGTGGTGGAAAAAGAATGGGCACGTGGTCACGGGGGATTCAAAGCTTGCCGTCAGTGATTACTTAATGAGCATCTCCTGCAGAAGTAGATACAGGGCCATTTTTCATCCTCCTCCTCATTCACCAACACTTAGGAAATACTAAATAGATTCCACGCATGGTGCAGACTTTTAAGAGTCCACTTTGGTGGTGATGGGACTTCGGTACCTTGATGGTGCTGCTGGTTACAGGTCTGTATGAATTAGTCAAAACTGGCAGAACTGTGCACTAAAATGGGTGATTTTTACTGTAGGAGAATTATATTTTAATTAAAAAAAAAAATCTCCACGCCCAACCCTCCACCTCCACCCCCTATCCCAGCTACAGCAGCAAGGGCCTTGAAGTGGTCCCTGCCCCTAACTTCCGCGGCGAGGGTGAGGGACGAGACTTCGGGGGCGGGCCCAGGTGAGGGAAGGGAGTAAGCCCCCGTGGGCCGGCCGGGAAGCAGGGAAAGGGAGAAACTAGGCACAGCTGGGCGCCCCCCGGGGAGGGACGGGAAGGGCCCGTGGACCGCGGGGCGAGCCCGGGGAGGGCGGGGGGATGCCGGGAGAGAGGGAGGGACCTGCGGGCGGGAGGGCGAGAGGCACAGGCGAGGGAGGAGGGGGAGGCGTGTGCTCCGGAGCCAGCCTGGGGCTGCGAGGCGGAGACAGCCCACCGGCCGCCGAAGGTGCCCGCCGAAGGTGTCCGCCCAGCCGACCCGCCCTCGCGGCCGTGGTGCGGACGGACCGACGGACGGCGCTGCTTGCAGGAGGCGCCCGGCCATGTTCAGCCGGAGCTCCCGGAAAAGGCTCTCCAGCCGCTCGGTGAGTGTGCCCCGCCCGAGCGGGGCCAATCCCCCGGTACCCCGGCCCTCCGCGAGCGCCCCTGCCCAGACTCCTTCCGCCCGGCGGCCGCGCACCTGTGGCCCCAGGTAAGCCGGCCCCGCGGGCGGGGGTGTGGCCCGGGCGCACGGGAGCGCTCGTAGGGGCAGAAGGGGTTAAGTCCGGGTCCCGAGTCTCGAGGAGAGCCAGACCGGGAACCGTGACCCTGAATGTCACGGTCCGGGGGCGTCCCGGGAAGCCCCCTCCTTTGCCCCTTCCCCTAAGGCAGGTCGCATTCCCAGCACCCAAGCTCCAGCTTCCAGTTTCTTGGAGCTCTGGCCGCGGACTTCACTTTGGGGCTGTTTTTGGGGGTGTCCTGTGCTGCCCCCTTCCCGGAAGCCCCAGCCTGGTCCAAGGCGAGCGCGCGGTGGTCGCTTCTTAGGGATTCCGGGGAGCAGAAAGGTCTTGCTTTTGTTTCTTAGAAACCCGTGACCAAGGTGTCTGGGGGAGACAAAGCCCCAGTCAGGGCCATTTCTTGGTGGCTTAGTGCCCACGCCAGAGACAGCCCGCCTAGACTTCCCCAGGCGAGAGACCACCCCAGGGGCACCGGCAGCGCCCCACCCCAAATCCCCTACCTCCGAGAGGAGCTTCGGAGTCAAATCAGAGGAGGTGGGGTGGGAGAGGCAGGCCGTCCCGCCTGGGGCACAGTGGGGCTTTGGAGGGAGCCCCGGTGGCGGAAACATGCTTTTGTTGTCTTTTTGTTTTGAAGTTGACCGGACTGGGGCGGATCGAGAGAGGCCAGCCATGTAACGCCTGTGGTGACCAGTGCCCAGGGTTCGCCTTGCATAAATGGAGGTAGGACCCCTTACATGGGATTCCTAAAGACACACCACTGCAGGGGGGAAACCTATACATACATGCCATATATGTGTATGTATGCACACAAGAACATTTTTCGCCTTTTAAATTCACGCGTAAGTCACATGGAAAGAATGCAAAGGCTGTTCTTTTAAGAGTGGGACTACGTCTGCTACAAATATTGAAGGTGGAAGTGGTGACCAGACACTGAGAATGCAGGAGAGCCGGGCTCAGGCTGCATTTCCCTGATGTGAGAGTTTTGGGTCTCTTGCACCCACCCTCTGTGTATCTAAGTCACTCTGTCCCAAGCGATTCAACTTAGGCACGACAGTTTTTCCAAATGCCGCAGTACAGCATGTGTAGGATTCTTGGGACTAGCTGGTGTTTTCCAATTGTGTTTTTAATTCAGCCTCTGTAAATCTGGGTCCCAACCACAAATCCACCACTGCCTGCCTGTGCTGTGTCAACCCTCTTCGGTGGCCAGATGTTTCTTATTAATGTGCCGTGAATGTTGACTTCCAGGCAGCCCCAGCCTGGATTGGAATGATTATGTTTGGGGGACAAGGGATCTGGGTGCCCTCCCAGTACATCTGGCTGCTGGAGCTCTGGCTGGGAAAAGTTAGGGTGCAGGCTTCCAGGCCCTCTGTTTGGTGATATAAAGAGAAGAGATGGATCCTTCTTGGCAACTTCATGAGAAGGCAAAAGCAGTTGCAGGAGAAAATTCTGCAACATTGTAACCCGTTCTCTCCATGCTTAATGCGTCTTCCTCCCCCCCACCCCCCATGTCCCTTTGAAGAATGCTGTTTCTGGATACTGGGGAGAAAGGCCTGCTTTGATTTGGTTTGGTTTGGTTTGGTTTGGGTTTTTTTCCCCTCTGTGTGTGCTTCTCTCCTTTCTCCCAATTGGTCATGTGTGCTGGGCACCCAGTTATAAGGGAACTCCCAACCGGCTCCTCCAGAAATTAAATGCTTTTGTTCCTGCCTCTGATGGGTCTGGCAGCCTCTTTGCCTTTGTTTCAGGACACTGAGTGCAGCCCTTATGGCTCCCTAGTATTTAATAACTTCTGTGGCAGAGGCAAGGCCGGGCGACCTTATAAATATATAATGTGCAGACATAGGCGTCCATCAGTCTTGCCGATGTTGTAGCCCAAATAGGTGTGCTCTGGACTGGCCCCTGGAGTGTCCCCAATGTGAAAGTGGCGATACATGGGAATAGGTGCAGAAGCGTCATTTTTTTCAACCAAATCCTGAGTGACGGTGCTGCTGTTGGATCCTGTTTGATCCATCTTGTGCTCTAATGGGGGTGGGAAAGGCAGAGTGATGAACAGGAGAGTGATTTCCGGCTCCTCCCCTACTCTGGAGCCTTTGGGTCAACTTCTGACCAGAGGCCTATGGGGCAATGGTACAGTGTGGTTGTGTACCCAGGCTCCCCTCCTTTCGGTCTCTGTGACCTCTGACCTGCAGCCCGTCACTCTCCCTAGTTCTCAGTTTCCCCATTCCGTTAAGTGGGAATAGTTATGGTACTTAACCATCTCAGCTTTATTGTAGGGATGAAATGAGATATTGAAAACACATGGTTTGCTCCATACCAGGCACACAATAAACATTAGCTACTTTTGTCAATTATTTTTAGCTTCCTCTCAGCTGTTGCCCTGCAGGAACCATAACTAGCTCGCTTGAGGCTGCTGGGTGTCCCGGTCACTTTAGACTGTCATGACCACAGCTTCTTAGAGACCCTTAAGCCGTTTTAACCCAGCTGGTTTTGTGAGGGGAAAACGAGCGTTTGATTTTCAGCCCATTATGGAGCCTTTCTTTCGGAAAGAGCCTTTCATGAGGCTGAGATGGGTTTTCATGCAGAAGCAGTTTCTTCACTAGCAGCAGAAAAGCCTCCATGAATGCGGTTTTTATGGTGTTTCCACCCATTGCTGGAAAGGAAGCAGATCCTTGCTTTTTGCCCCCTCCTTTTCCCTCACGGGCATGCTTTTGGGTGACCTTTTAGAGAAGGGGGACAACCATTTCTGGGTTACGGCACAATATTCTTTTCGGCAGTTTGAAATCCACAGTATGCTCCGTTTGCACTCCTCTGACTGGGGTGGGGGGGCACTCTGAGCCCCTGGGAGAGACAGTTGTATCCGGATAGGAGGGAAGGCTAGCCTGGCACAGGCTGAAAGGCTCCCTTTGGTCTGTTTCAAGGAGAGTGAATTTCCCTTGCCCCCAAGCACCAAGGCACCCTAAATAGTACCGCTCGTGGGTGTCAGCTTGTCTCTCTGCTTCCACATGCTCCCCCTCCAAACCATTGTCCACACAGCAGGCAGCTCCTAAAAGCAGAACGGAATTGTGTTCCTGCCTGCAGCACGAAGGTACTGAAGTTCTTGGGAGGAAGCGGGTTGTAAACAAACTTTGCTTCCCTTTCTGGTGTGCTGGAGAGAGCTGGGGCTTTGAAGTCCAGAGGGAGCAGGGCTGTGTGGTCTTGCTCTGGTTTTGCCAAGCTGTGTGACCTTGGGCGAAAGACTCAGGCTCCCTGAGTTGCATTTTCCTCAGCCGTCACGCTGGGATCTCTCCACTGAACAAATATTCGAGGGTCTGCTTGTGCCAGGTGCTGCGCTGTGCCGGGGATACGGCAAAGAACAAAATAGACAGGATTCCTGCCCTCATTCAACAAATAATTACAATTTAGATAAGGTGGTCCAGAGAGGACTCTCTGAGGAGGTGGCATTTGCACAGCGCCTTAGATGAAGCAAGGGAGGAGGGTCCTGTTGACTCAAACCTGAGGCAGGAACCAGCAGAATCACCGGCTCATGGGAGCCTGTTAGAAATGTGAAGTCTCAGGCCCTACCTTGGACTTGCTGAATCTGACTTTAGGCCTTAACAAGATCCCCAGCTGATTCATGTGCAGGGCAAAGATTGAGGAAAGCTGAGTTACAACACCTGGCACTGCTTCAGCCAGCTGGCTCTCTGCCCTCCGGGGCTTCTGTGTGTGACCAAAGATGCCTAAGGTTCTGTGGAGGGCTGTTATCTTTTATGGAGATTTTCCTGAGGGCTCATTCTCCTTCCCCATTTATATTGTCACCCACACCTTTAGGTGGCAAATGTGGGGATTTTTAGGATTTCTAAAAAACAAAAACACACACAAAAAACCAAAACCCACAGGAGTTTCCATGTGTTGGAGAGGGCTCATAATCGTCAGCCAAAGCGCTCTCCTCCACCTGATGTAGGGCAGCTGGGGAGCAAAGATGGGCACTGCTCCCTACAGGTGACCTGGCCCCAAAAAAGCAGCCCCTCAAGGCAGCCCAGGACAAATCCCGCAGTGGCCAGGCTGCTGAGGGAATTCTCATTAAGAGGAAGATTAAGGCATCTTTGTGGAGTGTGGCCAGAAGAAAATCATTAATAACTAGGCACTTTGTGTACTCTGCCACGAGACAGCTTTCTGAGTGGGGGTTAATTGGACTTGCTTGTTTGTACCCAGTTTGAGCAGGGAGGGGGAAATAGCCATTTTTACAGTGACGATTTGCCCTTTGAATGCCTAGGCACTGAGGAATAAAGATGATAATAATGATACCAAAGCAGCATCAGCAGTGACAAGGCTGTGTACTTACTCTGTCCAGAGCTGTCTCCCCACCTTTTTATTGATACGTACATTTCTGTTGCATCCTCACCAAAACCTATGAGGCAGAGGTGGCGATTTTCCTGATGAGAAACTGAAGCTCACAGTTGTTCAAACAGTGGCCCAAGGTCTCCTGGCTACTGAGAATGAAGCTAGGATTTGGCTCTAAAACCCAGGCTGGTTTCCCTGTGACTCCCTGCCTCTTGTGACTTCTCTATTCTAAGGCAGAGGTCACAGACTAGAGGCCCTCTGCTCACTATCCAGCCTGTGGATGGGTTTTGTTTGGTCTGCACAGTGCATTAAATGAGGGACTTTTTCTAACATTAAAATCCAGGTTTCCAGCTTCTCTTGAAGATTCCAAAGATGTGGTAACGTGGGGCCGACTTTCCTATGTGGCAGTAAGTGGCAGCACACAAGAGGTCTCCCTTTAGATGGGTGTGACCTTGACTCACCCTAGTCACCAACATTCCAGTCGCATTCGGGGTCTCTTCAAACACTTAGGTGACCTGTCAGGTCCTGGAAGTGATTGGAAATTGTGAACCCTAAATGAGTATGCTCATCTCTCCAAAAATCATATTAAAAAAAATAGTAATATCTTCTGTCATATTAGCTGCCATTTTTAAAGCGTTGACAATGCCAGGTGAGTGTCTTACATCCTTCCAATCTTTCACTTGCAACAGTCCCTGGAGTTGGTGCAATTATTTACACCCCTTCTGATAGTTAAGGAAAGTGAGTCTCAGGTTAAATAACTTGCCTAAGGTTCTGCAGCCCCTTAGTCAGTGGGGCTGTCTGACTTCCAACCCTGTCTGACTTCACAATTCTGTGTTCTGGACCAGAAATTCTCAAACTTGGCTGGCATATGCATCACCAGGGGATCTCGTTCAACTGCAGATTCTGATTCAACAGGCTTGAGGGCAGAGGACTAAGATGCTGCCTTTTTTAACAAGCTCCCAGGTGATGCGGATGCTTCTGGTGCAGGGACATACTTTGAATAGGAGTTGGCAGACTAGGTCCTGCTGGCCAAATCAGACCCTTCACCTGTTTTGTATGATTCATAAGCCATGCATGGTTTTAACATTTTTTAATGGTTGGAAAAAAAATCAAAAGAAGAATAATACTTCATGACATATGCAGTCTATGAAGTTCAAATTTTAGTGCCCATAAATTGTGATCTGAACAAAGTCACTCCCACTTATTTACATATTGTTCGTGGCTGTTTTTGACCTACAGCAGTAGAGTTGAGTACTTGAAACAGATAATGTACAGATTACAAAACCAAAAACATTTACTCTCTGTCCATTTACAGGAAATGTTTGCCGACTCCGGGTCTGTACCACTAGTAGGGGAATATGCAAGTAGCTTCTCTTAGTTTTAGAAGAAAGGAATCTGAGAACCTTTGGGGAGGTTCAGAGCTAAAGGAAACATCCCCTCCAACCTGGATGAGAATGGTGCTAATATCAAAAGCAACCAAAGAACCAGGGAACGGACTAAAGCCATTTCTAAAGGGCATGTGGAGATGAGGCTGGCAAGACCAGATCAATGAACCGCCGGTAGATTCTAAGCTCCTTGTAATCCCGTTAACGTTTCAGCTTTGCTGATAAATGTAGATTTGACTCTTGCATTAAAAGGCTGGCTTTCAGAACAAGCCTCCCAGAGTTGCACTTTGATGAGCGGCTGATATGGAAAGCCCAGAGCAATGGTAGCCTTGTGAAGTCATTTTAATTATGCAGAGTGGTTAGTCTGGGGACAACGGCCGCCTTTCCAGGCAGAATGCTTGGACTCAGAGCGGCTGTTCCCCAAGCAGCGCTCACTGGGTCAGCCAGGACTGCGCCTTGAAAAGCATCTTTCCTTAGTTGCCCTGGTAATTGTGTTGATTGACGACTGGGGTGGTAATTTGGGGAGATGCCGGCCTGGTTTCCTTTAGTGGTTGTAATTTGGCTAAGAAATGGGTTCCCACTGATTTTTTTTGCTTGGGTAGGAAAAACCACTCTGTCTCAGTCAACTGGTGTGCCAAGAAAAGGGGAAAAAAAGGAGGTGGGGTGTGTGTGCGTGTGTGTGTCCACGTGCATGCACCTAAGAAATTCTTGGAATCCTCTAGGTAGGGAAAGATGCTTAGCAGCTAAGAAATGCTGGTTAGCTCACCTTCCTTATGTCATTAGCATTTGATAATACGCCTGGTAGAAGCTGAAGCACCTAAATAGAGGTTTTTCTTTTGAGGAAATATGTATGTTCATCCCAAAGTATCTGTATTATCTCTGATTTTTGAAATAAGACGTGGCTATTATGAAAGATTTAAAAATCACGGGCTTCCCTGGTGGCACAGTGGTTAAGAATCCGCCTGCCAATGCAGGGGACACGGGTTCAAGCCCTGGTCCGGGAAGATCCCTCATGCTGCAGAGCAGCTAAGCCCGTGCGCCACAACTGCTGAGCCTGCGTGCTGCAACTACCGAAGCTCACGCCTCTAGAACCTGTGCTCCGCAACAAGAGAAGCCACTGCAAGGAGAAGCCCGCGCACTGCAACGAAGAGCAGCCCCTGCTCCGGCAACTAGAGAAAGCCTGCACACAGCAACGAAGACCCAACACAGCCAAAAATTAAAAAAAAAAAAAAAAAAAAAAAAAAGGCACGAAATTTTAAGTCCATAAATAAAGTTTGAATGGAACACAGCCATGCCTATTCATTTAGCATCATCTACGGCTGCTTTTACAGTAGCAGAATTGAGTAGTTGAGACAGCCTTCATGGTCCACAAAACAGAGTATTTACTAGCTGGCCCTGTCCAGAAACAGTTTACTCACCTCCACAGCTAGAGATACATGTTGTTTATGGCTTGGGATTTATTTCTTCAGATTCATTCAAATTATTTATTAACAAGATTTTATAGAAAATACACATTCCACATATGGTCTTTTTAAAAAAAATTTATTATTTATTTATTTTTGGCTGTGTTGGGTCTTCGTTTCTATGCGAGGGCTTTCTCCAGTTGCGGCGAGCGGGGGCCACTCCTCATCGCGGTGCGCGGGCCTCTCACTATCGCGGCCTCTCTTGTTGCGGAGCACAGGCTCCAGACGCGCAGGCTCAGTAGTTGTGGCTCACGGGCCTAGTTGCTCCGCGGCATGTGGGATCTTCCCCGACCAGGGCTTCCCCGAACCCGTGTCCCCTGCATCGGCAGGCAGATTCTCAACCACTGCGCCACCAGGGAAGCCCCACATATGGTCTTTTATAGCTTACTTTCTTCATACTTGGAAATGCTTTTTGGACATCTTTATATGTCATTGTATAAAGGACATAAAGATCTAATATATTTATTAGTTTTTAGAATCCAGTATATGGGTTATCATTGAATTAAATAGTTTTGATTCATGGCTGCTTTGGCTGTTTTCCCTTGTTCCTCATTATACACCATATGACAATAGCTTTTCTTATGCTATGACACGCTGATGTGGAGCTCTTGTCAAATTGTCCTCCAAAGAGATGTTGCCAAGTTCCACCCCCATTCCTTAAAAAATTGGAGTGTATTTGTGTGTTTTCTTTGGGCTGAAACTTTGAAACATCTCAGCTTGTGGAGCAACCTGGCAATTAATCCTTGTTTAATCACCCTGAGTGACAATTTGTACCTGATGGAATAGTGAGAAGACACAGAGCACTGATGTCAGTCGTCTTTTTTTTCAAAACACATTTTATTTGTCTTTAATTCCCAAAGTGATATCCACATTCTGTTGCAAGGTTGTCATTCATCCTTATGCTTCTGTTGTTTAAGGTTGGTGGGATGAGGGGAATCTAATGAATTTGTTATTTTGTGGTCTCAAAAAGCTGGAAGATTCTCCTTTAACTCTGCGATTAATGAGTATCCCAGAGGGAATTTCCTGTGAACTGAGGGAGCATTCCCTAAAGGGAATGATTCCTAGGTCATTGAGCATTTTGAAATCAAAAGGATTCTACCTGCATTGTATATGAGAGAGCCATGGGGGTTGAACTCTGGGAAGAAATGTGTATTTCTAGGCAGTGTCATAAAAATTTCTATGAAGCTTGTAAGGGCTGCTGGGGGAGCGTTCTAGCTGTGTGGTTAAAGGGACAGGCGTTGAAGATACTTTGCTGGAACTGTGGTCTTGGTTCTGTCTCTTACAGGCTGAGTATCCTTAGGAAAGTGACTTAACCTTTCTGAGCCTTCCTTGGTTTTCTCGCCTGAAAATCTATCTTGGTTTTCTCATCTGCAATGTGGGAATAATATTACTTATTACCATGAGGTTATCTTACGTGGTTATTGTGAGAGTTAAATGGGATAATGTGTGCATTGTGCCTCATTGGGCATGATGCGTCATGTGGGCTCCATATACGTTTGTGGTTGGAAGAAGGGTTAATGGAAACAGAATTAGATAAGGAGCAAGAACACGTGGGTTCACGGCCCTGACATTGCAGGTTATGTGACAGAGAACAAGTCACTTCCCCACCATGAGGCACAGCCCTTCATTTGCTAAAAATGGGGGTGATGATTCTTGTCTTAGAGCCTTAACTCAGAAGAGATAGAGTCGAGTCCCTCCTGATGTGAGGATTTAGGGTCTAAAGGAATGAGACTTCTTGATGGAATAGCAGATTTATATGGATCATCACAGACACACCTGGGGACAGGTACACTTTAGATGAAATGGAGTTTAGAAGAATTGGACCTTATACCCTCACAGTCTCTTTGCTTAAGTGAAATATGCATATGATGTTTGTAAAAACAATTTGCAACCTATAACAGGAAGACGACAGTTAGACGCTGCCCTTGGGGTCAGTATATAAAAAGGGGCTTTTTTGTGCCTGGCACCCATGAAAACTCATGTCCAAGGTGAAAACCGCACATCCTCAAGGCAATAATTAATTCATTTTACCCAAGCCTGCTTAATAGGTATGAATTTTTGTGGCGCCTAGTGTGCCATGCTAAACACTTCCATTTACACAGTCACCAGTCCTTAAGCAGAAGCTTCCTTTTCTAAGCCATGAGAAACAAGGATATTTATACAATATTTGAACCCAAGATCATACCCTGGAAACTCCTGAGATAAGATCTGGACTGTACCTACATTTTGTTGACATTGTACAGGATTTAAAATTTTGATTAGTTGCCAACCTGTGATATTTTGGGTAAAAATTCAGATTTAAGGTTTTCTCTGGAATAATGAAAAAATTATGAAAATTTCGGGCAATTCGTATTCCTTCCATTGTTTTAGATAGAACACACGTGTTCGGCTTTTTCCACAATCCCCACCATTCCCTATTGTTTACCTGACCTGCCTCACCCATTTACATTCCTGGCTGGCTGCTATAGTCGTCTGATGTTGTGACTGCTGATTTGAAGAAGTGAGTGAGGGAATATGTACTATTGGAAGGATGATAAGAATGGCAGATTGGAATAAAGGTGCCACTTGGTGGGAATAGCTGTGCTAATAAGCAAAACATCCAAGCAGCTAAATCCTCCCTGTCCTGGAGAGGCTGTTGGGTTGGAGCGGATATGATTGAGGACCTGCTGTGTGCTTGGCTTCTTTCATGCATCACCTCTTGTCATCCTCAGAACAATTTTCTGAGGCATGTATTTTACCTTCTCCTTTCTAAATCTGAAGAAACTGAAGCCCAGGGAAGTTAGGTAACATGCCCTCGGTCATGCAAATAATAAGTAGTAGAGTCAGGATTCAAAACCAGGTCTTCAGGGCTTGAGATCACAAATTCTTTAACCAAGAGAGACTCTTAAGCTTTGTCATTTTGACCCTCCTGGTCTAAATATAAAACAGTACCTTGGCAAAAACAGAATCTTATATTCTCACTGGCCTAGGGGATGAGATCTAACTGTTGTCAGATATCTGAAGAACCCTAGGCTAGTTGGCTTACTTGAGGCTGGGGTCTTAAAGATGAAACTCCTATAAAATTAGAGGGTGTGGTGTTGAGTTTATTGGGGTATCTGAAAGGTGAGAAATTGAATTAAATATAATGCGATTTCCAGTAAAAGGCTACTTGTAATTTTCTAATCAGATCTGCATACATTAAAGGAGGCTCCATTCCGCTTGTTTATAGCTTTGGTGTTAAATTGGGGGCTCTGGGGAGTTTGTGAAAGCAGGCAGGTGGGGGGCATTCTTCAGAAATGCCATTTGCATGTTTCCTAGAGGAAACATCCACCAAAGGGATCAATCAAGGGAGGGAGTTTACAGTGCATCCCTTCAGCAGCCAATTTGAGGTCAAAACAAGGTAAAAATAAAGAAAATGGTCATTATCCAGTCTTTGGACCTGTTTTTGAACTTCTGCTCCCCATTGCTTTACCAATTCTGACACCATGTTGCAAAACAGACCCAAGCACATTTGACTGTCAGAAGGCATTTAATGAGAACATTATTTGATTTTATGTTTGGTAAACTACTTGGTGGTGCAGAAACTGCTTTCACAGTTCTTTAAAACTGACTCATTATGTGTACATGTAACACCCAGAGCGGGTCCTCCAAGTTTGCGTGCTGAGGAATTAGGCCTCCCGGGGACTTATTAAAAGAATGCAGGTGTTTTCTTTCTTCAACGACACTATGAAATGACTCTAATAATATAATTTCTCAAAGTCTTTTGTTCCACAGTCAGGCACCAGGAGTGCACCTGTCATTTGCATCCTTGATGACTGGGCCTTTGGAGCTTCTCCAGCGACTTAGTGAGTTGTTTGGAAATCATAACGACAGGCTTCTTTCATCTTTATGGAAGCCCCAGATTTGGAGACAATAGATATCTGGGAGAGTCTCCATCACCTTTGGTCTGGAATATTTGGAGCCACAGGGAAGGACACATATGTATGTTTTCTTCTGCTCTGGCAGACAAAAGCATTTAATAGATGTGTCCACCTGCTAGGGATTTTGGATAATTTTTTTTAAACTTCAAAATCCTTGATGATAACAGCGTTTTAAGGCAGTTTTATTTATTATTTTACATTCATTTTGATCCAGTTGTTGCATAAGTGTGCAGTGTAGACAATTTGGAAAATTCAGCAATGTCAAATGATTTATTAAAAAAAAAAAAAAAAGAGCGTTAACTCCATCACATGACGAGGAAGGAGTATAGACATCTTAGCTTTAGGGTGTGATTTCCTTCTAGTCTAGTTTCTTTATGGTAGAGTTTTATGTAGTTGTACTAGTTTTCTAGAGCTGCTGAAACAAATTACTACAAACTGTGTGGGTTCAGACAACAAAATGGATCCTGTTACAGTTCTGAAGGCTGGAAGTCTAAAATCAAGGTGTCGGCAGGGTTCGTTCCCTCTTTTGGCTCTGAGGGAGAATCCATCCCTTTCTTGTCTTAGCTTTTGGGGACTCTTGGCAGTGCTTGGCCTTCGTGGCTTACAGATGTGTCACTCTGTTCTCTGCATCTGTCACCACATAGTGTTCTTCCTCTGGGTTTCTGTCCCTTTCTCTTCTCTTCGAAGGGCTTGTCATTGGATTTGGGCCTACCCTAATCTAGGATGATTTCATCAACTTAATTATATCTACAAAGACTCTTTTCTAAATGAGATCACATTTAGAGATTCCAGGTGGATCTTTGAAGGGACCACTATTCAACCCATTATAATAATTCTGGAAGTAAAGCATGTATATATATATATACACATATATATGTAAATACATATACACAGTTTCATATTTGTAAGCAGTGTGCCCAACTTGGACTTTCTAAACGTGTTATTTGTGAAAGTACAGTGGTGTGGGAGGGTTGGGCCTTGACTCTGGGGCACCTTTGTGGGAAATACAACTTACTTGTCTTTTCTGGGCCAGTTAAATGTTTGCAACAGGACAGGATTGTACAAGCTGCTCTTAGCAGAGGGAACTCTGAGATGGAATTTGCTGCCCATATTGATGAATTCAGCTGTCTGAATCATTTGACCCCTGGGTCACCCTATGAAGTCCATCCATCGTCTTTGAGCTTTTGTTGGGCCTTGCCAGGGAGATGTATAGGAAATGAAGTGGTAGTGTGTAGACAGTTATTTGTGGGAAGAGCTTCTCGCCCTAGGGCCTTTTAATTAATCTCTAGGCTGTATAACCGATTCGCTTTCAAAGGGAAAAAAAGTGGGCTTCCTTAGAAAAGGAAATTCTTCATCATCCTAGAAATAGGTCCCACAAAATCCTGCCGGAGCTGACTCACTCTATCCCTCCCCCATCCTTATCCCGCTTGCCTCCTGCCACTTCTCCGTAAACACAGTCAGAAGAAGTATAACATTAATTGTACTTCCTCATTCCCTGATTTCTGTTAAATCCAGCATGAATGGATCTAGGCTTTTCAGAATAAATTATGTGAAATAAAATGAAAGCAAATTATGATTTTTTTTTATCATCATGTTAGCTATCATGAATTGAACATTTACAATGTGCTGGGGACATTATATTCTAAGCGTGTTTCTTGTATTCTTATTTAATTCTTGAAACCTGTTATGAGAGAAACATCATCATCCACGTTGGTTTCATGAGGAAACTGAGAGCCTGCAAGTGAGTTACTTTCCCAAGGTCACACAGCTAGTTAGTACTCAAACCAAGGTTAAATCTTACAACCCTGACTGTTGTTTGGGCTCTTAAACACCATATTATGTGCCTGGCTCCAGAGGATTCCTTTTTTTTTTTTTTTTTTTTTTTTATTTATGGCTCTGTCGGGTCTTCGCTTCTGTGCTAGGGCTTTCTCTAGTTGCGGCAAGCGGGGGCCACTCTTCATCGCGGTGCGCGGGCCTCTCACTATCGCGGCCTCTCTTGTTGCGGAGCACAGGCTCCAGACGCACAGGCTCAGTAGTTGTGGCACACGGACTTAGTTGCTCCGCGGCATGTGGGATCTTCCCAGACCAGGGCTCGAACCCGTATTTCCTGCATTGGCAGGCAGATTCTCAACCACTGCGCCACCAGGGAAGCCCCAGAGGATTCTTATAGATTCTAAACCATAGTTTTCACACTTCCGTATTCCTCAGAATCACCTGGAGGGCTGCTCCTCTCCCCTGTCATTTCCCATTCATTAGATCTCGGTTGGTGCTTAGAATTTACATCTCATAAATTAGGTGCTGCTGTTGCTGCTTCTGGCCCAGGGAACACAGTTTGAGAGCCATCAGTCAACACCATAGCCCAGCCCTCCAGGACTTATATAGTCACATCAGTTTATCAGACCAGATAAACATGATTTCACTGACTGTCCAGTGTAGCAGTCCATACACCTTCTTATCACTAAGTAGTGTAGGTTACTCTTACATGGTTGGTATTGGTGTTAAGGGCTAGGAGTTTAGATTGGAAAGAAGGTCCCTACCTCCCACTTAAGCTTTAGTAGATTCTTGGCTTCTTCCTCTTTCCTATCACCATGGAATTTAATAAAGTGGTTTTTAAGCTCTTTCACCAGCTGGAAAGTAGAACCAGCCAAGGTCTGGTATCTGTGAAGATGACTAGAGATTAATGAAATGTTCTAGGCCCACCAGACAGTAAAACACATTTAAGGCTACAGAAATGAAAATAGTATGGTATTGGAGCAGGAATAGATTCCTGTGACAGACTAGAAAATCTGCAAAAATCGACCCAAGTATTGTGGGACAGTAGTCTATGGTAAAGGTGACATATAAAAGCAGTGGGGAAAGATTCAATAAATGGTGCTAGGACAAGCAGCTTCCCATTTGGAATAAAAAGAGATTAATCCAAAACTTTTAAAGAACATTAAAATTTGAGGGGCTTCCCTGGTGGCGCAGTGATTGGGAATCCGCCTGCCAAGGCAGGGGACACGGGTTCGAGCCCTGGTCCGGGAGGATCCCACACGCCGCGGAGCAACTAAGCCCGTGCGCCACAACTACTGAGCCTGCGCTCTAGAGCCCGCAAGCCACAACTACTGAAGCCTGAAAGCCTAGAGCCCATGCTCCACAACAAAGAGAAGCCACCGCAATGAGAAGCCCGCGCACCGCAACTAGAGAAAGCCTGCACGCAGCAACGAAGACCCAACGCAGCCAAAAAAAAACCCAAAAAACAAAACATTAAAATCTGATTTTGGACAAATGCTTTTACAAGTTTAGAGAGTAAAAAGCATATCCAAGTTCAAGTATTTGCTCTTCCTTTTTCTCTTAGTCGCCTCTTGCTGCACTGGCCACCTTACTGGTTCCCAAACGCAGCAGACGTATTCTCACCTTGGGGCCTCTGCGCTTGCTGGGACCTCCCCCAGGACCAGCCCCCCAGATACCCATCAGTTTTGTTCCCTCGCTTCCTTCCAGATCTCTCCTCCAATGCTGTTTCCTTAAAGCATTGTTCCTTGACCATCCTAAAATAGTACTCAGGTCACTCCCTTTTCCCTTCCTCTGACTTCTTTTTTTTTTCCCCCAGAACATTTACCAATACCTGACATATTTGTAATGGATTATCTGGCTTTCCTTCTCAACCTCGATGTAGTTACTTTAGCCTACAGAAGAATTTAAACTGCACGAGGATATTTTGTTCCATGTTTCTTTTGTTAAATTCTCCAATACCCAGAAAAATATCTAGTGCATAGCAAAATACCCACCAGAATTTGTTGAATGAATGAATAAATGAATGGATGATAGGAAACCCAGACGTCATAAAGGAAGATGGCTTATTTTGAGATGAAATAATTTTAAAATTGTCAAAAGAAAATTGAAAAAACAATTGGAACAGATTTGATAGAGGCCTGATTTTTTAAGATGTGAAAACGGCTCTAATAAAATCATGAAATGACTCATTAGAAAATTGGGCAAAGGATCTCATCAGGCAGGTGTATGACAAGGTATCATTTGTTTTCTTAGTAATGTTACCATTTCTAATGTTTCCGTTTATTTGTGAGTCCAGTATGAATAGCTGTTAGAAAATATGTTTGAGTAGAATTGTGATGTCTGTGTTCAATGAACTATAGCATCTCTTTTCCTAGGAAATGTTAAAATAGTATGCATACTCATGTTTGGGCTAAGCTTTGTTGACTTCTGTCAAGAAGATTAAAAGACTTTTAAGATTCCTTAGGATTTGGAGTTGTCCATGGGTGTAAACAAGACCCATAGCTGTGCTGGTGTGATCCAAGAAATGACAGGAAAACAACAAATAAAAGACTATGCTACCTACAACATCAAAAAATCACTTCTACATCTAGGGATGTGGGCATTTGGCCACTCATGGATACATTTCTGTTTTCTTGTCATGATGACTTGGGAGTGTTGCCAGTGGCATTTAGTAGGCTGGAGACCAGGACGTTAACTCTTCTGTGGTCTGTGAGATGGTTCCATCACAATGAATGTGATCCTATCCTGAATGCCAGTGCCGTTCTCCCTCAGTGAGAAGCATTGGGAAGTGCAGTAAGCAGCAAGTGCCTTTGGGCAGTGCTTAGTACACCTCTGATGTTTGGAAACTTAATTAACTTCTCTGGACCTCAGTTTCCCTCATCTATAGATTGAGGGAGATAGATTATAGAATGGGAAAGGCCCCATCATCATTAATACATGGTGATAGTATTACTAGGGAATATTACTAGGGAATATTATTACTACGAATAGTAATAATATTACTATTCCTGCTCAAATAGCCAACTGAAGAGATTTGGGCAAGAAGAAATTTAGGAGAACAGAAATTTTTCAGTCAGGCCCGTAGCTGGATAAGCCATCCTTTTCAGGATGTTCTCACTCTTCTGGTCGCTCTAGTTGTGTTGTAGACTTGTATATTTACCAAGGGTGAGTTTGTTGCTGACACTACCTATGCCAGTTATACTTGCTACTATAGTCAGGTAAGTTACCTACATAAACCCATGAAATATGAATGTGAGAAGAAAAAGGAGCTGTTATTTCTATGAAAATTAAGCTGAGTGCTTGGAAATGACCTAAAACAATTATAAAAGATTGGGAAAGAGGCAGAAACTGCAAAAGGACTTAGGTGTTTGTTTGTTTGTTTTTTTTTTTTGACAATATCTTTAAGTTCTGACAGTACTCTAAAAAAACAAAAACAACCCAAAAAACACCCATAAAACAAAAAATCTGAACTGGAGATTGAAGAAGATGCATTATAGGTGTGTTTTATCGGTGAAGTGTAAGGTACTCTGTCTGTAAACCCATAAGCAAAATTCTCTCGCCCACTATAAATGAACGTATGGTTATGTATTTCAAGAAAAAAATAAGATATGTATGTATCATTCTTTTGTGATTCCTCAATGTGATAGACACTGCTGGTTGTCCTCATATACATTGTGTACTTCTTCCTTAGAAATATTAACTTCAAAATAATGTCCGGCACATAGCCAGTTAAGACAATGTTTCCTAGCTGTCCTTGCTCCTAGAGATTGCCATTTGACTAAACTCTAGCCAAAGGCATATAAGTAAAAATAGTAAGTACAGCTTCTGGGATGTGCTCTTGAAGGGAAAGCATGTGCCTTTTTTTCCCCGACTTCTTGCCCACTGGAATGTGGATGTGATAGTTGGAGCTCAAGCAACTAAATTGGACCATGAGGTACAAACCCTCTGTTGAGAAAAGCAGAATAAGACAAGCAGTGCCTGGGTCCCTGATGACCATAGAGACACATCATAGCCTTGGACTGTATAACTCCAGACTATATTTCCATGAGAGAGAAATTAATTTTCATCTTGTTTTTTTTTTTTAAATTAATTAATTAATTTATTTTTGGCTGCGTTGGGTCTGTTGCTGGGTGTGGGCTTTCTCTAGTTGCAGTGAGTGGGGGCTACTCTTCGTGGTGGTGCACGGGCTTCTCGTTGCAGTGGTTTCTCTTGTTGCGGAGCACAAGCTGTAGGCGCAGGCTTCAGTAGTTGTGGCACGCGGGCTCAGTAGTTGTGGCTCGGGCTCCAGACGCGCAGGCTCAGTAGTTGTGGCGCACGGGCTTAGTTGTTCCGTGGCATGTGGGATCTTCCCGTACCAGGGCTCGAACCCGTGTCCCCTGTATTGGCAGGCAGATTCTTAACCACTGCGTCACCAGGTAAGTCCAATTTTCATCTTGTTTAAGCCATTATTATTTTGGATTTTCAGTCACCTGTAGCCAAATTTCAACCCAGCTGGACTATAGCAATAGGATACACATTGTGTTCTCAATGGTTGAAAATCCAAAACTGTTCTTTTAATTTTAGGAATACCTGCTAAGGGCAGGTGTGCTTTTCCAGAATATACTGTTCTGAGGCCGGGATGTCTTCATCCGAAACCTTGGCATTTCATAATTTCTTAGAGTGAATGACTTGTGGTTTTATATTATAATAGGTAGTAAAGAGAGTATTTTTTCCTATTGTTCAGCTGCTCTGTGAATATGCGCCATTATCTATCGAGGAATAACCTGGAACATTTCAGGAATGCCATCATGTAGCACTGATTTCACCCCCTAGAAAAGTGCATATCCTGTTTTGGGATGCGTTTAGAACTGCTTATTTTAGGATTAAAGGGTACAGAGTGAAGGAATACGATTAATCCCTTTGATGGTCCCTATCATTTTACCAGCAGACTAAGCAGAGGGCTTGGGTTCACATTACATCCATGGAGAAGTATGCCACAGCGCTACTGTGTGAGTGAGGAGTGAAACCCTATCGCCTTTGTGTGAGCACAAAACGGCATGTGCCTTTTTAACCTCTTAATTAAATAATCACCATCCAAAAACGTTTCTTTTTGGAAAGTCTGCCCTGTTGGTTGTATCCCAGGTTAGTTTTCTGTGAAAGTCTTTAAGCTGGAATTCGCTTTCTGATGGTTATTCCTGACCAGCTTTCTCAAATTATCTGAGAAGAGTGTTAAATTGGTAATAAAAAATGTCTGAGAAAAAATTGGATGACATTTTGGGGTCAAATTTTCAAAAGGAAGAGGAACGCACTGGGAAATGGATTTATGAAAAGCTTAGAGGGAATTTATTCAAGAAAGTTCATTGTGTGTGTACTGTGGCTTCACATGCCATAAAATACAGTAAAACTGATATCATAAATGTATATATTTTAAATTAGTTAGATGTCCTTTGACGCATATGTATACATATAGGTATGCACATATGTTATGCATAGGTCAGTATGAATATGTATGTGTGTATATGTGTATATATGTACATTTGTTTTTTAACATAAATGGTGGCATAGTATAGATACCTCCTTTTTGTCACATAACAATAGATCTTGGTGGGCTTTTAATATCAGTATATATAAATATCCTTACAGAAAAAAGACCATGTAATACCCCATTATATAACTGTGTCATAATTTTTTTTTTTTTTTTTTTTTTTTTTTTTACCAGTTCTCCACTGATGATCATTTAGGATGTTTAAAATTTCTAGTTAATGCAATGGTGCTTCAGCAGACATTCTTATTTGTAGCTCGTTGTTGCCTTTACATGTGACAGTACCTGCAGGATAAATTCCTAGACATAGAATCACCGAATCAAAGGGTATGTGCAAATTAATTAGTTGAATATTGCTAAATAGAAAAAAATTGTTTCCAAAGATGTTTAGGTCTATCAATGTGTATGAGGTAAAAGATTAAATTTAAATGGCCAAGGATTTATCTTGAAGAAACTTTTTGGAATGCTATTTAAAACTTTTATTTTTTATTGTGGCAAGATATTCATAGCTGGAATGCCATTTTCATTCATTATGTTGATATGCCACCCTGAAGTTTTTGCAAAACCACTACATTGGATTTAACCTCCTTGTACTGAGATAGCAGCTTTTAAATAATTTTATCCTGATGGAGTCTCTATGGGAATATGACAGACCATCCTTACTGTAGACAAGGATCAATATGCTGTCAACATTCAGCTACTGATGATGCACAGGGTACTGAATTTTGGTGTATCAGGATGAGAGTTTGTGTTCAGCCGCAAGAATGGGTGGAAGAAGGCAGAGGGCTGGGTGTTAATGATTTGGGTACTGTTCTGCCCCTAATTTTTTTTCATCTCATCTGAGTCTTGATTTACAGATCTGTAAAAATCAAGGGGTTAAGTAAATTAGGGAAGAAAGCCCCTCTCCCTCATTGCTCCCATCACACTCTCTGGCAGTGTTTCTTAAACTAAACCTTGAACCCAGTTTGAAAATCACAGGTGCACTGTGCCCAGAAG
This sequence comes from Eschrichtius robustus, assembly GCF_028021215.1. Taxonomy (NCBI): domain Eukaryota; kingdom Metazoa; phylum Chordata; class Mammalia; order Artiodactyla; family Eschrichtiidae; genus Eschrichtius; species Eschrichtius robustus. The sequence continues at coordinate 25,657,456 of NC_090835.1, forward strand.
CATTTCCTTCTCTCCGTCTCCTCTGTATCACGCTCTGTTCCAAACCACTATTACTTCTTGCCTCAACGCTGACCTGGCCTCCTAACAGATCTCCCCACTTCTGCCTTTTCACCACTCTAATCCATTTTCCACCCAGCACTCGGATACAAAGAAGTAGTTCTTATGAAATATTGAGCAGATAAAAAATATTAATGTAATATGTATAAGGCATAAACAACAGTGATGTGATGGACACCCGTGAGCCTGCCGCCTGGTTTTAGGAAAAAGAACCTTGTTATTATCTCTTGTGATTCCATCCTCTTCCCCCTCTCAGAGGTAACCATTACCCTGAGTTATGAATTCATCACCATCCTCGCTTTGCTTTTAATAGTTTTGCCATAAGTGTGTCTCGCCAGAAGTCTTTGCTTCTGCAGTTGTCCTTTGGGGATACGTGTGTAAGAGTTTGTCTGGAGCAGGTACCCAGGAGTGGCCTTGCCAGGTCATGGGCGCGTACCTGGGACTTCACTAGATACAGATACACTGTTTTCCAAAGAGTTTATACTCCCGTCAGCAGGTAAGGTTCTGCTTGTTCTCATCTTCGGCCACACTTGGTTTTGTGAGATCTTCCCTTAGTCCTTTGTACATGTGGCTTCCTCTGCCTAGAACGCCCTTTCCCCATCTATCCCAGAATTGGCTGCTTCTCTTCGCATCCTCCCATTCTCAGTTTAAATGTCACCTTCTCAGAACATTTCTCTGACCATAAGCCCCCCTTTCCCCATGACTAGAAGGGCAGGACCTGTGTCTGTTTGGTTCATCATTGTATGTAAATAACACAACGATTTACTGGTAGGTGCTCAATAAATAGTTGGTGGAATGAGTAAGTGGCTGAGCCAGTCAGGTCCTTTCCAGTCTGAAGTCCTCTTGCCCCGTGAAATGAAATGAAGATATGAGAAAGTTCAAGGGAAGCCACTCCATGTGTGGCTCTGGCTTCAAGGCAGTTTCATGATGGAGATGGTTTCAGGAGACCTCTGAAGGGGTGTCAGTGCTCAGCTACTCTGGTGGAGCAGAACATTTCCAACAGCAGACACGAAAAATGATGTGTGTATTGCAATAAATGAATAAATTGAGCATAAATAAATAGAGCATAAATGAGCGGGAGTTGTAGACCTGCTTGTCTCCAAAGTAGGAAAGTGAGTAGCGGTGCTTCTGGGGTGCAGAATTAACCGATATTCCAGCCAGTCTTAAGTGGGACAAAGAAGTAAGTGATCCCAGATGCGAGACCTGGGGATGTTTTATTCCAGAGCTCAGATGCCTAGTGTGGACATCTGAACTGCCTGTGGGTGTTTTGGAGTTTTTGCCTTCACTCATGGGAATTGTATTCTTTCAGTCCTTAGCGGTAGCACGTTGCCTCTGAACTCAGCCTGCTCAAAGCTGGGCAGGGCAGCTGCAATACTGTGCAGACTGGGTGGAGGTGGCATGCCACTGTTGAAAATTAACACAAAGATGTCCCCGGACTGATATCCACAAAGAATGAAATCCATGACATGGAATCATTTATGGCCAGCAAAGCACTTTCTCATTCATAATCTGATCAACTTGAAATGGGAGGCAATTGATTGGTGCTCAGTATTCCTGTGAAATCCCAGAAGCGGGGATGCCACACAGGGAGGTGATCATAGGCTCAGGCTGGAATCTCTGCTGCTCATTGACCGGCTCTGTCAATTTGGACATGTCACTTAGGCTCTCTGAACCTCAGTTTCCTCATCTGTAAAATGGGAATATCAGTACTTCTCTAACAAGTTTCCATTGAGGGAAAAGTGATATAATAAAGATAAAACATTTGGCACACTGTCTGACAAATGGGAAGTGCTTGGATTTTTTTCTTTTAAAGAATTATTATCCTTAATTTGTATATGATGGAGCAAGAGCTACCCAAAGGAGGTTGACATACTGGAGTATGTAGTCGAAACTGGGCCCAGAATGCAGATCTAGGGACTTTTGGCCAGTGTTCTTTGGACCCACTTCTCTCTCAGAACAGCTCAGATATCTTAAGCCTCTCTTAATTAAACTCTTTCTGTGAAGGAGCTACTCTTATTTTTTTTAAGTTTTCACAAGTCTTTCTTTTTTGCTTCAATACATTCTTGGTCACTTATGATTTAAAATGGGAGGATTAAGACTGAGCAATTGGCAGCAGCCTGTAGGTACAAATGACTTCGAAGATTGTTAAAAATGAAGCAGGAAGTTGAGAAGGGTAAGCAGAACTATCAGAGCATCAGCCCCCAGGTTGCAAGTCCCCGGGGGAACGAGGCTCAGAGGGACTCTCTGTGGCCCTTGCTCGTGTGTTAACATGTGAGAACCTCTCTAAGTCTCTGGCCGACTGGTGATCATTAGTGGCCCAGCGAAGCAGCAAAATCCCCTCCAAGCCTGCTTGTTGCCCCCTGGCTGACGGACCTCCCCACTTCAACCCTGACCTTTTCCTGACATCTTTCCAGAACCGTGTTTCTCAACCTGGCCTCCCCTAGATAAAGTTCAGAGCACCCCTGAACCAGGATGGAAAAAAATTGACATCTTTTGTTTCTACTAACCCCTGCTTGAACTTTAGCATTTCCCTTAATTATGCGTGAAGGCAAAAGACCACAGTAATTGCATTAGCAATACCTGTGGCTTTATCACCAATAAAAATCCCAGATGCTTTCATGTCACGTAACAGTCGTGGAAGTCATCTTGAAATACCATTTATGCTCATCATTGCTTAGAAGTTATGGCAGTTAGTAGATTTACTGCTGGATCTTTGTATAGCATAGTTTAATAAATATTACTACCATATATACTAAGTTACATAAATTATAGTTTATATATATAATTTATATATTATAACTTATATTTATAACTATAGCATATGTAGCTATATAACTTATATGCTGTATACTAATTATATAATCTATATCATAGCACTTATATATAAAGACATAAATTGCTACATCAAATTTTAAAAATATTTTAATAACTGTATTTTAACATAATTGGTTTCCTTTATAATCTGATATATTTTATTTTGCTCACTATACTATGGAAACAGGTTCATGGGCATCACCAGATGCCCAAAGGGAGTATAAGGCACAGAAAAGATTAAGAAAGTTGCTGCTTGTTCTAGAGAGAGGAGAGAGGAGAGGAAGGAGAAGGAGGATGCCGCCTCGGGTATTTTAGTTGTTGTCTCTCTTGGGAGGTCTGTGAATATAGCAGAATTGATGGTTTGGAGGTGAACTTGGCTTTTCTTTTTTTTTTAATTTTATTTTATTTATTTATTTATTTATTTATTTTTGGCTGTGTTGGGTCTCTGTTTCTGTGCGAGGGCCTTCTCTAGTTGCGGCAAGTGGGAGCCACTCTTCATTGTGGTGCGCGGGCCTCTCACTATCGCGGCCTCTCTTGTTGCAGGGCACAGGCTCCAGACGCGCAGGCTCAGTAGTTGTGGCTCACGGGCCTAGTTGCTCCGTGGCATGTGGGATCTTCCCAGACCAGGGCTTGAACCCGTGTCCCCTGCATTGGCAGGCAGATTCTCAACCATCTGTGCCACCAGGGAAGCCCGAACTTGGCTTTTCTTTTCTTTTTTTTTTTTTTGGCTTTTCTTAACCACACCGTTGAGTAGTCTCTATTTTTCAATCATACTTTGCTTTTTACAAAGAGAAGCATTTTGCTGTTCAGAGACTTGTCCCCCTCGCTTAAGCGTGTAGTGAAGCGTCTTCTTCTCTGATTCCCTGAGGACGGGGTGGAAAGGAGAATCCCCAGAGGTGAATCGGAGCTTCCTGCGTTTCTGCGGTCCCTCCTGTTCACCAGTAGTCACGACGCGCGCGCGCACACGCACGCACACGCGCACACGCACACGCACACACACACACACACACACACACACACGCTTTTCGGCTTCCCTCCTTCTTCCCTTCACTGCATGATGAATGCTTTCTCCCCAGCCCTCCTCCTGATGAGCGTTTGACGAGGGGAGAAGGCAAAACCAGGACATCACCAGGCCCCACCCAGAACATATTAGGAAGCTGCCATGTGTCTTGATCCGTTCACTTGCAAAGGGCCCAGGCCTGGCAGCTCCTTCTTTGTCTCCCAGGCGGTATGGCTTCGAACAGAGCTTCCCAAAGCCAGTCGTTCATGTGTCCCCTCTGTGAATTTTGCCACATCTAGGGAACTTCCCTCTGCTGAGAGGCAATTTTGTGTAGTGGGTCTGCTTACAAGCCTGGCCTTGGGCTCCTGTAGCAGCTCCACCACTTTGGGCAAGTTACTTGACCTCTCTAAGCCTCAGTGGCAGTTTCTTTATCTATAAATGGGAATTGGGATAGTATGTACCTTACAGGGTCTCTAGAAAAATTAAATAAGTTAATACTTGTACAGTCCTAAGAGCAATGTGTGACACGTAATAAGCACTCAGTAGGAGTCGGCTATGAAAATTAGTGATTGTCGCCTTAATATTTTTCTTAAAATTGCCTTTTAAAAATCAAAAAGGAATTTAATTTAGAAAGGAAACCAGTAGATAACAGGAGGGGGGCAGTGGGAACAAGTGTAAAATAGGAAGGACCAGGGTTTTGGGGAGAAAAGGCTGAGCTCCAAGGGCAGGGAGTGGAAATTCCGGAGCCAGGTAGAGAGGGGGGCCGGGGGGTGGTGAGCCAGGTGCCTCGCTGCAAAGGAGGTGGTGGGAACAGGAGAGGGCTGGCAGGACCTTGGACGTCTGTCCATCCACAGCGATCCAGGTCTAAGGCTAGGGAAGGTCAAGTTGGGTTGTGGATTAGAGAAGAGAGGAGAAGCAGCTGGTGAGACTGGTCGGGGTGCCAGGATGTGGGCTGGTGGGAAGAGAGGTGGTGACAGTGGGAGACGAGATGGAGGCTGAAGGCAGGGGGCACTGGGGGAGGCAAAGGGCTGGGCTGAGACTGGGGGCGGGGGCAGTGGTTTAAGGCATGGAATGTGGATCGGGGTATGGGGTACCCAAAGGTCAGACTCGTCCAAGGGATGTGCAAGCATGGACATTCTTTTTAACAGCTTTTTATTGAGGCATGACATGCATAGATAAAAGCATATAATCTGAAAATTTTCCCTGAACTGAGCACTCAAGACTCAGGTGAAGATACATTACCACCCTTTCTACACTCTGTTCTCCCACCAACGATATGTATGCCATCCTCTGAGAGGCACTCAGAAGGGTAAATTGGGTCGGGACCCCAGTGGGGTCTTCCTGTTCATACTGGAGTCATAGGCTTGGGTGTACATCCTAACAACAAGGTGGGCTGCATAGATTGTTTCCCGATTGTGTTTGGTGATAGGTGAGGACAGGTGACTAGTTATATGCCCCACATTTCCCCACGAGGCAAAGAAGGGAACGTAAAGAGCCAAATATAGAAGAGAGGGAAGGAAATCAGTGTTTGCTGGGTCTCTGCTTTGTGGCAGCTGCTGTGTTAGATGCTTAATATACGCTGTCCCTTCAGCCCTGGCAACAACCTTGCAAGGTAGGTCTCCATTTTACAGAGGGTACAACTGAGTCTCAGAGTTCAGCTCTTATTACAGCTCGCGCTGCTGGTTACTGTGAGAACCAGCGTTCAAATCCAGGCCTGTCCGGTCTGAAAAACAAGGGCAAGTTCCTTAACCTTACTGATTTCTACTGTTCCACCTGTACGTGAGGGCAGTGATACGAACCTCAAAAAATTGTTACAGGATTTAACCAAGAGGAATGCTGTGAGGTTTATGGAGTTTTGTGAGGATTAAAGGAGATCATACATTAATAAGCTTAGAAAAGTGCGTGGCACATATTAAATTACATTCGTCCATGAATGCTAATTACCACACCTGGCTAATAGAGGTATTTAAAAATGTTAACTGTTGCTGTTGTCATTAAGCCTCTAGGCTCAGAACTATTTGTTTGTGCTCAGTATTGAGTGCATGTCTTTAATGTTATCTGGTAACAACTAACAAGCTCTCCTTGGAGCAAAACGTCTAATTGCACAGGGAAAGCTTTTTAATGGTGATGCCTAATAAAAGTGGAAGCTCTGGGCTTCCCTGGCGGTGCAGTGGTTAAGAATCCGCCTGCCAATGCAGGGGACACGGGTTCGAGCCCTGGTCCGGGAAGATCCCACATGCCGCGGAGAAACTAAGCCCGTGCGCCACAGCTACTGAGCCTGTGCTCTAGAGCCCCTGAGCCACAGCTACTGAGCCCACACGCCTAAAGCCTGTGCTCTGCAACAAGAGAAGCCACTGCAATGAGAAGCCCGCGCACCGCAATGAAGAGTAGCCCCTGCTCGCCACAGCTAGGGAAAACCCACGCACGGCAACGAAGACCCAATGCAGCCAAAAATAAATAAAATAAAAATAAATTTATTAAAAAAAGTGGAACCTCTTTTTAACTGGTTGACTCTTTCCCTGCACAATTAGTTCACTTTCAGTTTTTGTTGTCTGCCACAGTAGATAGTCTGTGAAAAGAAGCCTGCCTATTTTGTTTCTTAAAGAACACATTTTTTTTTTTTCTTGGCCTGGTATTCACACCTAGCTACTTAAAATTTAAAGGAAGAAAAAATGTATTTCAGAAAATCATTTTAACATCCTCCAATTAAAAAGAAAAGGGAAAAACTCACTGTAAGACATCCAATTTAGACTATTATGAAAGATTATCTCTGAAAAATGTAGTGTTCATCTAAAAAATTTAAAGGCGTATTACCTTGACTTAGCTGAAATATCAGCAGTACTTTTTTTTTTTTTATTGATTTTTTTGGCTACGTTGGGTCTTTGGCTATGCACGGGCTTTCTTTAGTTGTAGTGAGTGAGGGCTACTCTTCATTGCAGTGCACAGGCTTCTTGTTGCGGTGGCTTCTCTTGTTGCAGAGCATGGGCTCTAGGCACACGGGCTTCAGTAGTTGTGGCACATGGGCTCAGTAGTTATGGCTCGTGGGCTCTAGAGCGCAGGTTCAGTAGTTGTGGTGCATGGGCTTAGTTGCTCCACAGCACGTGGGATCTTCCCGGACCAGGGCTTGAACCCGTGTCCCCTGCATCGGCAGGCGGATTCTTAACCACTGCGCCACCAGGGAAGTCCCAGCAGTACTTTTTAATTAGATTTTTTTTAACTCCCAAATTTTTCAGGCTAGGATGGAAAAGGTCAAGATAGTTTCTGAAGAGAGATCCAAGTTTTAATTTTTCTCACTTTATAATCACGTTCTTTTTTTACTTCTCAATAGCTGACATTCTAAAAATAATCTTGTGTTGGCTTATAGGCTTCATCTGTCTGGCCTAGGATGATTTTCTTTTTCTTGGAAGATATTATCACCGCATTTGGTTTCCAGTGATAATCTATGTGGAGTTACAAGAATTCCCCCAGCAAAACCTTGTGAGGGCAGCCAGGGCAGATGTTTAACATTTCGGCAACTTATCTCCTTGTTTATTTAGCATTTCTTAGCCTTTAAAGCTTCCCATAAATAGTCATGAAGTTATCACAGAGGACATCAGCTAAGATGAATTGATGTCATTCCCAAATGCAAGTCTAGTGCCAGGAGCTGGCTGGTGTTGCAGGAAAGGTGGTGGTGGGAGCGATCTTGCCTGCCCCTCCTCGTGGCCTAATAAACTGCACCATTAGTGGTTCTCTTGATGGCTAGCCCTGATGGACCTTTAATAAGCCTGTTGAATTTTTATTTCATCCTGGCGGGGTAGAGTATGAATTAGTAAACAGAAACCTGTATCCCCAAACTACAGAAGTAATTTGCCAGTTATATGGCTGCTTCTCATGGGGGTTGGGGGGTAAATAAGTGCCTCCAAAATACACCCCATAACACATGCACACACCTCAATGCTACCATCAGTTACAAGGAATTCAGAATAGAAAGACAGACCAGGCTCAATGGATAACTGAGCCGGTAACTGTCCCGATTACCTCCCTTGCTTTAACCGTAGAGGGTGACTGTTGTGAAATATGGCGGTTATGTTGCTTCTCATTGAAAGTCCTGCCTGTGGCACTGCGTCAGCTCCAGGAAATGAGGATACTGGAGCGCTTGGTGGAAGATAAAGCATTAAAAAGGCCTTTGTGAGCATCTGCTCTTTTCTCCTGACCCCTTCCCCCCTCTTGTAGCCCGAACCAGGACACTACGGGCTTGAACCTGTGAGCCAATCCTTCAGACTCAGTGGCTGACTTGAAATTGTGGAATTGAAAGAAAGGAAAGGTTTCTGCATTGGGAGGCTGGGTGATGCTGAATACCCGAAGCCAGGAAGAGGAAGAGAAGAGATCTGGGGAGAAAAGGAGGAGTTTCGGATAAGATGGGGTTGAGTGGCTGGGAGGACATTCTGATGGAGATGTTCCGGAGGCTTCTCCTAGATTTAGGCTTAAGAATATGGTTGGGGCTTCAGATAAAGGTATTATTAGTCATTCGTGTTTAGGTAGTTGAGGATGGGTAGTTAAAGCCTTGGAAGCAACATGACCAGGAGAAGGTATAGATGCTATTCTGTAAGGTAAGAAAAGTATGTTATTGGTAAAGAATTGCATGTGGCCGCAAGTAACATAGATCCTCTCCTCCCCAAAACAAAAGTTAGCTTCAATAAATTAGGAGTTTTATTTTTAATATATAATGAGGAATATTGAGTTTGGGTCTTCAGGGGTGGGATGCCAGCTCAGTGCTGTCACCTGAGACCCATGCTTCTGTCTTCCAGCTCATCCATCCTTAGCATATACTCTTGTCCTCCAGAGAACACAATAGCTTTTCTTGCTCACCCCACCCCCATATCGCCCCCCCTGCACATTCAGTATATTTAGGGCAGGAAGAAAGGGGAGGGGAGGAGGGAAAGCATTGATTCAATTTACTTATCTTCCTTTCCTGGAAGATCCATCCACTCATGACTTCTGTGCACACCTCTTTGGCCTGAACATGGTCCCATGACCATCCCTACCTACAAGAGGAGTTAGAAAATGTAGTTGTTGAACTAGATTCATTGCCATCTTGAGTATATTGATGTTCTGTTGGCAGGGCACTAAGACCAAGGAAAGATTAAATTAATGAACGAAACATTGAGCAAATATTTATTGAATGCCGACTGTGTGCAAAATACGCAAGAATTCTTCTTCAGGTGGCTTTCTTCTCTTTACAATCTTCTTCCAATTGGGTCATGTCCCACCCTGGGTAAAACTATGGTCAAGGACCGGTCTAGTGCTTGACTTCCATTATTGCATTTGGTCTTCACCTAAAACCCTCTGAGGCTGGTGCTGTTATGTCCATTTTACAGGTAAAGAAACTGAGGCACAGAGAGGTTAAGTCAATTGCCTGGTGTCACACAGCCAGTGATACTATTTTCAGTGCTCTCTACTACTTTTTTGGCCCCCTATACTCAACCCAGATCCTACCTTCTGTGAAGTCCCTTACCTTTTGGTGCCCAGTTCTTTTATACCAGTTCATTTCATAAGTTAAAATAAATTCCTCCCTACTTAAGGTACTGCTTACCTTTTAAACATTTACCTAGGATTTACATTTTTTACAAGAATTTACATTTTAATAGGGTCATTTTGTATGAGAAAGTGGCGGATCCAAAAGAATGCATCCTCAAGAGTAGAAATTTCATCTGGGTGAAAGTGGGAAGCATTTGGGGGATGTGGGTAGGGGGATTCCAGTGGATAGAAAGCTGACCCTGTTGGCAAGATTGTGGCAGGTGTGTTCCTGTTGGACCAACTAATCCTTATGGGAAAGATGAGTGAAAGAGAAGGAAATAATTTAGATAAGTGTGGACATTTTGCCTGTCATTCTACTCATGGTACCTAGCCCCAGTGTGAGCAGGAGAGGAAGGACGTGAGTCTCCTGGTTCTTGTTGGTTTCAGCTTCCCAGTGCCTCTGGTGGTGTGGGCTTTTTGCCATGTAGGTAGGACGCTAGTGTTTAAAGATACTTTTTTTTTTTTTTTTTTTTTTGGCTGTGCCACGAAGCATGTGGGATCTTAGTTCCCTGACTAGGGTCGAACCTGTGCCCCCTGCATTGGAAATGCAGAGTCTTAACCACTAGACTGCCAGGGAAGTCCCAAGATACGTATTTTTAATGCACTATGGCCCTTTGGTGCAAGCTTGTGACTTTCTCTGGCGCTCAAATGAAGCAGCAGTGTCCTCTGTCAATACTAGGGGAAAGCTGGCTGGCTGAGATAAACAAGGAAAGATGGTTATCATTTTCCAAGATGGTACCTTTCTCAAATGTGTTGTGAAGAGTAATTTCTCTACATCAGTGCTTCTCAACTTCGGCACTGTTGACATTTTGGACTGAATAATACTTCTTTGTGTGGGGCTGCCTTCTGCATTGTAGGCTATTCAGCAGCATCCTGATGTCTACCTATTAGATGCTAGATGTGACAACCAAAAGTATCTTTGGACATTGCCACGTGTGCCCTGGGAGCAAATCACCCCCAGTCGAGAACCCCTGTTCTACTTGATCTGACCTTGTGTACTGACCTCAAAACCTAAGCCCTGCCGAAGATGTAACTCCAGTCCACATTTTTTTTCTAGCTTTATTGAGGTACATTTGATACATAATATTTCCTGTTCATGTTTATGAAACTCCTGTAAAGCTGCCAGAGATGGGATGTTTGGGGCTTAGAGAAATACCATGCCTTAACATTGGGTAGAGCCAATTAGAACCTACCTGTAACGTGCCGTTAAATCTTTTATCCATTAGATTTTGAGTGCCAACTACATGCAAGGCACTGAACCAAACCCTGTGTACAGCAGGGCAAAGCATACATGTAGTTCCTGCCCTCATGAAGCTTCTGCTGTACCCCTTCATGCTTATGAAGCATCAAATTACAGATTTTATATGATTGCAGCAAGTTCTCTACAGGGAATGACAGGATGAGCTGACCAAGCTTCGGGGACTTGAAGAGAGTGAGATTTAGTCATTTAATCTGAAAGATAACCAAGTGATAGGAGGGGGAGGGGGGAGGAGTATCCTGGGCAGAGGGAACCACATATGCAGAGGCCCTGAGGCAGGAAGGAACCACATATGCAGAGGCCCTGAGGCAGGAACCACATATGCAGAGGCCCTGAGGCAGGAAGGAACACATTTGATGGACTGAAAACCAGGACAGTTGATGTGCAGAAAATAAGGCAGAAAATAAGGCAGAGAATCAGAGAGATGAAGTGGAAGAAGAATGCCTGGACCAGACCTTCTTGGGAATTTAGGATTTTATCTTAAGTATGGTGGGAAGCTGTTGAATGATTTTACACGGAGGAGTTAAGATTCGATTTGTGCTTTAAAAGATCAGTCTGTCTCTGTGTAGGTCCAGAAAGCACAGGTTTCTCTCCAGACCATAAGGGGTTGATTTTGTTCCATGCCGCACAACTCTGATGGAATCTTTTGAGGTTACCATGAGCGCTGGTGCCGGCACCCATCCTCCAATCACCCCAGTTTGGAAGCTTTTAAAACTTTAAATAAAAGAAGCCATTTCTGGTCGTTTTCTCCCTTTGTTGTCCTTCTTTAGACTGTGATTGAAGCTAGGCTCACGTATCTGAAAACCCCAGAGAAGAAAATGATTTCCATAGCAGCTGTAACCATGGGAAACCTTCAAAATAGCTCCCGTTCCTATATTCCACTCCACTCTATTTACTGGTTGGCTGGAAATGAGGGCTCGCATTTTGGTGTTCTTCTTTTTGTCAAAATCCATGTAGATGAGAGTCTTCCTTTCACTTCCACATACATCTTATCATAGCTTGAGAATCAAAGGATGGCCTATTGGGGGTGAGGGAGAAAAGATGAAGCCGCTAGGATACCTTCATTTGTTCACAAGCTAGAAGAACTCAAGTGGAATGTTGATTTAAGATGTTGAGATCAGTTTCTCTTCCTCTTGCTTCTTTTCTCCCAGGAAGCATGATAGGACCAAGTACATCTTCCCTGAGAGCTATCACAAGCAAACCTTTTTTTTTTTTTCCCCTTAGACTCTTGAAAGTGGTTTTCATCAGTTTCCCTTCCATTATATTCTCATGGGCTTTTGGTAACAAGCCATCTCTTTGTCACTTCAGAGAGGTGCTCAAAATTCTTCCAGAAACCCATGATTCCCGTTTGGAGAATTTCTTTCATAAAAATCGGGGCATGTTTTGGGCTGAATCTCTGGTCTGGTGCCTCTTTTTTTGGGTGGGTGGGCACAGGGTAGAAACGGGCGGGTCAGTGTTTCTCTTGATGAACTGATTTTAATGAAATGAAGGCATGACAGTGAATCAGAAGTTATTGCTGTAAAAGTTAATAAGGAGACTGGAACATATGAGTATAGTGTTTGCTTCTGGACTTTGGCCAGGCCACTGGGAGAGGCTCAGGAGGAAAGCTGAGAAAGGAAATACGAAGTTCAGGCAAGTTCGTTATGTGCATTCTCATTTCCAAAATGTTTGAAAACCATGTCGAGAAATGTATTGCATAAGTTAAACCAGCTGCCGGCAACTTTTATGTTCATAGCTTTCCTGGGTCACCACAGATAACAGGGCAACTTCTCCAAGTTCTCAGCATGTATGATAGAAAACAGGGGGGATTTCCTTTATGCAACATTCTTATCCTAACAGGGAGGCTTCCTTTTACCTCCGGAACTCACTGTATAAAGAGAAATCATGACTATTGTTGGGCTGGACTTACCATCTGTTGTTGGACTTTGAGGTTTATGTTTTCAAACAAGGCACTCAGGACCTGGCAATCAGTTAGTCACAATCATGATGCAGGACTTTAAGAGATTTACCCTTGTTCAAGAGCTTGGCCTGGCCTGGCCTTCCAGAGTTTTCGCGTTGACATTCATGGGCCTTATTAGAGTACACTTGTAAAAATTAAATAAGATGATCTATGCAGCTGGCCTAGCATATGCTCCATAAATGTCAGTTCTCGTCTCTTATTAAACTTTTATAAGGGTGATCTTAAGAGAAGACAATTGGGTCTGTTTGACTGAATCACATCGAGGGTGGGCATATTGAGATATTGTCAACATGGAGCGAGTGGCCTGTCATCCAGTCAGAGGCCTGGAATGGTGACAGTGCCTTGAGTCTCTTGCTTGAAGTCAAGACTGGCTAGTCTGAAAGCAATCTTTTTCTCAAAACAGTCTCTAGAGCGAAGAACTTGACAGCTCACCTTGCTAGCGTGCTGTGGCCTCTTTCAGGCTGCCAAGATTGGTTGGTTACCACCTAAGATGCTGGTGCCCATGCTTAAGAAACTTACTACCAAACGCTGCCCATTAACATGTTTTTCCTGTTAGGAAGTCATGAGGCATTAAATAGCAAGTGCAGTGCCTCTGTGTCCTTCAGACTATGATTTGGCTCACTGAAAATTTTTTCAGTATGCATGCATCTTTCAAGAATACTTTGAGAAATTTCTAGATGCAAGCCTTTTTTCCTCAAAGACCCTATTGCTCAATTCTTGATAAACAAATTTTACTTACATAATCTCAGAGTAAACTACCTTTCGTTTCTTTGACTTGTAGAATCTTAGACCTCGGAAGCCTCTCTCGGAGAGTGCCTGGTATACCCAGTTGAGAAAACTGATTGACAGGGAGAGGAATTGACTCTTCCTAAGCCAGTGTATTTGGTGGCAGAGCCAAGGCCAGAATCTGGGTCTAATGTGGTGGTTTCCAAAGTAAGGTCTATAAATACTGTGAAAATTTAAAAAATGGTTTTCTAGTATTTATCTAAAAATTACTAGTTATAAATATAAAACTTCTGTTTTGCAATGGATAATGCATAACTGATAATCATGTTAATTGCATAAGTGTGTGTTGCTTAACTTGTTTTTGCTCTCAAACTAAGCCCTGATCTATGGAGATTGGCAGATGGGGGTGGGAGGGGTATGGGGGTAAGGAGGCTATATGAGACCTTCCTCCTTTTAAAGTCTCTCTTTAACAAAAACTGATTTTGTGTTAAAGACATCTGATTCTAGAAGATCAGAAGATCGGTGTTTTAAATCTCTTTGTGGATGTTATTTGGGGGAGGTTTTGAATTTAGACAACGGGGTGCACTTCCAACACCTAAATTTGTGAGCAAATGCTAAAACTTGTGACGCTCCCATTTCTCCCTCAGTATGATAAAGTTCATAATATTTCTTTCATGAAGTTCTTGCGAAGATTAAGTGATGTATAGTATACGGAAAGCCTTTAACACAGTGTTTGGCAATAGCTGAAAACTATGATTACCTTTAAGATCAGCAGCTGATTTCTACTTTTGGACTTGAGTCCATGCTAACAAAGAAGGCCCCCTCAACTTCCCTGTAATATGAACACGTTATTGAAAATGTCCGGCTTAATTATTTTCCCTTTTTTTTTTTTTTTTTTTTTTGGCTAATCTCTTCGCCTGACTGAATCAAACTACTGTTACCAATAGGAAAAGATGTGTGTTAGTTGGGTGTTAACCTTTTTTTCCCCTGAAGTCTCCAGTGACCATATTCAGATGAATCTTCTGATGTTAGGCTATTTATATACCAGTGTCATGATAGACCCAGCATATCAACATATTTTGTTTCTAGCCCTTTCATTTATCCTTGGGAATCTGAGTCCCACAGCAGGGGCACAAATGTTCTATTTAAAACTACATGACAATGAAAATAACAAGAAATCTTGCAGGAACAGTGCAGAGATGCAAAAGAGCTCACCCTTTCTCACACATGGAACTAATTGTGACCTTCATCCCAGGGCCCAGTTCCTGCATGAGGACGCCAGAGCCCATGCTGTAAAGATGTTTTGGAATCCCACCTCTGTCATTGCCCAGTTGGAGGGACGGCAGTATCAGCTTGGAACTATGCAAACATAATAAAGTGGAACATTCTTTTGGAAAGGTGACCCACCATATGTTTAACGTATCGCAGTATGTGAACCAAAGTCCGGTTCGGTTACAAGCCGCATAAAAGCTTCACGTAGGTTGTTTGTCCTTTTTTTTTTTTTTTTTCCCACTGTTTTCTCAGAATGTGGATTTACTAAGCTAGCCTCCCTGTATGGCACACTGTCCTCCCACTCTGTGACCCAGAAAATGAGGAAGCTTCGAATCCCACATTCACTCCTCTAGGTTGTGGGATACGGTTTTGTGAGCATCACCTCCTCAGACCAAAAGGACCATTAATCGTAACATTGGAGCTTATAGAACTCTACGGTTTTCCACCCTCTTGGGAAACCCCATAAATCACATTTTCATTTTTGATTGGCTAGTCCTCAATAAATAGATCTTTTTTTTTTTTTTTTTAAAGGTGTAGGCTTATTTATTTATTTATTTTTGGCTGTGTTGGGTCTTCGTGTCTGTGCGAGGGCTTTCTCTAGTTGCGGCAAGCGGGGGCCACTCTTCATCGCGGTGCGCGGGCCTCTCACTATCGCGGCCTCTCTTGTTGCGGAGCACAGGCTCCAGACGCGCAGGCTCAGTAATTGTGGCACACGGACTTAGTTGCTCCGCGGCATGTGGGATCTTCCCAGACCAGGGCTCGAACCCGTGTCCCCTGCATTGGCAGGCAGATTCTCAACCACTGCGCCGCCAGGGAAGCCCAATAAATAGATCTTAATACAAGTTCCTGTGGTTTTTCATAAATAGTCTTCAGTAGTATTTAACTATTAAGTATTCATTATTAAGTGAAGTTCAACTTAAGTGCCATTAAAACAAGAGTGCTCCGTGAAAACATCCCTGTGCTTCTGTCCATGAATGAGAATAATTTATATTTGCATTGCTCTTTACAGTTTTTAAAAACCCTTTTGCATAGATTATCTCATGATACCAGCATCCTGGGATTATTTCATTGTTTCTGTTTTTTATGATCACCATTTTCAGGTGATGAAACCAAGACTCAGAAGGGTGAAGTGGCTTGTTCCACATAGCTGGTGGGTGACAGAGCCAGGACGAGAATCCAGTTCTTACTCTGACACTGGACCCTTGCCTCTGCCCCAAGTGGCCTCCGCATAGTCTTGTTGAAGTTTATACTGACCAAGGCATCAACATGGGAGAATCAGGCATTTTTTTCCAAGCACCTTCCATAGCCATGTACTGTATACATGACTTAATTAAACCTCTCTACAGTCCTCTGAAGTAAGTAGGAGATTTTACAGATGAGAAAACAGCCTCAGAGAGCTTAAGTGTCTGGCGCAAAGTCCAAAGTTAAGTTATAGAGTTCAGCTTTATTTCTGTAGCCTATGCTCCAGGCTGCTTTTCTGTAGAATGGTTAAAACTGTGGGCTCTGCGCTCTACTTGCTAAGGGTGGCAAGTCAGTAAAGGATTTGGAACAGCTGCAAGTGAATTTGTTAAAGTTGGAGCTTCTATAAAGATAATCTGCAAATATTTGAAAAATACGCAGTCCATTGAAGTTAAGCAGCCGAAGTAGCAGAATGCGGTGACCCATCTTGGTCCCAGATAATTTTTCTTTGCTTGAGCAGAAGAGTCCACTTTCTTTTAGAACCAGGGGAAAGGAAAGGGGTCCAGAACTTAGATAGGAAGCTGGGTGGGAGTGAGATTAAGAGCCGTACTGTGCCTCATATTACCTCTTCCACTCAGCCCTAATGGCATAAGGTTATTCTTTTATACTGTAGGAAAATGCGAAATTTAGGTCCTCTATCAGTTAGCTTATTGCCACAGTAATGATGTGTAACAAATAACCTCAGAATTTCAGTGGCATGCAACACTAAGCACTTTTTTTCCCTGCCTGTGAGTTTTCTGGGTTTGCTGGAGTGGCTCTGCTCCTCCTGTCTTTCATCCTCTTCCTGGGCCCAGTGACCAGCTCTGGCCATTCTCTGCTCATGGCAGGGGCAGAGGTACAACAGAGCAAGCTGAAAAACACAAGCCCTCTTAAGGCTCAAGTCTGGAACTGGCACAGTGTCATTTCCACTCATTTGCCATTGGCCAAAACAAGTCATGTGACCAAGTCAAAGGTGAGGAGTGGGGAAATACATTCCATGATGAGCAAAAGTGTGGATGCAGGGAGAGGTGAAAGTTGGGGCTGATATTTCAACTGACTACGGGTTGCAATAGAACATGTTTTGGAATTGCTCCTTTTAAATCAGTGGCTTTACATTTTGGAATTTATGGGCCCTTTTTTGAACATAAGAAAAGTTCTGAACATGCTGTCCAGGAGAATACCAATACACTCCTAATTTGGCTTTCAGTTTTCAGGAGATCTCTCAAGTTCAATCACAAGCTCCAAGTTCACATGAGTAAGTGTAGGGAGGCATTGCCCTGGGTGGTGCCCTCTTTCCTCCAGGTAAAGGAGTGAGAGAGCTTGGTGCCTGCCCCTCCCGTTCTAACACCTTCTGTTCTGCTGGTCCCAGATGCTCAAACGTTCATAAATGCAAACACTGAGTATTACATAGGGTATTTTTTCAGTTTTTTCTATATTAAAATAGCTTTATCAATCTTTTTTGATTATGAAAATTTTCTCCAAAGCTAATGGGTGAACAAGTGTTGTTCTATGATAATATTTTCATTAATTCACAGAAAAAGGTGAAGAATGGGGGGGTGTGACGTATATTAAACTAAATTCAATCAGTTTAAAGAATATTTCTCTTTTTTTCTGATGTTTCACTTTGATTTTTTTGTCTGTTTTTGTTTTTTGAGGTGCTTGCTCAGTTAAGTTTCTTGTACTTGCAGCAAGGTGTTATTTTTTTAAATTTTTATTGAAGTTTAGTTGATTTACAGTGTTGTGTTAGTTTCAGGTGTACAGCAAAATGATTCAGTTTTATATATATTCCTTTTCAGATTCTTTTCCCTTATAGGTTATTTCAAAATGTTGTGCATAGTTTCCTGTGCTATACAGTAGGACCTTATTGTTTATTTTATGTATAGTAGTGTGTATCTGTTAATCCCAAACTCCTAATTTATCCCTCCCCCACCTTTCCCCTTTCATAACCATAAATTTGTTTTCTATGCCTATGGGTCTATTTTTGTTTTGTATATAAGTTCATTTGTATCGCGTTTTTTTTAGATTCCACATGTAAGCAATGTCATATGATATTTGTCTTTCTCTATCTGGCTTGCTTCACTTAGTATGATAATCTCTAGTTCCATCCGTGCTGCTGCAAATGGCATTATTTCATTCTTTATTATGACTGAGTAATATTCCATTGTGCAATATATGTATACCACACCTTCTTTATCCACTCATCTGTCGATGGACATTTTAGGTTGTCTTGGCTGTTGTAAATAGTGCTGCAATGAACATCGGGGTGCATGTATCTTTTCAAATTATGGTTTTCTTCAGACTTATGCCCAGGAGTGGGATTGCAGGATCATATGGTAACTCTATTTTTAGTTTTTTAAGGAACCTCTGTACTGTTCTCCATGTGGCTGTACCAATTTACATTTCCACAAACAGTGTAAGAGGGCTCTCTTTTCTCCATACCCTCTCCAGCATTTATTATTTGTAGACTTTTTTTTTTTTTTTTTTTGCACCGAATCATGTGGCATGCGGGATCTTAGTTCCCTGACCAGGGATCAAACCCACACCCCCTGCAGTGGAAGTATGGAGTCTTAACCACTGGACCACCAGGGAAGTCCCTATTATTTGTAGATTTTTGATAATGGCCACTCTGACAGATGTGAGGTGATACCTCTTTGTAGTTTTGATTTGCATTTCTCTAATAATTAGTGATGTTAAGCATCTTTTCCTGTGCCTTTGGCCCTCTGTGTATGTCTTCTTTGGGCAAATGTCTATTTAGATCTTCTGCCCATTTTTTGATTGGGTTGTTTGTTTTTTTTTATGTTGAGCTGTTTGAGCTGTTTGTATATTTTGGAGATTAATCCCATGTTAGTTGCAATTTTTGCAAATATTTTTCTCCCAATCCGTAGGTTGTCTTTTTGTTTATGGTTTCTTTTGCTGTGCAAAAACTTTTAAGTTTATTAGGTCCCATTTGTTTATTTTTATTTCCATTACTCTAGGAGATGGATCCAAAAATATGTTGTTGCGATTTATGTCAAAGAGTGTTCTGCCTATGTTTTCCTCTAGGGGTTTTATAGTATCCGGTCTTAAATTTAGATCTTTAATCCATTTTGAGTTTATTTTTGTGTGTGGTGTTCGTGAGTATTCTAATGTCATTCATTTACATGTAGCTGTCCAGTTTTCCCAGCATCACTTATTGAAGAGACTGTCTTTTCTCCATTGTATATTCTTGCCTCCTATGTTGTAGATTAATCGACCATAGGTACTTGGGTTTATTTCTGGGCTTTCTGTCGTGCTCCGTTGATCTATATTTCTGTTTTTGTGCTAGTACCATATGTTTTGATTACTATCGCTTTGTAGTATCGTCTGAAGTCAGGGAGCCTGATTCTTCCAGCTCCGTTTTTCTTTCTCAAGATTGCTTTGGCTATTCGGTGTCTTTTGTGTTTCCATACAAATTTTTAAATTTTTTATTCTAGTTCTGTGAAAAATGCCATTGTTAAGTTGATAGGGATTACATTGAATCTGTAGATTGCCTTGGGTAGTGTAGTCATTTTGACGGTATTGATTCTTCTAATCCAAGAACATGGTGTATCTCTCCATCTGTTTGTGTCATCTTCGATTTCTTTTATCAGTGTCTTATAGTTTCTGGAGTACACGTCTTTTTCCTCCTTGGGTAGGTTTATTCCTAGGTATTTTATTCTTTTTGATGAGATGATAAATGGGATTGTTTCCTTAATTTCTCTTTCTGATCTTTTCATTGTTAGTGTATAGGAATGCAAGAGTTTTCTGTGTATTAATTTTGTATCCTCCAACTTTACCAAATTCTTTGATGAGCTCTAGTAGTTTTCTGGTAGCACCCTTAGGATTTTCTATGTATAGTATCATGTCCTCTGCAAACAATGATGGTTTTACTTTTTCTTTTCCGATTTGGTTTCCTTTTACTACTTTTTCTTCTCTGATTGCCGTGGCTAGGACTTCTCAAACTATGTTGAATAAAAGTGGTGAGAGTGAACATCCTTGTCTTGTTCCTGGTCTTAGAGGAAATGCTTTCAGCTTCTCACCACTGAGTATGATGTTAGCTGTGGGTTTGTCATATATGGCCTTTATTATGTTGAGGTGTGTTCCCTCTATGTCCACTTTTTGGAAAGTTTTTATCATAAATGGATGTCGAATTTTATCAACTTTTTTTGCATCTATTGAGATCATATGGTTTTTATTCTTCAATTTGTTAGTGTGGGTATCACACTGATTGATTTGCGTATATTGAAAAATCCTTGCATCCATGGGATACATACCACTTGATAATGGTGTATGATCCTTTTAATGTATTGTTTGCTGGTATTTTGTTGAGGATTTTGCATCTATGTTCATCAGTAATATTGACCTCTAATTTTCTTTTTTTGTGGTATCTTTGGTTTTGGTATCAGGGTGATGGTGGCCTCATAGAATGAGATCGGAAGTGTTCCGTTCTCTGCAGTTTTTGGAATAGTTTGAGAAGGATAGGTGTTAACTCTTTTTCAAAAGTTTAGTAGAATTCTTGCCTCTTTGATTTTCAGATTTGTTTTAAATGATTCCTCTTTTAAGGAAGTCATGGTGATATTAAACACAGGTATCCCCTGCTCCATGATAGTTCTCTGTATGCCACTTTGCTTTTATGAAAGACCTACATTAGTACCTGTTTTCACTAACTGAAAGAAATCCGAAGATTTTTTTTGCATTTACGAAAAAGAAAATTGCTTCTTCACCTTACACCATTTCAGCTTGTGAAAGATTTCATAGGAAAACTCTACTCTCAGATAGCTGAGGAAACCTGTAGTAGTATTTATAAATGTCTTTAAACCCTGTGTAGTTCCCCAGAATTATTTTGGGTATTTTTTTCTGGCCTCTGAAATCTCAGACTCTGAGAAAGAGTGATGTGGACCAACTGCCCATCTGAAGCTGGAATCTTGAGATTTCTCCCCGTCCCTAAGGACTCATCCAGACTCTGTTGGATTACCTCCAGAGTTGGAAAGTCACCATCATTGGTCAGCTATGACCACTGGATCATCCTTCCTTATGTCAGTGTAAAATCCTTTTCCCGGTCATGATAGGAGACATCCAATCAGCACAGTGAGCTTGAGTTTCCAAGCATTTTAAGTATAGAAAGAGGAACAGACTTACCTTCCATCTGCCTATCGCTGATTCCTTAAACTCAGTAATCTGGAATTTTGTAGTAATTTTCTGTCCATCTGAAACATAGGGATGCTTCCGAAGTTAACTAGCCTTTAATTTTGGGCCCTATCTGGACCCAAGGTTGAGTAATCAGGGATGTGAGTGTATCATTTTGTAGCAGCACCCTCTCCCCATCCCCCAATTCCAGCCTCTCCCCTAGAATTCTTCATTTGGCTGAGAGCCCTGTAGGTTGCTCTTGCCATTTTGGGGGAGTCAGAAGTTGAAGAAGTCAGTGTCCTCCACTCTCACAGGACCTTCAGGATTGCTGGACTTCAGCCCCCCTGCCGGACCCGGGATCTCCAGAAGACCGACAATTAGTGCACTAATGAAAACGCACAGCAGAGGGCAGTCTCATGCATAATCAAGGCTGCCTTTGTGGTGATGTCTATTAAATTGAAAAACCCATAGAAAAGTTTCTTTAATTAGGCTGGCTTCATAAAGGAGAGAAAAATCCCTTGTTCTCCTAGAGGCCATCTTTTATGTGCAGGAAGGCTGATTTTCTTGAAGGGGTGATTTCCCTCTTCCCCTTACCCCACCCCCTCACAGCGTTGGGTCTGATTTGTGAAGTTCAACGACAGAAGGGGGTTAATTTTAGAGTAGCCTTTCTGGGTTTTGTTTATTTGTTTTTGTTTTGTTATTATTTTTTTTAAATCAAATATACAGAGTGGTAGGGACATTTGAACACAGTGCAGCCAGCCTTGCTGATTTATCAGACTATCTTAACAGCCCCCTGTTCAAAGGATTAGCCTGGAGAGGATTATTAATGCCAAACATCTGTTTTTCTTTCATGTGCCGGGCACTCACTCTGCTGAGTCTGTCTTATGCAGTATTTCATTTAATAGTCACAAAACCCCATAAGGCAGATAGGTTTGTTATTGCCATTTTCTGGGTAGGGAGATGGAGATGCTGAGATGCAGGGAATTGCTGGGTGACCTTGAGCAAGTCACTGGATTCCTCCGGGCTTTACCTTGCTCTTCTCTGAAACAAAGGCATTAGAGTAAATAGCTTCCAAGAGCCCTATTTCCTCTAGGTTCCAGACAAAAATCAAATGAAAAGCACTGAAGCAAGACTTATCATGAAAATGGGAAATCTTTATTGTGCGGGGGCAGGGGTGTTATTATAATTGACAAGGAACTAGGGCTGTGCTTTTGCCATTTGTTTAAAATTTCCTAAGCTGAGCCTATGGCGCGTTGGGAACCCAGCATCGGTTTAGTTTAACAACCATAAATGTTGAAATGCTGAGCCTGGTCCAATTTTAGCAATAACCTGCCTTAGTTCCTGGGTAATGTTAAAATGGGAACTGCATGAGAGGTTCTGAAAGCTTGGCCACTTAGCATCTGCTTTGGCTCCTCCATGAAATGCAGAAGCAAAGTGTTAGCATATTGAATTATGCAAAAGAGGTGACTCTCATTTTTTTTTTTCCTGACAAAAATTTAGCAAAAAAAACCTGACTTGCCCTTCTTCCTAAAAAAAATTATCAAAAAGGAAACAGATAGAACTTTCAGGGGCCGATCTTCTTAGATGGAAGTTTCATTCTCTGAAGCATCAGCCAACTGTCAGAAGTCTTACTTTGAGTCTGTTCTAATGGTTTTATATTCTTTCATACCTCTAACTGAGTTAGTTTCATACCTAACCTCTAACCAGGCCCTGGATGCTGGGTGCTACTTAGGAGGGGTGGGGTGGAGATAAGAGAGAAAAAGTCACACTAAGTGGTTCTTAAGTAAGAGTGGGTATACCTTGGTTGCATCTGAACTGGGCCGTGCACGTTATAAAAGGCAGGGGTGAGTCATTTAATGTTTTCTTGGGGGGGGGGGTGGTTACAAATCGTGTGACTAGAAAGAATCATTTTAAAGGGAGAAAAAACTTATAGGTACCAGTGAGATGCTTTTTATTGGTGGATATATTAAGCTTTACTGTAAGAAACTGGCAGGGAAGGTCTGGGCTGCAAAAAAATAAATTCAGGAGTTATCAGCATCTTGATGGTATTTAAATCTGTGATTGAGATCAGTTAAGGAGAGAATGGATGCAGTGCAGAGGGCTTACCCAAGGCTTGAGGCTTTGCAGTGTTTAGAGGATTTATAAGGGAAGAGAAGTCAGTGAAGGAATTAGAGAAGGGGAAAATGTGTCCTTAGATAAATATTCTGTTAGCAGAGCTTAACACACACACATGCGTGCACACATATGTACAGAAGCACTGCTAGAAGTCCTGGTTCCAGCTTTTTACAAGTGAATTCTCCCCTCCCAAATAACCTTGCCTGGCCAAGATGCTATTGTGTCAGAGGAAACAGCAGGAGCTGCTAAGCTGAGATGATGATTCATTATCTGTTAATGGTTTCCCCCCCCCCCCCGTGGCTTTTCTTTATTCTCACACCCCCTACCCCCTTTTCTTTATTCTCACAACCCCCTACCCCCTTTTCAGTGGAGTTTTCCATGTGCTAGAAAAGTCTATCTCTGGAAAATATCCAGGATTCTCAAACCGTCTGGACTTTTCTTGACTCATGGAACCTGAGAACTTCTAGGCCAGTACAGAATCAGTGACTGTTAAACTGTGCATGAAATTTGGTTAACTCCACTGCATACATACTTGTGATGGTTGATCTTATGTGTCAACTGGATTGGGGCCATGGGGTGCCCAGAAAGTTGGTTAAACATTATTCTGGCTGTTTCTGCAAGGACGTTTTTGGGTGAGATTAACATTTAAATCAGACTTGCATAAAGCAGATTGCTCTCCCTAATGTGGGTGGGCCTCATCTAATCAGCCGAAGTCCTGTAGAGAACAAAAAGACCCATCCTTCCTTAAGTAAGAGAGAATGCTCCAGCTGACTACCTCCGGATTGCATCTGCAACGTCAGCTCTTTCTGCCTGACAACCTTCAAACTGGAACATGAGCCCTCCCTGGGTCCTGCTCCACTGGTTGGTCCACCCTGCAGATTTTGAACTTCTCAGCTTCCATGATTGTGTGAGCCAGTTCCTTATATAGGCATACTTCACTTTACCGTGCTTCTCAGATATTACATTTTTCACAAATTGAAGGTTTGTGGCAACCCTGTGTTGAGCAAGTCTGTTGGGGCCATTTCTCCAACAGCATTTGCTCGCTTCATGTCTGTGTGTCATATTTTGGTAAGTCTCCGAATATTTCAAACCCTCCACCAGCAAAGAGTATAACTGGGGGAAGGCTCAGATGATGGTTAGCACCTTAGCAACTAAATATTCTTTAATTAAGGTATGTACATTTTTTTTAGACATAATGCTGTTGCACACTCAATAGACTACAGGATAGTGTAAACATAACTTTTATTATGCACTGGGAAACCAAAAAATCTGTGCCGCTCACTTTGTTGTGATATTCATTTTATTGCAGTGGTCTGGAACTGAACCTGCAGTATCCCTGAGTTATGCCTGCAATCAATCAATCTCTCTCTCTCTCCCTCTCCCTCTCCCTCCCCCACCTTTCCTTCTCCCCCGCCCACCTCTCTGTATATATTCCTATTGGTCTGTTTCTAATACAGTTACCACTATTTACCACTATTCTAATGCTTTTTAAAAGTATTTATTTATTTATTTATTTTGGCCGCGCCGGATCTTCCTTGCGGCACACAGAATCTTCCTTGCGTCATGCGGACTCTCAGTTGCGGCCTGCAGATTCTTAGTTGCGGCGTGCATGCAGGATCTAGTTCCCTGACCAGGGATCAAACCCGGGCCCCCTGCATTGGGAGCATGGAGTCTTACCCACTGGACCACCAGGGAAGTCCCTGCCACCATTCTATATCTGTCTCTTTATCCACATGAACTTCAAAGGCCTAGCCAGGTACACTCTGACTGTTGTACTGTGGAGATCCCCATTTGTTCTGGGACAGCACGAACAAGGGTGGAGGTCTTAGCACTGTCTGCATCCAGTGAAGGTTTATTACACAGACCCCCATGCTGGGACTGCTGCCATTATTAGGTGGTTATAGGATGCCAATTGGCCAGGAAGTGCTGTTTTCACCCCATTGTATTAATTATTTGAGCTCTGCCCAGCACAGCAATCTGCTGACAAGCAGCCTTCTTGGATTCTTCTACATGCCTTACAGATTGCTTTCTGGAATTAGTGAACAGAAAGCAAGAGAATGAAGGACTAATATTTGGACTTCCTTTACTTTAGCAAGTGTACATTCAGTGGAGGAACCTAAAGCATTTTTTAAGCAATATATACTCTTCGTTTTGGAAGCCATCTTCTCATACAGTAGCTCGTTTAAACATCACAGGAATCCATAGAGGGTGCAAAACCAAGTGTTTCTCAGGACCGAAATTTAGTCATTAGGTACCAGAATAGCTGGGCTGTGGTTACACTGTTGATTGACATTGGCACCAAAGCAGTATGGTGGTGAAGGAGGCCAGGAGTGGTGCCAGGTTCTGGGGGCAGCTGAATGGACCAAGGTAGGACCCTTGTGGCACCTGCTGCAGCACTGGCCAGGCTTCAGAGAAGGAGGCAGGGGTGGGTACTGGTGGCATTGTCAGCAGAGGCCAAGTTCAAGGTCTCTAGGTCCAGGGTATGTGGGAAGAGCTGACACCCATTCACTGGCCAAGGTGAACCAGCAGCATCTGGGCCTCCCTCTGGCTACAACAAGGTGCTGGGAGCCAACAGGGGGCCCTCATGACTATTACTGTCATGAGAATGTCCTTGAAAGACCTTAATGTGGTTCCCTGTGTCATCGATGGATCAGATGCAGGCATCGTTTACTTCTGGCGAGTGCATCGAACAAAAGAGTGTGCCAACGAACCTGAAAATCAACAAATGATTTGGAAAATTTTAGAACAATTTGAAACACAATACATGGTACAGCCTATATTATTTAGCAATTTCTGACCAGCCGTTCACTTTTATGCACACTTATGTTATGGAGAGAACAAAAGGAAATGCAGTTTGGAATTTCGGTGTGCATTCTTATATCAATTCAGAATAAGTTTAGTATTTTGAATATAATCACCGAATAGTCTCACTTTACAGAAAAGGAACCAAGCCAAGTGCTGGGCTTTTTGCCCTTCCCCTCTGCTCCTTGGAGATTTATTGGTTTCCTCCCTGCACAGTCTAGATTCAGAGATTGATAGTAGCCAATCAGACCTTGCATATTGTGTCTTATCCTATGTTCTCCCTAGAAACTGTCTTAGTTAATATACAAATGGAAGAAACACTAAATTAGACTAGCCAGGCATTGAGTAAAATGTAGGCGTTTTTAGACAGAATAGTCTTCCTGTCAGGAACAAAAGAAGATTCAGAAGCTCTGAGGGTTATTTATAAATCTGGCATATGACAAGGCCATCAATGCTCACCTGAATAAAGAGAGGGATGGTACACGGTAGTGGTAAAAAAATGTCATCTATGGGACCACACAGACCTGGGATCAAGTCCTGGCTTTTCCTTTTACTCTTTGTGGACTCTTAGCCCAGTTGTGAAACTGCTGGCCTCAGTTTCCACATCTGTAAAATAGGCATCCTCATAATATCTATTGCATGGTTTACTTTAAAAATTAAGAAGAATAATTCATAGAAAGTGCTTAACAGAGAGCCCAAGACATGGTAATCGCTGAATGAGTGTTCGCCATTATTGCAATTACTGTTGTTGTTATAGGCAGTAAATAATACACTTGGTTCTAGGTCTGCCAGAAACATCCAACCTTTGTTCAGAGTGCTTTGGTATCTCTATTTGTTGGTGACTATCCCTCCTGGTTTTCAGAACAGTTTATAAATAGTCTCCCAGGTGATTCATGAATTACCTGGAATACACCATCAAAAATGTCTGCAAGATGTCCAGCTTTTGCCATTTGGACCACTCTTCCCAGGATGTGTTTCTCACTTGGGGCGCAGAAAATGTTACTCCTGTCTGTCTGAGCACCAGGGCCAGTGTGGTCATTGATTGCATCAGTGGCTCTAATTCTTGCCTCCGTCTCACGTCCCTGCTGTTTGTAGTGCTCTCCTCCTCACACCCTGCGCTCAGCCGTGGGACTGCTGTGGCCAATGGGATGTCGGCAACCCTGGGGCAAACAGAGGCTTAAAAAAGTGCAAGCGTGTTTCTGCTCTTGCTCTGCTCTGTCGTCTTCCCGAGAAAGATGCACCTGCTTAGCCACCTGGTCCAGGAAACGAAGGAGAAGCACATAAAGTAGAGCGGGGTCGACCAGACACACTCGTCCTAAATCAGCCAACCCCCCCCCCCCCCGCCCAAGATGCGCCAGGGAGCCCAGTTTAGGTTGGCTTCCACAGACGCCTGGGGAAGAGAGGCCAGTAGATAACTGATACACCCAGGCAGGGAGGAAACGCTCTTTTCTGGTGGTCGATTTTTCCATGAGGAAAATGTTGGGATTTTTGTCTTCTTAAATTTTTATGTTCCAAATAGACTTGATGTTAGAAAGAGAATGTCGCTGCAAGCTGACACGTCCTCAGGAGTGCCAACCAGATTTTCAGCTCATGGCAGGATGTCGTTTTTTAACGCCTGTTGGGAAATAAAACCTGTGTACTCATTTGAAGCTGCTTGTAAGTGCCACGAACAATCATCTGTACAAATGAGGAAGGGGGAGGGAAGGGGACTTTGTTTCCTTGCCACACTCTGCTGATAAGTACTCAGAATAATGAGACCCCAGTCCTCAGGTCACCACTGTGCGAGACCTCAGAGGTCGTGGTGGCTGGTGGGGCAATGCTCCTGGGGCTCCATTGCCAGGGACTCTGGCAGGGGCAGACACTCGAGACCACCAGGGTCCACCTGCCTCTGATGCCTCTTCCCTGAGCTGTTTAGGAACCCAGGCCTTCCACCATGATTGCACTTCCCTCGTTATATCCTGGGGGCCTCTTTGGGAGGGAAAAGGGGTTGTCCCGCCAGCCTGTGATTCTTCTGAGGGCAGCAAGTGGGCCCTATTCTTTTTGTTTATGAACTGTCTGGCATGTGGTAGGACCCCAGGAGTGAATGAATAAATGATTCATTGAATGAATGAATGAATGGTGTACATGAAGTGTTTACAAGGTGCTGAATTTTTTCCTTGATGGACGTCTATACTTCAGAGACTGCAAAAAGAGAAAGAAGGCATGTATGATACTAGATAAGTTATGTTATCTTTTGAGGGAGCCTTCAGTTTTCACATGTGTAGAGAGCAATTAAAAAAAAAAAAAAAAACCTGCTTCGGGATGAGAATTATTCGATGAAACCTAAAGGATTTAGCATTGCGCCTGGCATACTGTCTACGGCTAGTAGTATGTGAGTGATGGTGGTAATGCTGATGCTGAAATTTATACTTTAATAGTATAAATTATACATGCAGACATGAGTCTCCGAAAGAGAATCTGTATGAAAATACTTGAATGGAGAGTTTATGAGGAAGTTGCAGTCCCCGTGGAAGTCAAGGCAAGGACACAGCTGACTAACCCAGAGTACCGCTGCCGCTGGGAAAGGCTGAGGGCCGTACAAAGGCACAGCGTGGGCGGAGCAGAGAAGATCTAAGGAGGGACTCTAGGAGAAGGTGGCTTTTGAAGGATGGGTGAGATGTTGACAGTGATAGTTTGTGTGACAGAGACTTTGGGTCTTTAAGGAACTCTGAGAAGTTACAGATCTGTCTGGGTATGTGGTTCTGGAAGAGGTTGGCGAGGAAAGTGTCCCTTCCTTTGGGCTTTGCACAAAGAAAGGTCGGAATTTACTTGGGAATGAATGTAGAGGAGAAAGCCTTACTTTATTTCTTGGACCTGTTGAAATTTTACTCCTGTATTTGGAATATATAAATTGTGTTGCAGAGGACATCCTCAGCTCCTTCTCCTGCTTTCTCTTCCTAGTCCTACCTTTGTTTCTTCCATGTCTTTTCACTATTCATAAGAGGTCATAAACTGTAGATTTGAACACGTCTGGGTTCCAATTTCAGATGCTGCTGCTTATTTATAGTGTGGTTTTAGGAAAGGTGTGTTGCTTTCTGGGTCTTGGTTTTCTTTTTTTAAAATTTAGTTTATTGAAGTAGAGTTGATTTATAATGTGTTAATTTCTGCTGTACAGTAAAGTGATTCAGTTATACATATATATATATATACATTTTTTTTTTCTTATTCTAGCCCATTATGGTTTATCACAAGATATTGACTATAGTTCCCTGTGCTATGCAGTAGGATCTTGTTGTTTATCCATTCTGTATATAATAGTCTGCATCTGCTAATCCCAAACTCCCAATCCATCCCTCCCTCACTCCCCCCCCCCTCCCCCTCGGCAACCACAAGTCTGTTCTCTATGTCTGTGAGTTGGTGTCTGTTTCATGGATAAGTTCATTTGTGACATATTTTAGATTCCACATATAATTGATATCATATGGTATTTGTCTTTGTCTTTCTGTGGGTCTTGATTTTCTCATCCGTAAAATGGGAAAATAATTCCTACTCCAGAAGGTTCATGAAAAGGTCACTTAAGGTAATAATATGCTAAGGGTTCTTAATAAATGATGGTGACCACCATCATTCAATTTTTATTCCTTCTGCCATTGAAGTACAAAGGACTCTTTTCACCCTCCCTCAGACCCTAATGATAAACCAGGTTAGACCCAAAAGTTCTAAGTGATGCAGCATTACTGTATGGCCCAGCAACCTCACTCTTTAGCTGAGGGGTCTTCCCATGGTTACCATCATGTACCATGTAAAAGCCTTCTAGAAATCTCCTTTGAGCGTGTTATTTCCCTGAGCCCTCACCTACGACTGTCAAGTAGCTCCACACTTTACATCTTGCCTTTCACCAAGTGGTGACCGTGCACAGAGCTGATACCCAGCACTCAAGAGAAGGGCCTGGCCCCTTAATTCATGCCAACCTCTAGTTCGATTGGCTGGTACTGGTGACTCAATATTTTGATGATCACTCCTGGACGCCATCTCTACAGGCATGGATTTGCAGGACAAATGATTAGGAGGTGACTTATCAATGCCTGTCCACGAGGACTATAATTTAGAGACTGGCAACACCAGGACGGTGATGATCAGATGGCAGAGATGTACAGATACAGGTAACGGAGTGAGGGAATTGGGGACAGTGTCACTTCAAATAGCCGCTTTCTAGAAAAATAAGGTTCATTAGTGAATCTGTGTTTCTCCACTTGGGAACTCTAGGCATCTTGGGTTGGGTCGATTCTTCATGGTGTAGGACTGAATTGCACATACAGCATCCTTGCCCTTCACCTACTAAATGCACATGGCACCAGAAATGCCCCCACCCATTGCTGGATGTCCTGGTGGGAGGGTGGTAGTGGAGAGTTACAGCGATCATGTCCTTGCTGGAGAACCACGATGTGATTAGCCAAACAGAAACATTAACAGTGTTTTATAAGCACATTGCAGAGTCAAATTTAAAGTAGAAAAAGCCTTCGTAATAAAAATAATCAATGAACATTTAGCTTGGGACTCAACGTAATCCTTGCCTTTCTTTAAGCCTGACGGGTAGCACCCCTGAACTGTTTCCTTTAGCTTAGACCCAGCAATTCCACTGGGCCAGGGACTGGGCTAGAAGCACAGTGAGGAATAAGATGCAGTTCTTGCCCTTCAGACGCTAACATTTGTAGATCTGCCAGGGTGTAGAAACACCTCTGGCTGCAAAGCATCAGGCAGCAGAAGCCTGGGCAGGGAATTCCCCTTCCATCTTGCTCTAGAGGGAGTAGACCTTTATCTCATTTACCTGGGATCTTGTAAACCAGTATTTACCCCTTTAGGACCCAGATGATGGGTTTAACTTCTTTTCACACGTAGAATAAAGTAGAGAAATGTCATGTGAACAGAAAAGATATTCACAATATTTAATAAATGCTATGGCACAGATAGCCAGACTTCACAACCAGTACTGGCCATAGCATTGGAAATGGGCCTTTGGAAGTTGCTGGAGAAGTGGCTCTTTGCCACGTATTTCAATATTTTAACAATAGGTATGGTGGTTCGTGCTTACTACCCAGAGGCAGCCTTATGTGTCAGTCCTTGTGACCCTCCTTTTCCAGGCAGGAGAAGACTGCCCAAGTCACCAAATTCTAAGCCCTGTGCCAAGTCTCCCCTCCCCCCATGTACCTTGCCATTTTCTCCCGGTCAATTATGTGTCCTCATTAAACACTGTTAGAGGCACACAGGTTGGACCTAACTGCTTTTAGAAAAAGTATATCCATTTACCCCAAGGCAAACCTTATAAACACATTTAATAAGGATGTAATAAGTTTTGAAGCCAAAACATAAAGTGGTTTTTTTCCCTCCATCAATACCAGTTATGCTCTTTCTGCTTTTATACAATTACAAGCTCACGTGGTGTCTTTTTAAAGGTGGTTCCACACTCCTTTGAACCAGATCACTTACACCGGGCTGGCTCTCTGGGAATCTCCTCCCAGCCCTGATGCTTAGTATTTTTGTTTCTGTGGTTTCAAGACAAACCTCTGACATTTGTCTGACGTAGCATTCTGTGGTCATGGACATGCATGCACAGAGCTTACTGAGGTTGATTGACATCCTTGTTTTCCAAATTGCTACCTTTTGAGATTTTCCTTTGGTTTTCTTTGGCAAAATTACTTTTTGGTCTTGAGAACCTGGCAGCCTCAGATGTCTGCTGGCTTTTGTGTGTCTAATATTATAATTGCTTTGATATCTGTTCTTGTTACCTCCAACTTGGTAAGAATGTTTTTGCACAGTGCTCTGTGTTTGCACAAAGGATGCTATACATGTATAAATGTGTTTGATTCCTGTTCACTGGTTTATTTTAAGATGGCTTTCGAGTACAACATGGTGGAAATGGATGCCTTTGAATCCACTGGATAATCATCAACAACCCAAATAAGAACCTGAAAAGGGGTATTTATCCCAATCATAACCCCTAAGGAGGTATTAGCATTGGAAAGAAAAATGTGTCTGCGACAACAGAACAGCAAAATGGACTGTTTAGCAAACATTTGTTGAGTTGTAAGGCATTCAGTCATCTTTGTTCATGGCTTTAGGTGAAAAAACCTAATTTGTCAACTGCCTTACGGAGGAAGAGAAATTTGTGCCTGTGAGACTTGGTAATTTTAGTCAAATCAGATCTTTATTGACTTGTAGGGTTGAAACTCTGCCCAGGAAGAGTTTTTAAGCAGATAATTATTTAGTCACAAATCAAAGCCTCAGTAAAAAGGAAAGTGTTGGTGAGCAGAATGGAGAATACTCCCTTTGAAATATAATATCCCTCAATTTGTTCCTCTTTTGAAACTGGGAGAGGCTCATTCTGGATCCTTTCCTCCTGTTCTCATGTGGTTCTAAGCCATGTCTTGAGCTCTCTTTCCAAAGTCCCTACAGAAGGCTTTGGAGGACCAGAGGGAAATAGGGGTCGCTGGGAGGTTTGTACACAGGAAGTGGTATTGGATAGGAAAGGAGATGCAACTCAGGGTGGAGAAGGGAGGGTGGACTGATAGGGAAGGGAAGGTAGACAGAGAGACAAGGGCCAGTCCTATGCCTGGCTGGATCTCTGGGGACAGCTCAGAGCACAGTGTACGTCCAGCCAGGCACATGCTTTTGTTGTTACGATGAACCTGGGTGAGAGTTCAGAATATCTTGGCAGTAATAGTAGCAGGAACAGCAGATAATTAAAAAAAATTTTTTTTTTTGGACAGTAGTTAATTTACAATGTCGTGTTAGTTTCAGGTGTACAGAAAAACAAATCAGTTGTACATATACATATATCCACTCTTTTTGAGATTCTTTTCCCATATAGGCCATTACAGAATATTGAGTAGAGTTCCCTGTGACCAGCAGCTAATTTTTTACTGAGGGCCACCTGTCTGCCATTTAACATGCCAAGTGTTTTGATTGGATTGTCCCCTCTCATCCTCACAGCATTCTTAGGAGAATGAAATTGATTATCCTCATTTTCCTGTTGAGGAAACTGAGGCTTAGAGACTCAAAAGTTAGAAGAAGTAATTGTTCCATTGGGAAAGGGGGCTTGCTGTAGATGGTTTTCTTTTTACACGACGCACCTGTAGGAGCCTACTTGAGATCACCTCCGTGGGAAAATTCCAATCGGGATGTGACAGAGATGGCATAAATGTGAAAGTGGAAAGGCTTCCACTACTCGGACAGTCTCGAATTACACCATGTCAGAGAGGTCAGAATTTATCAATTTGTTTTAATTTTTTATCGCAAGACTTAGAACTTTTAGTATAGTAACATGTGTCACATATTTTCTAGAGGGGGGTGTAGTACATTTTGCTAAACCTAATTGGCCATAGATCCACTCTTCCCCTTCCCCTTCCCCTCCGCTCCCCTTCCCTCTATTAACTTCTCAAAAAATATACATGAAGCCCCTTCCGAGAAGCATGGATGAAAGTGTAGAAGGTATGACTAGGAGGAAAACGATCGAGGTGCCCTGTTTAGTTGCACTCCCAACTCTTCATAATTCGGGGTAAAATTTCACTTCTCTCCGCCAAAGTTTTTCCTCTATAGCTTGGAATGTGTGTGTCTCTTGTACTATGTTACAAAGATACGTTATTGTGAATAGTTAAATGAAAATTAAAACATTTCATTCTGGACACTAAACTGATATGAAGGGCATTTCATACAGAAAAGTGTTAATATGTCATTCTTTAATAGTGGCCCCATACAAGAGGGAATTTGAGTTTTCTTTCAGTGCCTAAGAGTTAAATAATCTAAACTATTGAAATCAATTGTTTTTCTTCATGCTTGGGAAGTTGAAAAGAGCGTTTTTAAAAGATGATTGAGATGATCGGATCTTGATGAGCTCGTACTGACTTCATTGAAAGGCCGCAGATGGAAGCTGGTCACCTTACTTGGATTAAGAGCTGGATTCTGAGCTGCAGTCCTCACAAACTGTGGTTTCGTTCTTCGGATGTAGGGCTCATGGTGACACTTAAGCCCACATGGGAAACAACTAGCGTGCAGTAATTAGACCAAGGACAGTTTGTATAGTCAAAGAAGAAAACATCACACCTCCCAGAATTCCGTAGGTCAAAAGAGCCTGGACCAAATTAGACAGCAGACAGAGTGAGGCAACCATATTGCTGAAACACATCCTTGGATGTTGTGTGGATTTGCCTTTATTTTCCTTTGAAGTATCAGATGTAGAGCCAGTAGGAAAAAGACATTTTCCCAACACTGAAAGAGAAAATGCAGCCTTCTGGAATGAACTGTAAAAGGCCCAGATCTGTGGAAACAATACATTTATGTATGTATTTAGCAGCTTTCTGATGACATTCAGCCTCTGAAGCATGAGTGTAGCAAAGTTACGTTGCTGAAACTTAAGACCGAGTCGAGGGCCATGGAGGCAAGGCCTCACTGTCGGTCAAAGATTCAGCTCCGGTGAGAAAGAATGTAAAATATCTTTGCATCCTCACGATGCCGGGCTGGTGGTGGGGTTTTGTCTTTGCTTTTTGCACCCATCTTTCTTGTACAGTTCATTGACAATTCTGCTCATGCTTTAAAATAATCTGGGCTCGAAGTGGGGCTTGCATCTTGCTGATTTTGATTACTCCCACGTACTGTATTTATTTGGCATTTAAATCGTCTCTGTCTGGAGGCGATTCAGGTTCTGCCGCATCTGATCTCTGCTGTTGTTAAAAAAGGAAAGAGAAGGGAAGGCAGGTCTCTTCAGACAGGCCTATTGTGTAAGGAGGCCTCCAGGGCAGAGGGGGAGAAAATAAAATTCCTCATGACAAGGTAGGCTTGACTGCTCACTCAAGCCTTTGCCTGCTGCCTCTCACTCTTTCTGGAGGTTGATGGATGGATGCGCCTTCAGGAAGGTCCTTATCATGTGAAATATACAACATTTATTGTTTCCAGGCAGCTGGACCCTAGATTCAGTTCTATAGACTCTTGTCCTGGGACTCTGCTCTCCTTGTCATTCATGCCCCATGGTGACGTGAGGCACTAGGTGACCAAGGGCTCGCCCCCTGAGTTCAAGGACCCAGGGTTGGGGATCTCCCTCCACCCTCCTGGCCCATGAAGAAAATATCAAAATTTGGGATAAATTCAATTAATTATCAATAAAGACGGAACATTAATAGCGCTGTGCAGAGCCATGCTTTAGCCTGAGACAAAAGGGGAAAACAAATCAGGGCCACTGACCTTGTTTTTATTTTATTCAGGAAACCCGAACGAACTTTTTGGCCAACCCAATAAAATGTAGGTGCTGTGTTCCTTCTCCACTGTTTTGCATTAAATGTGATTCTTACAAACATTGCATTGAAACATAATTTTTCTGCATCGCCGAGTTTTGTGGTACCCTCTTAAATTTTGCATCCAAGGGAGTGCCTCACTCGGTCCCGGCCCTGGTAATAAGTTCTCCATGAGCGCTTTTAATAAAATGTTGATAATGTCATTTACCCTGTATTAAGTACTTACCCTGTGCCTCATGGCATGTGGATGTCATGCACGTGAACCCCCGTGCATCATTGGAAATGTTTACAAGCAGTAACTCATGAAATCGGCCTGAAGTAGGTACAGTGATTGTCCTGATTCTAGAAGTGAGGAAGCTGAGGCACTAAGAAAATTAAGTGACTTGCCTGAAATCATCACTTAGCCACAAAAGGCTAAGGCAGGATTCTAGCCCCGGCATGTCAGGCTCTGATTCTCTTCTGATCTTCTGTGTTTGAGGGACAGAACACTTTTCACCCTGTTCCATGAGGCTTGATTCTGTTTTACCTGTTCAGTGACTTGAAGTTTTCCATTTCCATTTCCATTTCCAAGACGACTTGACTTCTGCCCAGGAGATAATGCATCAAATTCAAGTGGAACCTGAAATATAAGATGTGAGGAAAGTGTGTGGAAGACTTTGATTCTGTTAATGCGTGGAAAGAGGGAGATGGGTGTTAGTCTAGTTTCTTTCCACTTAACGATGGACATGATTTTTATAGCCTTTTAAAAAAATGTAATATAGAAAATATCTGTGTGAATACTAGCTGGTTCTTCAGTGATGTTGCTACGTAGTTTCATTGCTTTCATTTTCTTTTTCCTCAAATACATTCATCTCAGAATTCTTGTTAGGAAATTTAGGTTTTGGGGTTTTTTTTTAAAGATTTTTATTTATTTATTTATTTATTTATTTTGGCTGCAACGGGTCTTAGCTGCGGCAGGCAGGATCTTCATTTGTAGCATGCAGGATCCTTTTTTAGTTGCAGCATGTGGACTTGTTAGTTGCGGCATTCGGACTCTTAGTTGCGGCATGCGTACGGGATCTAGTTCCCCGGCCAGGGATCGAACCCAGGCCCCCTGCATTGGGAGTGCGGAGTCCTACCCACTGGACCACCAGGGAAGTCCTGTGGAAAGTTAGATCTTGACTTGAAATTTTACCATCCCCATTCCATAGACCCGTGTTGACCAGTATGGTAAGTGCTCACCACATGTGGTTATTGACCACTTGAAATGTGATTCATATTAATTGAGATGTGCTCTCAGTGCAAAGTCACGTGGGAATTTGAAGACTCAGTGTGATCAACAGAAGTAAACTATCCCATTAATAATTTTTATATTGATTACCTATGACAATGATATTCCGGATCTGCTAGTTTAAATAAAATATATTGTTAAAATTAATTTCTCTTGTTTTTATTTTTTAATGTGGCTAGTAGAAAATTTGAAATCACATATGTGACTGGAATTTATTTCTGTTGCACAGTGCTGCTATAAAATACTGCCTCTCAGCTGTTGCATTTTGAGGCAAGAGGTTGGTGTGTTTGTTTTAAATCGTTTGTTTACTGTTGCTGGAGCAAGTAAAATTCACCAAGAAAGAAAGAAAGAAAGAAAATTTTAGGAGCTTAAGACTTTTAGCCTGTAGATCGTTAAGGAATTTTTTTACCTTTGTCTCTGCCATCTCTGCAGGCATGTAAATTCTTTAGGCTGTAGCATTAATTTATATTCCAAGAGGTTTGTAAACAGCGGGGCCTGTCTTTCAGAGCAGCTGCCTCGAGATGACTTCATCAGACTCTAAATAGGGCTTAGGTGTTCATTTCAGCGTTGAATATTGATAGGACTGCCTGTGTTTGCCAAGTTCAGAGCTCTGCTGCCTCTTCCTCAAAGTCCGGATGCAGAATGGTTCTCTGGGCCCTAGGGTCTCACGTCATGGCCCTGAGACTTTAGTTTGCAGAAGAACCACCTGGCGACCGGGAGAGGATGCACATTCCTGGGGGCTAATCCCCAGGGGCATCTGGTTTAGCTCCTCTGGACCAAGCACATCAGTTGTTATTATTTCTAACAACCCCCCTCAGCCCCACCTCTCCATTCTAACTTGGGTATTAACATGGTCTCTCTCCCACTCTGTCTTAAGGATATCTTTGCTCTTTCCAGAAAGCATTCCTCAGTCATCCAATCAGTTTCCCTTTCTCCTTCCTTTTCACACACTTCCTTTTCACATACTTTACTTCCAAATAGATATTGACCACTCCTAGCAATCCAAAAAAAAAAAAATCTTTCTAGTGCATAGACGGCAGGAAGTGCCCTTATTGTCTTAACTGCCTTATGGATCAGTGAAAATGAACTTGAAAGATACCTGAAGTCCCCTTTGAAGCAAATGAGATAATTTTTCAGCAAATGGTGCTCCATAAATATTTATTAAATGAATGAATTTCTGTCCTGTTCATCTTCCTTTCCAGCTGCACGAAGTCCTCCTGGTCACCTAGGCTGTGAATCTGGAGTGCACAGAAGCAGTAATTAAGTGAACGCTCCATATGGAGGACTCAAATGGGGGTTTTAATGCCATGCTGTAGAATGTGCCTGGATGCAACAAATAAAAAGAACCCTCATGAGTAACTGAGCATAACCTTTCCCTCCCTATTTTCCTCAACTCCTCTTCATCCAACACATGTAACGATTCCCCATTCTCCATCTCTTCCTTAGAGTGGAGCTGTATTTGTCTGGACTCTGGGTTGCAAGTGACAGAGACCAGTCGCTTGGTTTATGCACAAAACCGAGAATTTGTAAGTTGAGCGTATTGAAATACCCAGGCAAGGCTGCGTGTAGAGTCTCAAGGAATGTTATTAGGACACGAGTCTCTCTGTCACTTGGCTCTACTGTCCGACTGTCTCCACCCTTGTGGATCAGTTGGTAGTCCATTGTTAAACCACTTCTCATACTGCCCCACTCCCCCAAGACCCTGGCTCTCTGGGTAGCTCCAGGAAAAATTCTTGGGATTGGCTCTGGTTGGAATGTGTACCTCCCCTGGAACTGTGGCCATGCAGATGAAATGCCCGGATTTGCCGGATCTGGGTCACATACCCAGAATCAGGGTGTAAGGTCAGCCTCACCCAAACTGCTTGAGCAGGGAGAGAAGAAGGGCGTGGCACCCCAAAGCTAATTCAAGGTCAATTTATTGCTGAAAAGAGGAAAAGATGTGTGAAGTTGGCAAAATAACTCAAAGGACCGCTATAAAAACCTCCAAAGGAATCAGTTTTTCTCTTTCTAAATGAGATTGACTCTCGCTACAGAAACCACAGCCCTCCCCCCACTTCCAAAGTCATGGTTGCAGGAGTTCCCAAGTCATCAGCAGGCTGGGAGCTCCTCAGGGCAAAGAACGCTCCATATTGATCTTTGAAAATACCCCAGCACGCTGCACACAGCAGGTGTTTAATCACTGCTCCAGTAGATAGAATTTCATGGTGCACCTACTGTGTGCCCAGCACTCTTACATCAATGAATGTCTGTTATTGCAGTAGTCAGTCAAAGCGGTTTTTATCCCACAGCCTGCTGCAGGAGGGCTGTGCGACGGTGCAACGTGGCTCTAAATCTGACCCTGCCATTGACTAGCAAGTCACCTGCCCCTCTAGGCCTCACCTTCTGTGTTTATAAAATGAGGCTAATATAGTCCCCCCACACAGAGCCAGTGTGGTGATTAAATGAGAGGATACATGTGAAGTGCTTTGCACAGCAGCTGGCACATAGTGACGGCTGATACATGGTAATTAATATAGTAATATTAATATTTGTATATTTCAAAGAACAGGTGTTTGCTGACCATTTCTGTTCATTCAGTCAGCATCTGCTAAATTTTTGCTGTATGCTAGGTCCTTTACTAGACTCAATGTAAAGATAAAAATGAATAAAATTCCTGTTCTAGGGGAATCTGTGGTTTCTTGGTAGAGGCAGTCGTGTAAACAGATAATCAAAGGTAATGATTATAATTCCATGGTCCATGTGGTTCCATCCCCAGAGCTGTGTACAACCAAAAGGAATTTCAAACTAATTCAGATTTCTAGAATATCATGAAGGGGGAGCACATGCCTGCCAAGATGTGTCATTCCCTCTTTTCCTCTTCCACTGACTGACCTCAGCCCGCCGAGACAGGCAAGTGCCTTCATATCATGGGCCTTGCTGGCACTTCCTGCCCCAACCCAGTCATGCCCTACTGCCAAGACTCCGTGAATTCAGGGGCCATTTCCTCTCTGACCTTGAATTTTCCATGCAGTTATTTTCTCTGCCCTAAAGGCTCTCTCTATCCACTTTCTCTTTAAGACTTAATTCAAGTGTTACCTTCTGCGATAGGCCTTCCCAGCCTCTTGGCCTCAGTGGATACCTCTCTTTTCTTCCTGGTTCCCCCAGAACCCAGTGCACGCCCCCCTTACACTCCTAACCCTCTCATGATGTGACTGTCAGCATCCTCTCAGCCTTCCTAACTGTCGTGTGTAGACTACGGGCTGGTCCTCCTAATACCAGGGAGGAAAGGGGATAAATTGAGAGATTGGGATTGACATATGCACACTAGTATATGTAAAGTAAATAACTAATAAGGACCTACTGTATAGCACAGGGAACTCTCCTCAATACTCTGTAATGACCTATGTGGGAAAAGAATCTAAAAAAGAGTGGATATATGTATATGTATAACTGATTCACTTTGCTGTACACCTGAAACTAACAAGACTGTGAATCAACTATACTCCAAAAAAATTTTTTTTAATAAATAAAATAAAAAAAGAGGAAGTCATGATTTCCTTTATTCCCAGGCAGGCTGGCACTGTATGGAATGGTGGGAGGGAAGGAAAAGGTCCTTCCCAGAGGTGAACCAGCAAGTCCTCTAAGGTTGACAGTCCTCTGTGGGATATTTTGAACAGTGTCTCCACCTGGTGAATGGTGTTTCCTGATGTAGGTTATAAAATGGCAGTAAAGGCAGAATAGTATAAGGATGCATAGGCTTTTTCCACAGGGATAGAATTTTAGGTCTTGTTAACCTCTTAAACCTCCTTATCACTAAAAAGGACATGATGAGAAGACTTGTCTCATAGGGTTGCTATGAGCATTTTATGGGATGTTGTAGGGAAAACCCTTGG
Source organism: Eschrichtius robustus (assembly GCF_028021215.1). Classification (NCBI taxonomy): domain Eukaryota; kingdom Metazoa; phylum Chordata; class Mammalia; order Artiodactyla; family Eschrichtiidae; genus Eschrichtius; species Eschrichtius robustus. The sequence goes on from NC_090835.1 coordinate 25,697,763, forward strand.
CACAGTGCTTGGCACCTAATAAAGTCCCCAATAATGGTGGTTGCTGTTATTATAAATGTGGAAATATATTTTGGAGACCTCCAGTGGTTTTTCAAGAAGAACCATCAACAACAGTTTTCCTCAGGGAACTGGTTTGATGGTTTCTTAGGACAGTTGGGAAGAAGGAAACAAAAGCATGTCAGTTGCAGAGGGAGAACATAATTTTGCTTTGGTTGTTTTTTGCTTTTGTTTTTCACACCTGTTTTCTCAGGGGAATGGGACTTAGTGTCTCACCAAAACTTGACAACAAGTAAAATACACGGTTTAAAGTCCTCAGCAGTCATTGCAAATGTGAAATCAAATCTCTCATTTGCTTTGGAGCGTCCGGACGGCAAGGACAGCTGGAGTGTTGCTATTTTTTATTTCAAATAAAAGAGTCAGCTCCTCGTTACCATAGAAACCACCAACCTAATTATAAGGAGTTTTGTTCACTGGATAAAAGTCATCATTTCTCGTTCCTCCCCACGCTCATACAGGTCCCCAAAATACTGCCATGGGTTTGGTCCTGGATGAAAGGATTTGCTCTCTTTAGCAAACTGGTTTTAGTGCACTGACCAGCTCACACAGGAAAGAAAGCAGTTAAGACTGGCCAGAGACTTCATGAAATAGCAACTGCCAGCTCATATTCTACTTTGGAAACGGTGTTGAGCATTTAGCAGTAACAAATTAGTGTTTTTCAAGTGAAGTTCAAAGAAAGATGCTCCTGACCTCACCTCCCATGAGGTAGGCATACTCTTTCTTGTCTGGAAGTAGAAGAGTGGACCCCGGCTCTGGAATTCTCCTGTTCTAGGATTTTATGTTCGGATTCTGAGATCAATCACATTATGTAACACTGCAGTGTTTGGAGAGGAAATGCTAAACCATGAGTTTCCAAGAGCTGACAATCTGTTTAACATACATTTCGGGTTTGCTAGAATGGAAATAGTTGTATCTCCCATTACACCTTTGGGTACCATCAGGGCTCACCCACAGAATGAGGAGGCTCCTTGTGCCTGCTTCTCTCTCCTTGAACTGGTTGTCCCATCTGTTTACTGACCTTCATGCTGATATGTACCTAAGTGGAGATGCTTTTCCTTGACCCTAGAGAGGTGTTCTCTCAAAAGTCAGCTGATAGAAAGCTAAGTGACACTGAAGACCAAGAGTCTTGGATGTATTTTGGGCATAAGGTTACTTAGGGGTTAGCAATTTGCAAATGCAATTAATGCTTTTTTTTTTTTTTGAGAGTCCATTTATAGAATGGACCAGCTGTAGGTCAGTGCTGGTGTTGAGCACATTGCTGCATTTTGTAGACACTGAGATACTAATTGGAGAAGTGAATGTCCCATATGCACATGTCAGGAGTTTTGGAAGACACATCAGGCCATTTGGCACGGGGGGAGGGGAGGCGTGCTCCACAGAGAGGCTGGACTAGGATGGGGCCAGGCGAAAGCCTGAGAGTAAAGGCAGGAGTCCCGAAGAAGCTGTAACATGAAAAGAAGCTTATATAAATACGTGGATGGGATGGGATGGGGAGAGAGTGGTAGAAATGCACTAGACCCTACAACTTGGGTAATATCCCAGGACAGGTAAATGTTTCCTGTGTCCAGAAAGGGTGTCTTGATTTGGATGCAGGTTTCTTTGACCTGTGCTTGTTCTTGTGTGGTCTCCTCTGCTCTTCCTGCCATGTACCCCCTGCTCTTGATGGTGGTGATGGTAGTGATGGTAGTAGTTATAATGATCATGGTGGTGGGAATGATGGAAGTTGTAATAATGATGTTGGTTATAACGAGATTGATGAGGTTAATATTTTTTGAGTACTTTCTCAGTGCCAGACCCTGTTCTAAACAATTATATCTGACATCTGTTTCCTTGTTTAGGCCAGAAACCTAGAAATCTTCCTTGTTTGTTCCTTTTTCTCATACGCTCCATCAAACTATTGGCAAGTTTTGATCAGCTCTACCTTCAAAACCCATCTCTCTTTCGCCTCTCTGGCTGTCCCCTTTGCTACCAACTTTCACTGCCTTGCTGCCAGAGGCTTCTTCCTGGGCTCCCAGATTTCATTCTTACCTCTTACAATGCATTCACACTGCAGGCAGGGGGCCTTCTAAAATCCTAACTCCTTCCCTCCTCAGAACCTTCTCATGGCTTCCCTTCACACAGAAAGTAAAATCCAAGACATTATGAGCATTTAGGCCCCAAATGCCCTTCTCACTGGCCTTTCTCCTTGGTGCTTACTCTGCTCTAGTCACCACCTTTCTTCTGAATCCTTGAATACACCAAATCCCCCAGCCTGCTCCCCACCAGGGCTTTGCATGGCTTGTCCCCTTAATACATCTAGGGCTCTGTTGAGACTCAACTTTCTCAGAAAGGACTCCTCTGAGAATCCTCTATTAAACAGCACCCCTCCCCGCCATCTGTCACTTGCCCTCCATCCCATTCACCTGATGTATTTTTCTTCATAGCACTTAATACTCTGTCATCCTTTTATAAAGTGTTATAATCCGCTATATCTATAGGGAGTTTTCCTCTGTAGAACATCAACTTCATAAGGACAGGGACCAGCTCTGAGTATTTCACCTCTGTGTACTCATGGTCTAGTACAGTGCCTGGCCCATAATAGAGGCACCATAAATATTGGTTGAAGGAATGTACAAATGATAAGCTTGTATAAAAATATATATATATGACCTTAAGACTTATATTTTCCTCTTACGGGGAAACTGAGGTTTAGGGAGATGAATTACGCCCTTGACTCTGGTGAGAAAAGCTAAAGACTATTTGTTCTAAGAAATTCTAGTTTGTAACTCATTGCAATTTCTCAACCAAAATTCCAACCCTTGCAGGCCTAATATAATGTTTGTGTGACTATGTGTTCCTTGGTGTTGGTGACGAGCAAGATGTTTTACATGGTTTGTGGATATTACTATTGAATCACAGTGTGAATTTACTTTTTTGGGGGGGCGGGGCAATGGAATTTAATTTTTTTTCGTTTTATTTTATTTTTTATTTTTAGTACAACTTTTAAAGGTTGCTTTCCATTTAGAGTCATTAGAAAATATTGGCTATTCCCCGTGTTGTGCAGTACATCCTTGAGCCTGTCTTACACCCAGTAGTTTGTGCTGCCAGCTTCCCCACCCCTAAATTGCCTCTCCCCCGTCCCCACTGGTAACCACTAGTTTGTTCTCTATATCTGTGAGTCTGCCTCTTGTTTTGTTATATTCACTAGATTGTTGTATTTTTTAGATTCCACATATAAAAGATACCATACAGTATTTGTCTTACTCTGTTTGACTTATTTCACTTAGCATAATGCCCTCCAAGTCCACCCATGTTTCTGCAAATGGCAAAATTTCATTCACTTATATGGCTGAGTACTATTCTATTGTGTATATGTACCACATCTTCTTTATCCATTCGTCTGTTGATGGACACTTAGGTTGCTTCCATGTCTTGGCAATTGAAAATAATGCTGCTATGAACATTGGGGTGCATGTATCTTTTTGAATTAGTGGGTTTTTGGGTTTTTTTTCCTGAAATATACCCAGGAGTGGAATTGCTGGGTCATGTGGTAGTTCTATTTTTAGTTTTTTGAGAGTGGCTGGACCAATTTACATTCCACCTACAGTGTAGTAGGGTTCCCTTTTCTCCACATCCTTGCCAACATTTGTTATTTGTGTTCTTTTTGATGATAGCCATTCTGACAGGTGTGAGGTGATATCTCATTGTGGTTTTGATTTGCATTTCCCTGATTACTAGGAATGTTGGGCATCTTTTCATGTGCCTGTTGGCCATCTGCATTTCCTGTTTGGAAAAATGTCTTTTGAGTTCTTCTGTCCATTTTTTAAATCAGATTGTTTGTTTTTTTTGATGTTGAGTTGTATGAGCTGTTTATATATGTTGGATATTAATTCCTTATCAGTCATACCAGTTGCAGGTATTTTCTCCCATTCAGTAGGTTGTCTTTTTGTTTTGTTGATGGTTTCCTTTCAGTGATACAGTTCACATAGTGTACAATTCAGCAATTTAAATTATATAATTTAGTATTTTTTAGCATATTCACAGAGTTGTGGAAACATCACCACAATCAATTTTAGAATGTTTTCAGCAATCCCAAAGAAACTTCATATACATTAGCAATCATTTCCCTTCTCCATCCCCCCTGACCTCCCCTAGCCCTAGACAACCAGTAATCTACTTTTTGTTGCTATGGATTTGCCTATCCCTGTCATTTCATATAAATGGAATCATACAATATGTGCCCTTTTGTGTCTGATTTCTTTTACTTTAGCATGATCTTTTTAAGATTCTTCATGTTGTAGCATGAATGAGTACACCATTCCTTTTTATGATTGAATAATACTGCATTGCATGGATATAACACATTTTATTTATTCATTTATTGTTTGATGGACCCCAAAAAGTGGTTGTTTATCCTTTTTGGCTATAATGAATAATGCTGCTATGAATATTTGTATGTAAGTCTTTGTGTGGACAAATGTTATCAATTCCCTTGGGTATATACCAAGGAGTAGAATTTCACCTAGGATCCTAAGATTGCTTAACATTTTTTTTTTTTTTTTTTTTTGGGAACATTATTTTTATTTTAAAATGGCTATTGATTAAAAAAATATTTGGATAATCTAATATTTCAGTCAGACATTTTCATATATTTTTATTTTTATTTTTATTTTTTTTAAACATCTTTATTGAAGTATAATTGCCTTACAATGGTGTGTTAGCTTCTGCTTTATAACAAAGTGAATCAGTTATACATATACAATATGTTCCCATTTCTCTTCCCTCTTGCATCTCCCTCCCTCCCACCCTCCCCATCCCACCCCTCTAGGTGGTCAAAAAGCACTGAGCTGATCTCCCTGTGCTATGCGGCTGCTTCCCACTAGTTATCTATTTTACATTTGGTAGTGTATATATGTCCATGACACTCTCTGCTTAACATTTTAAGGAAGCACCAAACTGTTTTCCAAAGTGGCTGCACTTCTTACAATCTCACCAGCAGTGTAGCAGGATTCCCGTTTATCCATGTCCTTGTCAACACTTATTATTGTCACTCTTTTATTAGCCCTCCTAGTGGGATAAAAGTGAATTCACTTTTGTGTTTCCCTTTTTAACAGAAAATGTAGGTCCTCAGGGCTGTCAGCAGGGAGACTACAGGGTTAAGTAGAATTTCATAACCTTGTTTGACATTTATTTTATTTTTTAGATAACATATCACTTTCCTTTTACTTCTTTAAAGTGAGGGCATTATATTGACTTTTTAAAAAAACATCTTTACTGAGAAATAGTTTACATCCCTCACAGTTCACCCATTTAAAGTGTATAATTCAGGGGACGTCCCTGGTGGTCCAGTGGTAAAGAACCCGCCTTCCAGTGCAGGGGATGTGGGTTCGATCCCTGGTCAGGGAACTAAGATCCCACATGCCGCTGGGCAACTAAGCCCACGCGCCACAACTACTGAGCTCTCACACCTCAACGAGAGAGCCCTGAGCACCACAACTAGAGAGAAGCCCTCATGCTGCAACTAGAGAGAAGCCCGCGCACCGCAACTACGACCCAGTGTAGCCAAAAAATTAAGAATAGATAAATAAATAAAGTGTATAATTCAATGGCTTTTAGTATATTCACAGAGTTGGGCATCCAACATCACAGTCAATTTTCAGATATTTTTATTACTTCAAAAGGAAACCCCATTACCCCTTCGCCATGATCCCCCCAATTCCCCTTCACTCCAGTCCCTGGCAACCACTAATCTAAATATTTCCTATCACTACAGGTTTGCCTATTCTGGACATTTCAGTATGTTTTTAAAGAAATGATTAGCTTACATTTCCAGCAATGTGTATTGGTTTTTCTATGGAAATACAAAGTTTCCTGTTAGAGTAAACTTACTAAAATAAATTAATAAGCTTAAACAATATTAAATAGAATAAATGGTGTGTACATAAAGGTAAAAATTGCAGTGGTGGTTGGTTGTGGGCTGGAAATAGGCAGATATCCTCACAGCGGAATGCATATGGCCAGCGTTTGGGAATCGTGGCTGATGGATGTCCTTGGACTAGACTGGTCAAGGGAAACACTTCATCTTTGGACTAGAACAGAGGGAGCCTAAGTGCCCACGAGGCCCACACGTCCATGTCATCAGAGAGCACCCACCACTTGACACTGCCTGACACAAACCAAGCGCTCATTAAGCAGGCGTTTATTGCTGGTCAATTTCAGTCATAGCCACGAGGAAACTCTTGAGTGCTCTCCATCCCTCACCCTGCCCCAACTGGATCACTTCCTTGTTACTTTGTCTCTGCCCCTGCTGCTTTGCCTGTCCCAGCAGAGAAGCTTTACTAGAAGAGTACCCCTGCTCTAAGAGTGAGGAAAAAAGCCTGCAATTTGAGGGTATTTGAGTAGCTGCGTCCTCCCGCTTGAAACATCCCAGCTAGCTTTCAAGTTAGAAACACATCGCCCTTAACCAAGTTGACAAAACCACAGGTTACCTCTTTATGTTTTTGCAAATTGCATCAAACCAAACACTGAAAGCAAAATTCCGTGGGGGCTGAGTGCCATTGTTATCAGTTCAGCAAATGACCCTTAGACATGTTTCCATACCCCAACATGTGGAATGCATCAGCAGACCAGAAACACGATCAGTGTTTTTTTTAACAAAACCATTGTGCAAGTAAATTGGGATTTTTAAAATGCATTTTTCACGTTTTTCTTTGGTTGGATCAACCATATGTTAAAGTAAGCTTCACCTATGGCAACAGTGTTCATCCGAGGCTTATTATAGCTTAATAAAGGAGTACGTGGGTGGCGAGCAGAATCTTGCACAGAGCTGCTAGAAAAAATCAGAACTAATGGCTTTTGTCTTTTTGCCTTGTTGATCTAAAATGTTTTGATTTTTGCCCAGATTATGGATGACTGAAGGCAAGTTACTGTTACTGTGAGACCTAAGCTAGCCTCTGTGTGTGTCCAAGGAGAAGGCATCGTTTAGGGTGGAGCTCATGGGGGGAGAGGAGGACCCGGGACTCAGACTGTCCGGGTTCTAATCCCAGCTCTACCACCACTCAGTAGCTATGTGAAAGTTACAAGCTATTAACCCTTCCAGGTTTAGGTTGCTTCATCTGAAAAATGGGCACGATAACAGCTACCTCGCAGGATTTTTGTGGGTCAGATGACACAGTGCATGTGCAGTGCTTCGCATGGTGCTTGGCACAGACTGAACTCACCTGCCATTACTGGTGTTGTTACTGTTGTTGTTTTCCCTCATTTTCGGAGGCAGTGGAGAATTTGACTCTTTGGGTCCATCTGGAATGATCGCTGATATCTGGTCTAATTACATTTAATTGCCACACTGGCCGCTTCTCTGTTTCTTGAACACATCAACTTTGGTCCTGCCTCAGAGCCTTTGTACTTGGTGGTCCCCCTGCCCAGCCTGCCTTTCTCCCAGCCCTTCACGTGGCCACTCCTTGTTAACCTCCAGGTCTCTCCTTAATGTCTCCTCCTCTGCTTTAGATGCTCTGTCATCTCACTGTGTTTCTTTCCATCATTGCACTTGCCTCCCCGTGAAATTGTTTTGTTCATTTACTTGTCTCCTTGTCTCTTGTCTATCACCCCCACTAGAATGTGAGCTCCATGAAGGCAGCCTCCTTATCTGCCTTATCCAAGATCAAATGGCCACCTCCTCTTTCGGTGCCTGGCACACAATCAGTACTCCTTAAATATCTGTTGAATTTCAGTGTACAACTTGGAGTTCAAATTCAGAGTTTCCTAAGTAGTGGGACATGAAGTTTTAGAGTAAGTCTTATGCTAGAAAGGCTACCGTACAATTTTAAAAGCCTTGTATTCTGAATTTCAGTGTTACCTCTCCCCCAGCTGTCCCCCGATCCAACTTGTCATGAGGAAGAAGGCAGACAGGATGACAACAGCTATTGATGCAGGCAACTAGAACCGGTTTAAAGGCCATCAGAGATAACTAATGAGAACCTACTATATCACAGGGAACTCTGCTCAATGCTCTGTGGTGACCTAAATGGGAAGGAAATCTAAAAAAGAGTGGCTATATGTATAACTGATTCACTTTGCTGTACTGCAGAAACTAACACAACATTGTAAATCAACTATACTCCAATAAAAATTAATTAAAAAAATAAAATAAGAGACTTAATGCAACACACATTTAAAAAAAGCCATCAGAGGATTAGTTTCATGCCAGGATATAGGAAACCATAGTTCTCCTTTGGCAGAATGAAGACAAGTGGATGGACAGTGTTATCCCTTCTCAACCAGTTAGTAGACGTGTCACGGGAACAGTGGGAAGGATTATAATGAAAAATTTGGTGCCTTGAATGCCATGGTCATTTAATGAAAGAGAACATCCTTCCTGGAATATGCATGTCCCTGGATACATGTTCTATTTCTAGTTTCCCTGGGTCATTGGAGATAGCAATAAAGAAGTTAACCTAATCATTATATATATTTATTTATTATTAATTGCTTGTATATATATATAATATAATATATATATAATAATTATATATATTTATTTATTATTAATTGCTTGTATATAAATTATATATATTTATTTATTATTAATTGCTTGTATTAATTGTATAATTAATTGCTTGTATTAATTGTAATAAATACTGTGGAGGAAAATATGGCAAAAATATGGTTTTGATAAGAGAGATAACCATTGCAGGAAACCAGCTATAGTTTGGGTGATCAAAATAAATGAATGAATCTGTTAGAGAAGATGAATATGGTTTCATTATTTTGGCATGAAAAATAGATACTGTGATGGCCCTTACACCAGATTCCTTGCCCCTCCATTGCTGGCACAGGGCAGAGGGACAGCATCGATTCTTGAAGTACCCAGTTGATTTCTGTCTTTTTCAGACTGGTAGTGGGCGCTCAGTTCTCTCCTCGCTCCAGCATCCCTCCCCCTCCCTGTCTCCCTCCCTAGCTGGTAGGAATGAGCATCTTGTGGTCTAAAGCCGCACAGGGCCTTGGACCTGCTAGACATCCAGCTGCTGGGGCACATTAATGAGAAAATCTTCTTGGTGGGGAGTGAGGACAGTGGTGGCTTCTGTGTTACCTGCTTGTCAGAGCATAGGCTCACCTGCAGTGTTACAGAAGCCTCCGGAACAGAACCTTAGTGCTGTTTGGAATCACGCAGGAAGGCGGGTGTTTTGACAATTGGCTACCCATTCCCACCCATTTACCCAACCCAACAGGGCTGTCTCACACTTCACATGCGAAAGAGCAATGCTTTGAATGTGCGTTCTGGTGACATCTTCCAAAAGAACATGATTTGCACATTTGTTTCTTTCTTTAACTCTACTTATGTTTAAAAGGTGCAGATTTACTTGAGAGCTGACTGTACCAGCATCTGGATGAAGCACCTCACATAAACGTCACCACAGTGCTTTGAGAGAGGCACGATTTGGGGGTGCAGGTCCCTTTTCTTCTGATGGGGAAATTGATTCTGGAAGAGATTCTATTTACCAGTGTCGTGTACTTAGGAAGTAGCTGAGTCTAGGCTCGCACATGGCCCTGTCTCTTAACCACTGTGCACTCTCTTCACAAGCATCACGTGTTCATTTTAAGTAGTTAGAACACAAGGATAAGGGAAAAGATATTTCACAATGTACCTGTAGATCACTCGTAATGCTACCTACCCACTCATAAGTCTACTAACCGCTGTTAAATTTTTGCTTTCTAAACTATGTGTGGGTGTGCATATTCGTATGTGTGTTTATTTGTATGTCTGTTTATATAAAATAACAAATGTGTGTACCTCTGTATAAGTGTTAGTATTTGTTGAAAAAGTGGCAAATTGTAATAACTTCCCATATCAGTACATATCTACAATCATTTTAATAACAGCGTAGTCTTCTATGCATCCTGTGTATCACGATTTATTTAACCAAATCCCTATAACTGGACGCTCACTGGTCCCTCCCTTCCAGATGAAAGAATAAGGTTGCTGCGGTTCTTCTTTCATGATTCCAAACCATAGCTCTGGATGTGTTTGTACTCATGTCTTTTTGAACTTGTTATTTCTTTAGGATAATTCCTAGAGTGGTGTTTACTCCTTACCACAAAGGACATTTCAGGAAAATTCCATGGCCAAAGACAGTCAGACTTGGAAAGAATATAGTTGCTGTGATTAAGGGTTTAACCTGATTCTCTGCTTCCTGGATTAGTAAATGCTAGTTGGCTGGCCGGCTGCCTGCAGCTTCCAAGGAGCAATGCAGCTGGGTAAAGAGGGATGGAAGCTTGGTGTTATAATATGACACGGTAAGTTCCATAATAGAAATGTGCTGAATATCTAGGACGGAGGGAAGCTGCACCTACCTAACCCCCACCTGAGCGTCAGGTGTTTCCGTAGAATTAGCCATATGAAGAGCTGGGAAGGTGTGCAGTTTGGGCTGATAAAGTGAGATGTACCAGGCAGAGCAGACAGAGACAGAGCCAGAAAAAGAGCCAGGAGCCATAGCAGAGAGGGCTGGGTATAAATTATTGAGAATCTTAGGACCAACCTCTGGATTTTGATACCAGATGTGATGAGGAGAACCTTGGAAAGGCTCTAAGCACGGCCAGTTTGCATTTTAGAAGTTTCCTCTGGCCCGGGGTTGGAGGACGGTTGCGCAGTAGACACATTTAGAGACAGAGAGATGTGTTGGAAGGAGGATGCAGTTTTATAAGTGAGAAGCATCCATTTTTCTAGGTCATGGGGGTCTAGATGCTGCAGTGGTTAGACTGAGAATGAAAGTGCCAGACTGGAGATTATTTAGTTGAGGGGCCTCAACCTGGACCTACCTAAGTTAAGCTTACCAGGAATATATGATGCCTGGAATTCTATCCCAAAGTGTGCATATATGCAAGTTGTTATTAAAAATATTTCCTGTGGTAAGTCTTGGATGCTAGGCATAAACAACCTGTGGATCATGTTTGTTCTGGCTAGAGTTATCAGATTTTCAAAAGGACCCCCATATACGAGTGATCTTATTGGAATGATGAAAGTCTCCTAAAACTGGATTATGGTAACTTGATAAACTTACTAAAAATCTTTGATTTGTATGCCTGAAACGGATGAATTTTATGATATACCTCAAAAACCTAAAAAGGGGAAGGGTCCCCATAGTCCAAAGAACATTAAAAGCCACTAAATTATACATGTTGAATTAAGATGTAATGGTTAACTTAATTGTTTCAACTCGGCTAGGCTCTGGTGCCTACCTAGTTGTTTGGTCAAAGACTAGAGTAGATGGTGCTCAGATGGTATTTTTTCGATCTGATTGACATTTACAATCACTTGACTTTAAGTAAAGCAGATTGTCCTCTCTGATGTGCCTGGGCCTTATGCAGTCATTTGAAGGCCTTAAGAGAAAAGACTGAGAAGGAAAAATTTATGCGTCCAGACTGCCACGTAGAAAGCCACCCGAGCGCCCGGGCTCCTGGCCTGCCCTACAGATTGCAGACTCAAGACGGCAATATTGACCCTCATCTGAATTGTCAGCTTGCCCTATGAATTTCAGACTTGCCAGCCCCTACATTTGTGTAAGCCAATTCCTTAAAATACATCTCTCTCTGTAGATACATATAGATACATAGATACTCTACTGGTTCTGCTTCTCTGGAGACCCCTGACTGACACATAAGGTAAATTGAAATATATTGGTTGCTTTCATTTTTTTAAGTCCTTTCACTGTAGAAATCATTTTCTGGCCTACCATTCACAGGTGTGCCACTGTTAACCATGTGTATGCTGGGCCGCCCCTGTTGGGCCTGGTTGTTATGGCATATATTAGGGTGGGGGGGAGTTAGGGTCCTGGATCTGCTCTGTCCACAGAGTGTCGGCCCCAGTGCACTGTGGGTGGCTAGGCAGGCCTCGAAGCCTGACTCTGGGTGGTGGTCTGAGAAAGGCAGCCCAGCCCGCTGGCCACTTCTTGTGCAGTGAAGGACCCAACTGAATCATGGGCAAAGACAGAAGCTCTCTGAAACCCAACCACCCTTCTTTGGCCTTCAGTCCAAGAGTGTGTTTTGAAAGAAGACACACCAGTGGTGATCAAGTGCAGCTCTGACTTTTATTAAGGGCTGGCCAGAAACCACATGAAAATGACAGCCAGTCCCCAGATGAGGGCTGGTTCTCATCCCACTAGTGTCACAACTCAGTTTTTCATCTTTGTGCTGGGGAAGCTATGGCTCTTTTCTCCTGTTTCAGTTTTTGCCGTGGTTTGTGGGAATGGGCAGGAAAGTCATTTCTCGGGAAAACCCTTGGAAGAGTGGAGACTTCTTACACAGAACACATGGGAACTTAGGTCCACATTGGAATGATCCAGGCTTTACTGAACACATACCGTGTGCCAGGAATTATGTCGGACTTCGGGGCTCCTGTTGGTCAGAACTCTCAATGTGCTTGCACTCTTGCTGCCTGAAGGAAGGAACAAATAAAGAGAACCTATCCTCAAGTTGAAAATTGGTACAAGGTTCTATTCTGAAACCAAAAAAAGAAAAGGAAAAGAAGAAAACAACTGTTAGCCACGTCCTTGGTTAACCTATGAAAGACTGCCCAGATATGGTGCCTGAGAAAGTCTTGGATGGAGACTCAGCAGTGGTCCACATGTTGGTATTTAGTACTCTCTGGGTTCTAGAATATTTGTAGAAGGTCACCATCTGGTTTACTGGAAAGTTGATGTAGAACTGTAGGTATGTTTTACCGAGTCCAAGCTTATACTGCTCACCGCACCACAGGCCAATAAATCAAGTTGTTGGGGCAACTTTATTAGGATAGCGACTTTATTAGGAAAGCGAGACTGGTGTCCCAAAGAACCATCTTAAGTTAGAATTCAGTCTTTCTTTATACTAAAAAGGGAGGGGGCGTGGCTAGTTGGTGCAAACTTCTTGGTGCCGGAATCGTTTGTTCTTGCAGCTGTCCAAGTAGGTGTGGTCACAGTGTTCCTATAAACCTCCAGTAAGACAATTGTTATTTTCTTTTCTGCAACTTTTTATCTTTATATGAATGGGTAAGTGTTATACTTTAAAGGTCAGAGCCTTGAGAATGGACTATAATGTATATTTTAGGCTGTAGGCAACATTCTTTTACAAAGGTGCTGAGCCAGCGTGACTAAGCACAGGTAACAGAGCCCAAAGGTTAGAGCTAAAAGGAATAGATCCAATATGGAGTCAGCTTTCTTCTTCCTTGTTACAGGTAGTCTCTGCTACTTACTGGCTCTCTGGCCTTTTCCAGGTCCTTATTCTCTTTGACGGAACGGTCCTTCCCTCGTCTATAACATCCTTCTCCTCACAGACTTGTGGCAAGGAGCAGGTGAAACACTGGCCAGAAAAAGAATGTGTATGGAGCTGCTCTGTGCTGAGCTCTAGGAGCTACGTTGTAATAGTCCAAGAAGTGCTCCCTGATTTTGGTGAACTTACAGTCTAAGGAGGGAAATGGACCTGAAGTGGGCTGTGCACAACTCTGTGTGAATGTGTACGTGTGAAGGATGTGTGTGCGAGCCTGCAGAGCCCATGTGTTTAGGAGAGGTGTTGTCATCAGAGAAACACCCTTTGACAGCTGAAGGTAGTTTCAAAAAAGCATCCATTCTTTCCTTGCTTCTCTCAAACATTGTGAAAAGGTACTTGAAAACAGTCCTTTAAAAAACCTATTTTTCCCACGCATCCACTTACGTCATGCGTTGTTACTTGCCCTCCATCTTTCTCTTCCAGACGCCTTAGAAATTCCTCACAAACACTCTTGCCCTGGCCGCCTCCCCTACATCTTTTCAGTTTCTCCTTCCCCCACTTTCTCTCAATTCAGCTTCACAAAGGCCTGAATTAGTCTCCTGGAGAAATAACGCAAACTGTCTTCTGTCTTCAGACCCCAGACCTCAGATGGGGGGCAGGGAGGGTATAAGGTAGAGATGGAAAACCAGGTTGACGAAGCCAGAACCTACATCCGTAGAGGGAGGAAGGCTAAAAACGTGTGCATCAGTGTAAATCACATGGTACCCTGTACCTACTGCTGCAATGTGTCCTTACCATGGGAATGCACGATTAGGGCCACAGTCGCTGCCTGGAAGGCAGGTCTCTGAGCTGGGTCTTAGAGTGTTACCACATGCAAGTTCATGTGCCCAACACAGAGTGAGGCCAAACAAACCGAGATGTCGGAGTTTAGAGCAGAGAAAAGTTCATTGCAGGGCCGTGCAAGGAGATGGGTGGCTCATGCCCAGAAAACCCCAGACTCCTCGAAGGGTTTCAGCAAAGCATTTTTAAAGGCAAGGTGAGGGAGGGGTGTGGTTGATTGTTGCAGACTTCTTGGTCTAGGAATCCTTTGTTCTTGCAGCTGACCGTGTAGGTCAGGTCATGATGTTCCTATAAAAACCTCCAGCAAGACAAATGTTCTTCTCTGTTCTGCAACTTTGAATCTCTGTATAAATGGAAAAGTGTTATACCCTGAAAGGTCAAAGCCTTGAAAATGGGCTACCCTGTATATTTCGGGCTATAGGCAGCATTCTTCACTGGAAGCAAAAGCAGTGGAATACAAAGGTTAAAGTAAAAGAAACAGATGCAATATGGGGTCACATTTGTTCTTTCCTATTACAAGAGGAGGAGTGGGAGTGCGTTAGTGTGGCAGCATGAAGCAGCGTGCTGTGAATTAGGGAAGAGAAAGCTGGTCTGTGTGCCTGGAATGTCAGAGACATGGGAAATAGAAGGTAGAAGATGATGAGGCTGGACTGGTTATTTAGGGGCTCTGTGTGCTACAAGCTAGCCCTACACAGAAAATCTCCATTCTCTTGTTGCAGATGCCTCTTGACACCTGCAAGTTGGTTTGTAAATGATCCCTCCCATGACTACAGGGGGAGGTGGGTGAGATTGTTGTGGCTGATCCTTGGCAAGCATCTCTGTCCCCTGAAAAACTGAGGACCCATGCTGGCAGCATCTTAGTTCACAAGCGGAAGTGTTCAGTGTTTATTTTCCCACTTTCTCAAAATCACATCACTCTAGGTTGCAGTGAACAGAAACCTAACTTAAAGTGAGTGATACAAAGAAGAATATTGGCTCATGTAACTGATTAATAAGTGGGGAGGGGGTGTGATGATTGCAGTGGGAGTCACTCTGTCTGTCTTTCTCTCTGCTTTCCTTTTTGTCCAGGCAAACCCTGTTCTTGTGGTGGCAGGAGGGCTCCAGGCAGCCCCAGCCGTACATCCTGTTAACACAGTACCCCAGGGAAAGGGAGTTCTCTTTTTCCAATCCTTCCTGCAAGAGTCACATGATCAGCTTTCCTTGTATTGAGGTGGGGCACATGCCCATCTCTGAACTCTGGCCAAGTCAATGGGCTCTACTGATTGGCCAATCCTGGCTTCTTGGTACTGGGATGGGAGCTGCCTAGCCTACTCAAGCCTCATAAACTGGGAGTGGGGGAAGGGTGGTTCCTCAGAAGAAAACCTAGGTGCTATTACCAGAAGTGGGAATGGATCTGGAGGAGGCTAAAACCCAGATGCCCACAACAAATTGCTTCCTATCTACCTCATATTCTCACACTGATGAGCAATAAGAAAAATGACCTCCACCAGAGATAATGAACATAGCAATTGTTAGGGCTTTTTTATGGAGGGAAGGGGTAGAGTGACTTCAGGGAATATATGTGCAGCAGGATAAAAAGATTTGAAACAAAGCCCAGCTTCTTCTTGGTTCTTGGTATCTTGTTTGCTGAGGAGAATTAAGCAAGAAGAGAACTTGATTGCATCTAATTGCTTGTAAAAAGTGTTCAAAAGACATTTTATCCCACAATTTAGATGCCTAAACAGCTAGGAGGTGAATGCCACTCTCCGAAGTAATAAACAGAATGGCAAAGTCGTTGTTCATGTTGTATCTATTTATGCTTTCACTAGTGCAGCCTGTGTTCATTGTTAAAACTAAGGAGGAGTTATATTAATTCAGGACAGATGGTGCTTAATACTGACCACACATGAAGACTGGTGGCCCCAGGCTCCAAGTTCAGGCAGAAGACAAGACAGATTTGCTTCCATATGGGATGAGTACCATTAGATGCTAGGATGCTGTGGTTGTGGTTTGGGAGTGAAAACGCCAGAATTATCTTGGCTAGGTAGATACTATTGTTACTCTTGGTAATTTTAATAACCATTTTATAACAGGACTTTACTATTTACTGCATGCTTTCAGGCACATCTGTTCACTTTATCCTCCCAAAAATCATGTGCAATAAAAAAGTTTGTCTCCATTTTTACAGATAGTAAGTGATTGACTCAAGATCACAAAGTTATATTGTATTGGTGCCAACGCATGTGCATTTGTGTCCATACCTTTGCCTCAAAACCCAGGGACGTTTTGACTACACATAATTAGTTGCCCAGAAGTCATTCTGTTATTAAAGGTTTACATTTTCTTTTTTGGGAGTAGGGGAGACTAGGAGGAAAGATAGCTTTATTGAGTATGCCGACGGTCCTGGGCAGAAGGTGGACTCATGTCCCAAAGAACCAACTCCTGACTCCCCAGGCTTTGCTCAGAGATAATACAGGAAAAAGAGGAAGGGGATGCATGCTGGGAAGAGGGTAGTCTTCTATTTTCGGAGATGGTTATCACGATCATTGGCACCAAACTTCCATCACATCTTGCTTGCGGTTAGAACATTATTGGGCCATGAGTCTCTGGTTAGTTATTTCTGCTGGTCTAGGAGGGTCCCCTGGGGAGGCAGGGGGTGGCTGCAGCTCTCCCTGGGGTCACAAAAGCTGGTTCAGGTGTTGCCCACCTACCCTAACTCCCGCTGGGGGCAGACACACTGCCTGGGTCCTTGCATTTCTTTATATGCCCCTCAGGGCACGCGTAAGAATTAAACTGCCCAGGTTCAAGGCTCAGCTCACCTCCTCTACCCAGAAGGGTCTTAATAATCTTCCTCGGCCTTCCTTGACACCATTCTTTAATCTCCGAAGTATACACACATGGGGGTTGAGTGGGGGAGGGAAGAAAATATTAACACTCGTAATAATATTTATTTTTAAACAACTGAACTCCACTAATATTTGAAAGCTTTTTCTTTTGAAATAATCTAAAATTATAGAAAGTTGCAGAATTAGTACAAAGAGTCCCTGTGTACCCCTCTCCCAGTTTCCCCTAAGGCTAATACCTTAAAAAAATCATTGTACAATCATCACAACCAGGAAATTAACATTGACACAATATTATTAACTCAACCACAGACCTTATTCAAAATTCACCAGCTTTCCCACTAATGTCCTTGCTTCCTGGTCCTGGATCCTTTCCAGGATCTCACGTTGCATTTGGTTTCCATGTCTTCTTATTGTCTACAGCCCTAATCTGTGACAATTCCTCAGTCTTTATATTTCATGACTTTGACATATTTGAATGGAACTGGTCATTTATTTGAGTATCCCTCAATTTGGGTTTGTCTGATATTTTTGCATGATTAGATTGAGGTATGCTTTTTTTGACTAGAAGACCACTGAAGTGATGCTGTGTTCTTTTCAGTGCATCTTATCAGGAAGTACATGATATCAACATGTCTTAGTATCGTTGATGCTAGTTTTGACCACTTGTTTAAGGTACTGTCTGCCAGGTTTCTCCACTGTAAAGTTACTATTTTTCCCTTTGTAAATAATGCATGTCTTATGGGGAGACACTTTGAGAAGATGCACATATTCTGTTTGTCATTGTTCTCTTGCCTGCCAATTTTAGCTTCCGTTGATGATATTTGCTTGCAACAATTATTACAGATGCATTTGCCTAATGAGCTTGACTAAAATTTAGTAAATATATTCTCTTTAGTGCTCTTACTGAGATGTCATGTTATATGGTGACATGCCATAGTAGTATATATATTCCCATTTTCTTTTCCTGTGTTTATTCACGTGCATATTTTTACCCACTTATAATAATAGTTCATGGAAAGTTTGATAAATACTTCATTTTTAAAGAAGAACAAGGACAGAATTTTTTGAAAGCATTATCACTGACTTGTAGAATTGATAGTAGGCTGGAGAATTGAGATCGGAACTCTGAGGTCATGCAGGACCCACAGAAAAGACAACATTCTGCTTTTGATTGCCCACTGGAGTCAAGATTCAACCTGGCCCATTTCACTTGATGTTGTATCATCAAGATTTCTACATGCTTCCAGTATTACCAGTTACCATTTTAAATACCTGCATAATATCCCACATATCATGGGGGGTATTGGATATTTAGGTTGTTTCAAATGTAATAGCAGATGCGTTAATAATACCTTCATGCTCAGTGTTTCTGAAACTTGGCTGCACACTGGAATCACCCAGGGAGTTTTAAGAAATACTGATGCCTGGGTCCCACCTCCCTCCAGAGAGTGTGACTGTGGCCTGGGCATGGGGATTTTTCAGAGGTCTCCACAGATTCTAGTATATAGCAGAGGTTGAGAACCACTGGTCTAGAAGCTCCTGTGGCTTGTGTGGTATATGTTTTCTTGTACATAAAGAATCCATGCATTTACTGCTTCCTGTTGACCACAGAAACTTGTGCAGTCTCCTCTCCACTTGACCTAAAGCACACAAACATTCACATTCAGATGCTTTCACACATGTAGGCAGCCTAATATTGCTTCACAGTATTACCACTTCCCGCTTATATGAGGAAGGTAAGTTATATGACCTCCCTGTGCTTTCGTTTTTTTCATCTAGAAAATGGCAATATATTAGTGTCTTCCTCCTAGGGTCTTGGGGATAAAGAGTTGAAATTCAGACTCCTTATGCAAAACTTTACTGCAGCCATTTCAGAGCACAATTTGGCAATAATTGCAAGGCAGAATTTGTATCCCCTGCCCTCTGAAAAGAGCTTTCAGGCTTATGAGTATCATTAAGTTCTTGGGTTAAGAAACCACCATGATGTATGATCCTTTTAATGTGTTGTTGGATTCTGTTTGCTAGTATTTTGTTGAGGATTTTTGCATCTATATTCATCAGTGATACTGGTCTGTAATTTTCTTTTTTTGTAGTGTCTTTGTCTGGTTTTGGTATCAGGGTGATGGTGGCCTCATAGAATGAGTTTGGGAGTGTTCCTTCCTCTGCAATTTTTTGGGAGAGTTTGAGAAGGATAGGTGTTAGCTCTTCTCTAAATGTTTGATAGAATTCACCTGTGAAGCCATCTGGTCCTGGACTTTTGTTTGTTGGAAGATTTTTCATCACAGTTTCAATTTCATTACTTGTGATTGGTCTGTTCATATTTTCTGTTTCTTCCTGGTTCAGTCTTGGAAGGTTATACCTTTCTAAAAATGTGTCCATTTCTTCCAGGTTGTCCATTTTATTGGCATAAAGTTGCTTGTAGTAGTCTCTTAGGATGCTTTGTGTTTCTGCGGTGTCTGTTGTAACTTCTCCTTTTTCATTTCTGATTTTATTGATTTGAGTCCTCTCCCTCTTTTTCTTGATGAGTCTGGCTAATGGCTTATCAATTTTGTTTATCTTCTCAAAGAACCAACTTTTAGTTTTATTGATCTTTGCTATTGTTTTCTTTGTTTCTATTTCATTTATTTCTGCTCTGATCTTTATGATTTCTTTCCTTCTGCTAACTTTGGGTTTTGTTTGTTCTTCTTTCCCTAGTTTCTTTAGGTGTAAGGTTAGATTGTTTACTTGAGATTTTTCTTGTTTCTTGAGGTAGGCTTGTATTGCTATAAACTTCCCTCTTAGAACTGCTTTTGCTGCATCCCATAGGTTTTGGGTTGTCGTGTTTTCATTGTCATTTGTCTCTAGGTATTTTTTGATTTCCTCTTTGATTTCTTCAGTGATCTCTTGGTTATTGAGTAACGTATTGTTTAGCCTCCATGTGTTTGTCTTTTTTACGTTTTTTTCCCTGTAATTCATTTCTAATCTCATAGCGTTGTGGTCAGAAAAGATGCTTGATATTATTTCAGTTTTCTTAAATTTACTGAGGCTTGATTTGTGACCCAAGATGTGATTTATCCTGGAGAATGTTCCGTGTGCACTTGAGAAGAAAGTGTAATCTGCTGTTTTTGGATGGAATGTCCTATAAATATCAATTAAATCTATCTGGTCTATTGCGTCATTTAAAGCTTCTGTTTCCTTATTTATTTTCATTTTGGATGATCTGTCCATTGGTGTAAGTGAGGTGTTAAAGTCCCCCACTATTATTGTGTTACTGTCAATTTCCTCTTTTATAGCTGTTAGCAGTCGCCTTATGTACTGAGGTGCTCCTATGTTGGGTGCATACATATTTATAATTGTTATATCTTCTTCTTGGATTGATCCCTGGATCATTATGTAGTGTCCTTCCTTGTCTCTTGTAACATTCTTTATTTTAAAGTCTATTTTTTATCTGATATGAGTATAGCTACTCCAGCTTTCTTTTGATTTCCATTTGCATGGAATATCTTTTTCCATCCCCTCACTTTCAGTCTGTATGTGTCCCTAGGTCTGAAGTGGGTCTCTTGTAGACAGCATATATATGGGTCTTGTTTTTTTATATCCATTCAGCAAGCCTGTGTCTTTTGGTTGGAGCATTTAATCCATTCACGTTTAAGGTAATTATCGATATGCATGTTCCTATGACCATTTTCTTAATTGTTTTGGGTTTGTTTTTGTAGGTCCTTTTCTTCTCTTGTGTTTCCCACTTAGAGAAGTTCCTTTAGCATTTGTTGTAGAGCTGGTTTGGTGGTGCTGAATTCTCTTAGCTTTTGCTTGTCTGTAAAGCTTTTGATTTCTCCATCAAATCTAAATGAGATCCTTGCCGGGTAGAGTAATCTTGGTTGTAGGTTCTTCCCTTTCATCACTTTAAGTATATCATGCCACTCCCTTCTGGCTTGCAGAGTTTCTGCTGAGAAATCAGCTGTTAACCTTATGGGAGTTCCCTTGTATGCTATTTGTCGTTTTTCCCTTGCTGCTTTCAATAATTTTTCTTTGTCTTTAATTTTTGCCACTTTGATTACTATGTGTCTCGGCATGTTTCTCCTTGGGTTTATTCTGTATGGGACTCTCTGCGCTTCCTGGACTTGGGTGGCTATTTCCTTTCCCATGTTAGGGAAGTTTTCGACTATAATCTCTTCAAATATTTTCTCTGGTCCTTCCTCTCTCTCTTCTCCTTCTGGGACCCCTATAATGCGAATGTTGTTGCGTTTAATGTTGTCCCAGAGGTCTCTTAGGCTGTCTTCATTTCTTTTCATTCTTTTTTCTTTAGTCTGTTCCGCAGCAGTGAATTCCACCATTCTGTCTTCCAGGTCACTTATCCATTCTTCTGCCTCAGTTATTCTGCTATTGATTCCTTCTAGTGTAGTGTTCATTTCAGTTATTGTATTGGTCATCTCTGTTTGTTTGTTCTTTAATTCTTCTAGGTCTTTGTTAATCATTTCTTGCATCTTCTCAATCTTTGCCTCCATTCTTATTCCGAGGTCCTGGATCATCTTCACTATCATTATTCTGAATTCTTTTTCTGGAAGGTTGCCTATCTCCACTTCATTTAGTTGTTTTTCTGGGGTTTTTTCTTGTTCCTTCATCTGGTACATAGCCCTCTGCCTTTTCATCTTGTCTATCTTTCTGTAACTGTGGTTTTTGGTCCACAGGCTGCAGGATTGTAGTTTTTCTTGCTTCTGCTGTCTGCCCTCTGGTGGTTGAGGCTATCTAAGAGGCTTGATGGGAGGCTCTGGTGGTGGGTAGAGCTGACTGTTGCTGTGGCGGTCAGAGCTCACTGTACTATTTTTTTATTAGATTCCACATATAAGTGATATCATATAATATTTGTCTTTTTCTGTCTGACTTACTTTCCTTAGTATAAATAATCTCTATGTCCATCCATGTTGCTGCCAATGGCATGATTTCATTCTTTTTTATGGCTGAGTAGTATTCCCTGTGTATATATAGCACCTCTTCTTCATCCATTCATCTGTTGATGGACATTAAGTGTTTATTATAAAATTGAGAAAATGTAATAATAATAATTGATTCAATCCTTTCCATGTCCCAGATGCTATTCAGATAGTCTGATTTGAACTCATTTGCTAACAGCTTATTTGCTCAAAGAGTGGATACGTAACTTGCCTGTTGTCATACAACCCCGTCAGCACAGAGCTGGGGATTAAATCCAGTCCTGTCTGCCTGACTGCCGATGCCAGTTAGCTTGATCACTGGATTTGATTACTTCTCCTAAAGGCTGATCTTTGGTCAGCTCTGTAAGTATCCAAGTGCAGAAGGTACAAGGGAAATTCTGTTTCATTTCAGTCTCAGCCAAACGCCCACCACATTGGCTGGTGACATCTAGGTACAGAGGGACTGTAGCAGCATGGTGATTGGTGGCCCTGATCCAGTACTTACCTGTCTCTTTATGACACAGTGCCTGCAAGGTAAGGTAAGCTCAATTAATGTTTTGTGGTATTAGGTTTATGAATTTAAAAAATCAAATAGGATAAATAGGCTTTTGTTAATAACATTCACACCAAAGTGAAGCAAAGTCCCTGCTGATTTTCACTCCAGAGAACAGTGGACCCTTCAAGGCAAATTAGCTTAGATTCAGTTGTTGCAGAGCTTGTCCAGTTCATCCCAGCCATGCTGCGAAAAACAGTCCCTTCTTGTTTATCATTCACAGTGAAGATGTTTGTTTTGAGGGGTGTTGCTAGATGGATTTTATAAATGCTAGTGCAGGTCTCTAATTTAATCTTGCACGTTGAACTTTGGATTCTTTATTCTACTGCCTCTGGAACACCACGTTTCTGTGATTTTGCCGAGCTCAAGTACTCAAGTACTCACTCTGTGCCTAGTTAATTTCCCCCAAACAGAAATGTGTCCAAAGATTAATGCCCAGCTCTGTTGCAGGGTGGTCCTTTCCTCCTCACACCAGCGACCTCCTCCGTGCTCAGTTGCTGTCATGTTGCATGAGAAGCTTCCTGAGGTGTCTTGCTCAGTGGGCATATCAGCATGGTGTGTGCCAGCAACTTGCAGCAGCAGTTTCCATGCCTCTTGAGAAGCAGATTAGGGGAAGTGATGGGTGCTGAAATCGGTTTTGACAGATCTCTAATGTTTCTTCTAATTGAAAGCTGTTATTGGAGGTGGTTCTTAGTGGTGCCTCTTGCAGGAATTCAGTTTCCGTCCCTCTCGGAGCTCTTGTAGCTTCCTTCCACTGGCATCTGTGGACTCTGGCTACTAAGGGGTGAGGGGAAGGACAGCAGAGGGCAAGCAGTCCAGCAGTAATTGTGTCCTCACTGGGAAGGAAGAAGCAGGTCTTTCTTCTCTAGGTGGGAATGGATTCTCTGCCATTAATGTTCACTTATTAGTGTTAGGTCAGCAGTAAGAAGATGAAGTAAAGGAAAAAAAAAAAAAATAAAGGGCAGGGGCAGACCCTGTTCTATTTTTCACAGATTATGACTGTTCACTTTTAAAGTACCTTCCAGATGGGCAAATGATATGAACAGAAAGTGCACAGAAGCTGAATGCATGTGGCGAATGGAGATTTTAGAAGTTCAGCTCATCTGCAATAAGCAGTAGAAATTAAAACAAAAATGAGTTAGCATTTTACCAATTAAGTAACAAAGCCTTTTTTTGAGATTCCAGTTCTTAATGTTGAAGGGTGCTGGGTGATAGGCACTTTCATATACTGCTCTTGGGAATACACTTTGGTTCAAAATCTCTGGCAAGATGTTATGAAAAGCCTGAAAAATATTCATGCCCTTTGACTCAGTGAAATTCCAGGAGTTTTTACTAAGGAAATAATAATTTTTTTAAAAAAACAAAAGAAGAAAGTGTATCACTTGGGTATTTATAACAATGTTTATTTTCATAAATGCAAATTGGAAATAAATATCTAGTAGTAAGGTTATGGAACATTCTAGCAATGGGCTGGAATATTACTCTGTTGAAATAGTATCCTTTAAAACTGATGTTTACTAAGATTTTTATGATATGGGAAATGCTTATGATATATTGATAAGTAAAAGTTGTGTGTTCAGTTTGCTTCTCATTTTTTCAAATAATACATACATGTAAGAAAAAAAGACAAAGGATTTATATCAAAATGTTAATGATTATTATGTCTGGGTAGTGGAATTTTCTTTACCTTTTTTAAAAAACAAAACTTCTATGTATACTTAGCCTGTTTAATTCTGCTCTGTTCAGCATTTATTTAACCAATTAATATTAAGTGCCAATTATATAGCAGCACTGACTTACTACAGTTGTATTTGTCTTAGAAGTATTTTTATTTTTACATATACATCATTTGATGACAGTATCGAGAGCTGCTTTCTCCGGGCTGTCAGTGGAGTGTGAGTTTCTACCAATGAGGACTCATGAGCCCAGCTGTGCTTCCCACAATTTAAACTTGCTGAGCAGCAGGAGAAAGATGGAGAAATCCTCCTCCTCCTCCTGTCATTATTTCATGGTCTCATGAACACTATGGACTCACGATACCTTGAAAAGGACTGTATGAAATGGTGCTAGAGATGCCATGAACATGCCAAGGGAAATCTACAAACAATGGATATTAAAAATGCAGGAGCTACACAGAGTGACTTTTTTATTTTGGGAGTGGGATGTATTTTTAAAATAAGGAAGGGAGGGAGGGAAAGTTGTCCCAGTGAACTCTTTGTGTCACACCTTCGTTTCAGGTGATTGTCTTGAACATGCCGGACAAGTGTGGTTTTGAAACCGAGAGTTAGGTGGGTCCGTGATTTTAGTTCTCAGTGCAGACTGTAGATGTCACCTAGGTGGTACCTGGTAGTACGGAGGGGAAGTTGTTGTGTCAGATCAAAACAGCTTGTTGCTGTGAAATGTTCATCTGGCCTGTGGGTCTTGCTCTAACTTGGATGACCCTCAACTGCTCGGGCCTCACTCAGTTTCCTCATCCATAAGTTAGGGGTTTGAAGAATCATCTCCAGTGATCAGATTTGTGGTTCCCAGTGGCGGGGGTTAGGTGGGGTGCTAGGAGGGGGAATGCGACGAAGGGGGTCAAAAGGTGCAAAGCTCCAGTTACTTTTTTTTTTTTAATTTTAATTTAATAGTTTATGCAGATTTTCTAAGTATTTTATTATTATTATTTTTTAATAAATTTATTTATTTATTTTTGGGTGTGTTGGGTCTTCGTGTCTGTGCAAGGGCTTTCTCTAGTTGCAGCAAGCGGGGGCCACTCTTCATCGCGGTGTGCGGGCCTCTCACTGTCGCGGCCTCTCTTGTTGCAGAGCACAGGCTCCAGACGCGCAGGCTCAGTAGTTGTGGCTCACGGGCCCATTTGCTCCGCAGCATGTGGGATCTTCCCAGACCAGGGCTCGAACCCGTGTTCCCTGCATTGGCAGGCAGATTCTCAGCCACTGCGCCACCAGGGAAGCCCCAGCTCCAGTTATAAGATAAGTAAGTCCTAGAGATGTAATGCACAGCGTGATAAAGATAGTTAACCCTGCTGCATGTCACACATGAAAGTTAAGAGAGTGAATCGTAAGAGTTCTCATCACAAGGAAAACATTTTTTTCTGTCTCTTTAATTTTGTATCTCTATGAGACGGTGGATGTTCACCAAACTTATTCTGATCATCATTTCATGATATACGTACGTCCCATCATTGTGCTGTACACCATAGACTTATACAGTGCTGTATGTCAGTTACACCTCAATAAAACTGGAAGAAAACAACAAAAGACAAAGAAACAAAGAAAAGTGGTCTCCGAAGTCCCTTAATTCCATTGATTTTGTGGCCCACTATGAGTTATCTGGAGATCTTCTGAACTTTCAACGAGAAGGAACCAATTCTTGTTCTGCTGGTATCCCTTGGGTGTTAGCATGCTTCTCTTGGCCATAGCTAAGGCTTCCATGAGTTGTGGTTGTGTACCTGATCACGTCACCTCATGAGGATCTTTTTGGAGATGTAGGAAGAGGTTTTGATAGCTCCATAAATAGTTAGAGGTGAAAATAAGTGTATTGATAAAATTGTCTGTCCTATGATGTGCCCTGCCTTGTCACACTTAATCCTCATGGTTCCCCTGAGAGGTGCTAATACGGATTATACCCATTTTACAGAGGTCTAGAGAGGCTAAGGGGTCGTGGAAAGTCACCTAGCTGGTAGGTGTCAGGGTCAAGCGTAGAGTCTAGATCTAGCTGACTTGAAGATTTGTGCTCTTAACTCTCATGCGTGTTCTTTCAGTTCTTTTACTACCAGAATCAGTGAAATTCACAGAACATCCCAAGCCTCAGGTAACCCAAAACAATGATACAAAATGGTGGCCATGAACAGCATTGCCTCGATGTGTTTGTGGGCCTCGATAGGTTTTCTTTAAGGATGGGATCAGTTGCTAATGTTCACAAATTGGCGGTTTTGCTTTGGGCTCACAGCATTGCAAGGCTGGTTGTCACTCAGTAAGCGAGGCCCCCTTCAGGTGGGGCGTTGCTGTGTGGTTCGTTCCTTGTCCCGTCTGACCTGCCTCCCTTCCTTACATTAGCTCTCTGGCTGAGAGAAAAATTCAACCTTTTGGATAATGCACAAACGGGACAGCCAGTTCCTGAATGATTATAGTTCAGCCACAGCAATGATAGAATTCAAAGAGCCACAGATGTAAATGCCTCCCCCTTTAGAAGTTACTTTAGAAGTAACTGAATGCCATGTCTGAAATCAAAAATGTGCAAAAACAATGAGATGTTTCCTGTATGACCACATGAGATCATTAGATGTCTATAAGGTTTTGGGTGTTGGTCCTAATGACGAATCATCAGGCATTCTTTGTTATGATAGATGGAGGCATGTACCACCCAGGTGCAGGTCTGTGGTGGGTTTCTCTCTGCTCCTTGTTCTTCGTTTGTCCAATATTTGGTTCATGCAGAGCTCCCCAAAATGCCATCACAATAAATAGTGAATTTGTTATATATTTATTTGGATATGCCAATGTCCTTTCATTGTAAAAGTTAGGGCATTGTTGTTTTAAAACAAAATTACTCCAAATGCGTTTGAGTTCTATTTCATTGATTTTGTTTATGAAATGATGGTATTCCAAGTCTTACCTGTTTGGGTCAGTTAACTACCTTTACCTCCAGGAAGGAGCCTATCTTCCTCAGTGGCTGGTAGGCATAACTTAGATAACCTTTGTCATGATGTCTAACATATTGGGGTCATGGTCCCCTCATTT
Organism: Eschrichtius robustus; assembly: GCF_028021215.1. Taxonomy (NCBI): domain Eukaryota; kingdom Metazoa; phylum Chordata; class Mammalia; order Artiodactyla; family Eschrichtiidae; genus Eschrichtius; species Eschrichtius robustus. The sequence goes on from NC_090835.1 coordinate 25,724,905, forward strand.
TGGTCAATGGAATAGTTACCTATCTGGGTAAATAGCTATTGGTAGATGACTTTCGTGTTAGTACATCTGTCTGGTGTTTGCAGAAAGAAGCCGAGTCTAGAGATTTGAGTATAAATTCTGAAGTTAGACCATCTGGGGTCACATGCCAGTTCTGTATATTAGCTATGTGACCTTAGCAAACTTAACTCTCTGGGTCTCAGCTTCTACATCTGTAATATGGGGGAAATAATTTATGTCTCAAGAGATTGTTATGAGGATACAGTAAGTTACTGTTGTAGACTCTATTATTTTCACAAGTATTTGCCTCCCCTACACTCCCAGAGGAATTTATATATCTGTCCTATTGATCTCCAGCATGACCATTTAATGTGCTTCAGCTAGTGGATTTTGAGTTAAAGGACATGTGTCACTTTCCAGCCTGGTTTGCCATGTTTTCCTTACCCTTTGCCATAATACTGGCAATGCTCCTGATAAAACCTTCTCCATCAGCCTGCATTCAGGAATGGAAACCATGGGGCAGAGCCACAGCCAGTGACCATGCACCACGAGGGGCTACTCAACCTGTGGGATCATAAGCAATGAGCTCCTGGGATCATTTATTGTCGTGGCATGACCTCTCCTAACCTTACTAATATGTGGATTAAATCTTTAGCCCTTAGCTTGGCACCTGGCACATGGTAAGTGTTCAGCCAGCATTAACTTGTGGAATTATGTCTCCTCAGCTCGTATTTTTTCGGTTGTTGGCCCCAATATCTGGCTAATTTTTTAAACTCTCTTCAGTCATTTGCTATCATTCCATTAAGACATGAAAGTATCACTGGCATTGGCCAATTTGTTCCATAGTTCAAGAAAGAACAACAAAAGGATTATAAAGAAAGATGCATTTAGGAACAAAAACAGATATATCAGTATTCTTGGTCAGGGGTCAGAACCAGTGATTTAAGGACCAAATCTGGCCCAGTACCTCTTTTTGTAACATCTGTAAGCTAAGAATGGTTTTTATATTTGTTAATGGCTAGAAAAAATAAAAACAAGGATAATATTTTGTGGCACCTGAAAATTATGTCAAATTTCAGTACCCATAAAGTTTTGCTCCAGCAGAGCCACACCCATTTATTTAAGTGTTATCTGTGGCTGCTTGGCCAGGTTGCCTCATTACTACCTGGTCTCGGTGTTCTAATCTGTGCAGATCAGAGGATTATTTTAAATACCTAAAGAAACTATATGTATGACAATATATTAAAAAGAATAAGAGTCTGTGATGTGCTCTTAAATGGGGAAAGCCTACATTACAGAAGGTGTCATTTCAACCATTTGTTTGTTTTAATGTGTTCCTGGAAAAATTACTAGAAATAAATATAAACTGAAATATTAAGAGGGGTGATCCTGGCGGTGGGATTATGCATGATTTTTATGTTATATGAATCTGTGCCTTTGGGTAGTTTCTTTTTGAGTTTTAGGCATTGAGCATATAATTAGAGTAGTTATTTCAAAACAATAAAATAATAAGAATACAGTATAAGATAGAGGGAGCAATAAGCCATTTAACAATGTTTGGGGCCTCTCGAGCCCTCATCCTGTGTTGTGCTGAAAAGACAGAAAAGGTTGTGTGCCAGAGAATGTCTCCTTCAAACCCCATTCCACTGTTTTATGTGCCATCTGGAAACAGAAATACCCTGTTCTTTCCATACTTTTTCAGTCTTGGCATCTGAGCCTGGCATCAGCTATGTGCTTTGGAAATTGTACTTAGAATTTGTGAGTTTCCTAGAACCCCACGGAATTCGCAGATGCTCTATGACCTGTGTACTCAGCAGTGGCTGGAAGACACACCAGTTCCAACTTGTGAAAGTGCCCCAAGGCCAGTTCTGCTTTTTAAGAGTGTCCTTCTAGGATTCCGGGCCAGGACTGCCAAGTCCCTACAACCTTGGCTTTAAAGATGTTCATCCGTAGAGGTGTCACCGGGAGAGCTGAAAAGGGGTGGTGGTGTGGGCTTTCCTGTGGGGAGCAGAATTCCCCACTGGTGGAAACACCTGGACTTGGGAGAAGGGGTGCAGGTTATCCGAGCCATCTCTCTCGGCCACGGGCTAAGCACTCCCGTGCAGGCAGCCTCCTCAGTCTCCCAGGAGCCACCGTTTGTATGAGCGATGTTATTCTGGAGCCTCCAAGATGGATCTGCCTTTGTTCTCCAGGGCCCAGGCAGACCAAATGCTCTCCAGAAGGCATCTCAGCAGGTGTCCTTGGATGCATGTGCTTTATTTAGGCTTCCTCAAGCTATAGCACTTAGTGGACAGCGTAGATAGAAAATGCAGCAGCCAAAAAAAAAAAAAAAAAAAATTCAAGAACGGTGTATGTTGCCCAAGTCCATTAGGGGGAAACTGATTCACCGTTGTGCATCCTCAGGTCCCACTGTGCTTTTGTTCCCAGGTTAAAAGACAGGCAGAGGCGATATGGCTCAACGGTTAAACACTCAGATTAGAGTCAAATGCACCTGCATTCAAGTCCAGGTGCTGCTGTAGACTGGCTGAGTCCCCTTGGGCCTGGGCCTTAATCTTGGTAAATTTTGCTTTCCCCATTGGTAAAAGGAAGATATAAAAAAGCACCTACTTCGTGGCATTAGAAACAATAACTGAGGTGTCGTGATGTGAGGCATCGTGTGGTGCTCGGAGCACAGTAAGTGCTCAGGGAGTTCATTTGTTTATTTAGACATTTGTTGGCACATTTAGCCCTTGGAGGAGGTGCAGAGGGCCTGTTCTATCTGTGATCCATCTGAGGGTTTTTTGCTTTCTAAGTTTAAGAACCTGTAATACCCAAAGTTGAATTTGGGAACAATTTACGTCTTTTTAAATTTCTGTTTATTCATAAAATCTTTCTCAAATTCAAAACTTCCTGCCCTTCTCTTCTTTCACCAAGGGAATAAGAATAATACCAGTAATCATCACAATAATGACAACAAATACTCAACACCAGGCATTGTACTAATAAGCATTTTACTCCTTTAATCCTCACAATAAACCCTACGAAGTTCGATCTTTTATCATCCCCATTGTTCAGACTAGGAAAATGAGGCACAAGGAGTTTAAAGTAAGTTGCTCAAGGTTATGCAATTAATAAATGGTGGAGCTGGGATTCAGTTGCAGACCATCTGGTTCTGGACCGCTGGCTCTTAATGGCACCGGGTGAAGAATTTCCCAGGTAGCAACACTTGACATTTTCATAATTGAATCTAGCCTGTTCCTTTAAGAACTAGACAGTAATAGTTGAGCACGTTCAAAGCAAGGTTTCACTCTGGCCTTGGAAGGAAATGAATCATACTTATTCTTTGAACAGTTTTGAAAAGAACTTTCACTGGATCTCTGAAATGTCAAACAAACTGAATCAGATTTTTTGTTTTGTAGGAAGGTAAGCTCTCTCTGGGTAGCTCAAGATGATAATCAAACGAGTTATTAAGTTGAGAAGTATAAACATTTTTCTGCACCTGAATCTTTGTGCTTTCATTTTTCAATCTGTCAGGAGTGAAGGATTTCACTGGAGAATTCTCCAAGGCTGAGTTTCTCAACCTTAGCCCTGTTGACATTTTGGGTCAGAAAGTTCTTTGCTGTGGAGCCTGTCCTGTGCATTGTGGGATGTTTAGCAGGTTTATAGATGACCCTCTAGAAGCCAGCAGCAACCCCCCCTCTTCCCAGTAGCATGACCAAAAATGTCTCCAGACATCCCTTTTCCTAATGTCCCTGGGGAGCAAAATTGCCCCCTGGTGGAGAACTGCGGCTCTAAATTCCCACTAGATCTGTCTTGGAATTTGAGTTCTGTCACTTGCTCAGTAGGTTATTGTGACTATGTCTTAAAAACGTTCTCACCTTTGATTCTCTCGTCTGTTTGCAGAAGGGCATGTTGATCCCTTCCTGTAGGATGACTGGGACTCTGAAATGAGAAAACCTAATCAAATTGTAGTGGATGGTTAATATATATGCCTTTTTTGGGGACTGTTCTCTTCTTCCCAAGCTCCAAAATTCAACAATTCTAATCATAATTATAGTTCTTAGTTTCCCTCCAGATGCTAACATATGTATGTGATAAATCAATTTATATTTCTCTGGAAGACAACTCTTGGGAATGAAAGTTGAGAGTAATTATTTTCCTTTTCCTTTTTTTATTTTTTTTTGCTGAGTTTATGTACTCTAACTAACCCAGAAAAGTTTTTTTAAAAATTTTATTCCACATGAGGGATTGTTCAAAGAAGATCAAGGCCAACTCTTTTGAATATCCACTAACAGTTGAAAAGGAAATGAGTTTAAATAACAGCTCTTGGGATTTAAGTTAGATATGGCAGGGAACTGTCAGACAAAGGTATCGGACAGAGGTTCATTGCCGGAGCAGGTGATAGAACTGCCTCTCTTGGAGACTATTGAAACCTAGAAAGCCACTGATCTGGAACCGTCTGAAGTATGACTTCTAAATTTGGGAAACAGTCTTCACCTTGCAAGTTTACCCTTGTGTATGCTGCAAGCTCCACTTCTGTTCTGAGCTTCTAAGAGAGATTCTGGAACAATTGGCCGAGTGTTTCATCTTTCTTCCCCGCGGTTCTGGCCCCTTCCTTCCCACCACCCCCCCTCACCACGCAGCTAAAAGAACTCGAGAAGCAGTTGGCTGAATTTTAGCACTTAAGACCTTGATGAAGGCAAAAAACAAAAACAAGGAATAATTAGTCCCAGTTTGTCAGCAATTAACCATACTTCGAATATAACTTTTTGCTGCTGGAAACTTGGGCAGACAGCATGCCGTGGTTCTGTGGTTCTTCAGCAGCCAGAGCGTGCCCAAGTTACTACTGACTGAGTGGTCCCTGCAGCTTCTGAAAAAGACGAATGCTTGGGCCCCACCTCTGGGTTCTAATTCAGGAAGTTTGGGGGGTGCCAGACAACTGTGTTAAACACACATACTTACCATTCTCATCACAATCTTAATTCTTCAAAGCATGAACCTTGGATCTTGGGCGTTTCATTATCTGTGTTTCTTCTCATGTGTAAAGTGGGGTTAATAATAGTGCCGACCACGCAGAGTTGTTGAGAGGATGGCGTAGATAATTCAAACCAAGTGCTTAGCACAGAGCCCAGCAGAGACGAGGCCTCAGCTTCCGTTAGCTGACGTCGTTGCCACTGTGATCGTCGTCGTCATCATCACCACCTCTGCCCTGGAAACCTTGGGCCGGTTTTGATTCCTCCCTTTGTGAATTTCCTTCCTAATTATCTACTTGCCAAATCCTGATAAGTCCAGATCCTCTTAAGGCTGTTTGCAACCTTCCCCTCCCCACTTTCTTCTGTTTTTCTCCTCTAGTTCATGCCTTGCCTAGACAACAAGCAGACTCTTCACTGACCTTCCTGCTTCCTGCCTTCCTGTCTGTTCACTAAGGTGCAGCCAGAGTGATCTTTCAAATGTACATGGGGTATCCTTCCCTGGATTCAAACCCTTCATCGCATTTAGTATAAAACCAACTTCTCCCCTCGCTTTACACGGCCTGCCTGGTCTGATCCACCAGGCATCGCCTCATGCCACTTCCTGCCTTGTCTACGGTGTTTGAGCCACCGTGATCTCTGACCGCATTTGGCTGTACTTCGGTTGTACAGCCAAAGCTGAGTTCTTTTCTACCTCAGGACCTTTGCACAGGCTCCTTCTGAAGCTCCTGACGACTCTCCACATAGCTACCTCCTTCTTACTTCACGTCTCAGCCATCATCACCTCTTTAGGTAGGTTGTACCTGACCACACCCATTCAACATCTGTACTTACTCCCCATTATTTTAATCTCAGCCTCCTGTCCGTTCTCTTCCTAGCATGAGACAGTCTGTCATTTTGTTTATTGGTTTACTTGTGTTTTCTCACATCCTTTCACTATAATGTAAGAACCATAGGGGAAGCAACTGTGTTTCTTTTATTCACCAACCTGTCTCTAGAACCTAGTTCAGTGCTTACCACATAGATGGTGCTCAGGAAATACTGGTGGGATGAGAGAATGAGTGAATGATGAGTGAATGGGTGAATGACTTTATTTGCCTGTGTCACATGGCCACAGACATGTGTTGAATAGCTCCTGTAGCCAGGACAAGCTGGGTATCTGAAGAGAAGAAGATAGAGGGATGTAATCTAGGACCCATGGGAATGTTTTAATTTTTCCAGAGCACTTGGACTGATTTTACTTTTTGGACACAGCGAGTTGTGTAATTATATGATTTTTCCTTTTCCACATCAGCTGCTACAAATTTAGAGCCAAATTTGTGGCCCATACGTCTTCTTGGTATGCAGTTTCGCCTCATTCTTGGATCCATTTCATGTCCCCGTCCTCATTTTTCTTTTCCTTTTGCTCCTATTTTTAATTTGTGTCATCTTGTATTTGATGTATCCTCATAAGCTGCCTTAACATCTCCCTGAAACAAGACAAATTAGACACCCATCAATCTATAAAAACGTGACGAGAAGAGCTTTATGAGAAGTATAAATAAAGTGCTTCTGGCATTGGAAAAGTAGATATTTCCCAGGTGACTTCTGTAAGCTCCAGAGAGCGGGGCGGAGGGCTGAGAGCTTTCTCAAGGGGAGACCTGAACACTTACTTAGTAGGCGCAGGAAATGTGACTTCAGTTGAGATTAGTAAAGGGAGGATTTAATGCAGGTAACTGGTTATTTTGCCTGTTTTGACTGCACACTGGAGCTCTGGATCTCATGCTGTTTTTTCTCACTATCTTCCTTCTGTAGAAGCACCATATAATTTGCAAAATAATCAGGAGGCATCCACCCTGTTCTGTCTGAAAGGTTCACACACGCTTTCTCCTAACTCTGTTTCATTGATTCTCAGCCGATTTGTGATTTGGGGGGGGGACAGGAGCTTGCTGCTTCTCCACTTCTGTCTGTTGTGGTGTTTGTGTACAGGGTGTTCTGACGCAGATCTGGACAGGGAGGAGCATAAGAAATTCTTTCTGGGTCTTGGGGGCTTTGGATGTACCATGGCAGCTATGGTGGTGAGCTCACCCTTCCTGTGGCTCCATGTACTCAGTCTGCCCCAAACATGGAGCCTTGAGTCTCTAGTCCAGACTTCTCCCAGGACACAGACTTGTGTATTCAGGGACCCTCTCAATGTCTCTCTCTTCTTGGATGACTAGTAGACGTCTTGAGTTGACATGTCCAAAGGTGAATTTCTGGTCTTCTTCCCGTTCCAGCTGCAGCTTTTGCCACCTCCGTTGATGCCAGTTCCATTCATCCAACTTCTCAGGCCAAAAGCTTCGAGTCACCTTTGACTCTTTTCTTACCTCTCCCACTCAGCCCACCAGGGAAGTGCTGGAGGCTTGCCTTCACAGTAGGCAGACTCTGATCTTTTCCCACCACCATCCCAATTCTGCCCACTCTCAGCTCTTGCCTGCCTTCCAGTGATAGCGTCACTTCCATCCTAGCCTCCAGGGATCTTTGGAAAACCTTCCAGGTGGGCTCTCCCATCACCCTCAGTCTAAAACCCAAAGTTCTTCAGTGGCCTCATGTCAGCACGTGATCAGCAGCCCTTTGCCCCCACCGTTAGTTGCTCTCAGTCCTTACGAGTCTCATAAACCACTGCACTCTCAGGCTTACCACTCCAGCCACGTTGGGCCGTTTCTCTTCCTTGAACATGCTGTGTCTGCTCCTGCCTCAGGACCTTTGCATCGCATGTCCCTTTTGCCTGGAACGCGTTTACTTCCCAGTCTTTGTTTGGTCTCCTTGGACAATCTATTTCAAATGAGCACGTTCCTCTCTGGGATTCCCCATCTCTCTAGCGTACTGTTTTTCTTTTATGCAAAGCACTTAACCACTTTCTAACACAATGCTTTTTTTTTTTTTTTTTGGCCTATGTTTTGTCTGTCTACCCCCTCCCACCCTGCAGCAAATGTAAGGGCAAGGATCTTTGTTTTATTCTCTAAGCCCAAGGGCCTAGAACAGTGCCTGCCATATTGTGGATTCTCCATCATCATTGTTGAGTTAACAGATGAAGCACTGTCTCTTCTCCAGAGTGCGCCTCATCTCTTACCGTCATTTGATCTGACGCGCTGTCCTACTTCAGGAGCCCGTCTATAAAGTCTTAACTACACTGATAAAGCTGGGGCAGATTCCTCCAGAATAAATTGTGACATAACGGCACCCTCTACATGAACCTTGCATAATTCTTCAGTAACCCTCTCTTCTGGAGCCTCCTGGATCCATCTGGAAACCATTCCAGCAAATATCTATCCTACATAATAGATCACTATTTTCCTTTTGCATTGGACTCTGCCTCCCCAGAGCCTGCAGTCAGCACTGAGATGGATTTCTTATCTCCGTGGCTTCATTAAGAATGTACATATTTGGTTGCCAGTGCTACGGTTCTCCATAGTGCAGTTTGCTGCAACAAAAGAAAGTGTTTGCCAAATGATTTGTCAGCATATGTTATAAAGCCACATAGGCTCTCTTTATGTAACTGGAAAATACTGATCCCAATTAGTGACAGATTAAAGACCAAGAGGGGAAAATGGTGTTGCTTTCTTCAAAAGCACTTAGAGGGTTGATGCGAAGGTGTAGGGGTGGGGTGGGGAGGAAGAGGAGAAGAGAGGCAGAGGGCAGAAAAGGAGCCGACTGTGGGTGATGGAACATAATTCTGGCACCCAGGAAACAGGGTTTAGCATCATGAGGCTCAGCTATCTATCTACTCGACTCCCACTATTCTTCAAGGTAATAACCTTTTCAGGCCAACTGGTCTCATGCCTCATTTCTTGGGAAGAGAAACATTCCTAGGCTTTCTGAAATGGCAGGGACTGGAGCTGACCTCCCAAGGACTGGGGGTCCTGCCGTGGTGCCATGAGGAGCCCCCAGGCGGCTTGGCGAGCCGGAATGCTACAGTTCAGGGAAGGAGGCCCTCACTGCTGAGGTTGGCAGCCATGTATGAACTCAGCAGCTTGTGATCCTGGCTGCCTTTGGAAGTGACTCACCTCCTCATTGGGAGAGCACATTAGACGCGTCTGGCCTCTTCTCCACAAATAAATATTTGACCTCTTGATGTTCTCCAGGCGTCTTCCTAATTAGGAAACTCAGACAGATCTCTAAGAACAAACCCAAACATGGCTTCCCTGTGCAGGGCAGGACCTGACTTCCCCTGTGTTAAGTCCCCGAGCCTGTAGCACCGGGGTATATCTCTTAGACTAGCCTCCTGTGAAAGAGTGTAATACTGGCATTTTTGGTTTGTTTCCATTAGAAGAAAAGAACTTCCCTTATCAAAACCAAATGTTTATCTAGTAAAAGACTTGCTTCATCGGACATTCTTTTTGGCAATGTCAGCAAGTAACTGTCAGTGCTTGGAGAACAGACAAATATGTCTCCTCAGCTGGTGAGGTAGATGATGGTCTGAATTACCTACCCCACGAAGGATACATTGCTCTGACGTTCTACGTGCCGGGGGTGAGGGTGCGTAGCACCATGGAGATACCCCTTCGTTTATTCCGAAGCTTTTCTGTGGTAATGTTCCTTAGAATGTTTTTAAATTGAGTGAACTCAAGAATTTACAGTTGTTAGATCAGGGCAGGGTTTTAAACTTTTATGATGTAACCATGAGGCTCGCAGACTAAACGGATGCCAAATGTACTCACAGTGTGATGCGTGGTTTGGGGGTCCAGATTCCTTTACTTGAAGGTATTGTTCTTGAGCTTGCAGTTTTCTCTGAGTGAAAACCAGCCTTCCCTCTACCCGTTCCCCCCCATCCCAACCCCCCACTCTCGTCAGCAGGAAGATATTTTACATTAAGAAAAGATTTCTTGGGAAATGAAGAAAGGGAATGGGGAGCTGGGCTGCAAACTTCCAAGTGGTTCTTGAGTCGGGTGATTTTTCGCCTTGCTGTCTGGTTGTCGGGGTCACTTCACCCACACTCCCCCCCTTACACACTTACCTGAGAGTAAGTCCAAGTTCAGGATGCAGAAGATAGTCTGCGACCACACAGTCAGTAGAAAAGCTACCCTGAACATTGTTTAATGATCAGCCCAGATGTATATCCTGCGTGTTGGATGAGACAATCCCAGTAGAGGAGGGATGAGAAACAGGCGCTTCTCCATGGTTCACGATGTCATAGCTCTCTTTGGCTAGCATCTGATTACAGTCGTGTATATTATTTAAAAGCTTCTTTAAAAAAAACATGACCACAGGGGAAAATCTAGTGGCTTTCTCTTCCTGCTGTCTGTGGATGATGTTTTAATCATGGCGCACGTAAAGATGCATGTATTCTGGTGAAATTTGTCAAAACTAGTAAGGCAATTTTGTATCCTGTGGCAATGCCACTTAAGTAACTCTTGTAATTACTCCGGACAGCCCAGGCCTACTCTGTGTTTTTAGGCTGTGTTATTCTTACTGTTCTCTCCCCTTTAAGACCTACTTGGGATGAACCTTGTCACTATGTTCATCACTTTAATTCAAATCCTGCCAATGTATGTGGAGCTGCATTTTCCAGGGATGAAAATGATCACTGTTTGGGTAGTTAGGTTCATTTACATAGAAGTGGGTTTTTATTTTATTAAAAAAATTTTTTTTTTATTAGGGTATAGTTGTTTTACAATGTTGTGTTAGTTTCTACTGTACAGCAAAGTGGAGTTCCCTGTGCTATACAGCAGGTTCTCATTAGTTTTCTATTTTATACATATTAGTGTATATATGTCAATCCCAATCTCCCAGTTCATCCCACCCACGCTTTCCCCCCTTGGTGTCCATACATTTGTTCTCTACATCTGTGTCTCTATTTCTGCCTTGCAAACTGGTTCATCTGTACTACTTTTATGGATTCCACAAATATGCGTTAATATACGATATTTGTTTTTCTCTTTCTGACTTACTTCACCCTGTATGACAGTCTCTAGGTCCATCCACGTCTCTACAAAGGACCAAATTTCGCTCCTTTTTTATAGCTGAGTAATATTCCATTGTATATATGTATCACATCTTCTTTATCCATTTGTCTGTCAATGGGCATTTAGGTTGCTTCCTTGACCTGGCTATTGCAAATAGTGCTGCAATGAACATTGGGGTGCATGTGTCTTTTTGAATTATGGTTTTTCTCTGGGTATATGCCCAATAGTGGGATTGCTGGGTCATATGGTAATTCTGTTTTTTAGTTTTTTAAGGAACCTCCATAGTGTTCTCCATAGTGGCTGTATCAATTTACATTCCTACCAACAGTGCAAGAGGGTTCCCTTTTCTCCACACCCTCTCCAGCATTTATTGTTTGTAGATTTTCTGATGATGCCCTAACCCCTCATCGTAGTTTTGATTTGCATTTCTCTAATAATTAGTGATGTTGAGCAGCTTCTCATGTGCCTCTTGGCCATCTGTATGTTAGAAGGGGATTTTAAATACCAACAGCTCAGGGGATGTGGTGCTTGAGGTCTGGGGTCCAGAGCTGGATGAGAAGTAGGCATCGCCTCCTTGGAACTGCTGTGGTCCTAGAAACATGGACTAATGCGTTGAGAAAGGTGTTCAGCCAGGACTGAGGGGACTTGCAGGGTGGAAGGCATGCCCAACTGTCAGACCGCATTCCACAGCTGGCTCCAGAGCTACACGTTCCCCAAGTGAGTTTTGACCCACAGTCACATAGCAGAACTCTAAAGCAAAGGTCGGCAATTTGCAACCCAAATCTGGCTCATTGCCTGTTTTTATAAATAAAGTTTTATTGAGACCCAGTCATGAGATTTGTCTAGTTACTATCTGTGGCTGCTTTCCCTCTACAGTGGCAGAGGTGGGTAACTGACAGAGACCACGCGACCTGCAAAGCTGAAAATACCGACTCTCTGGCTCTTTACAGAACAAGTTTCCCAACCTTTGATGGATTTTTAACTTAGAGGCCACAATTTTCCAAGGGTGTCCATTCATGGTCTTCTGTGGAACAAACGCCCTGGAATAACGTGCAGAATATTTTATGTGTGTGCATGCCCACATAGGATTTTCTGGAGAGAAAGTGCATGGATTATAATAATTTTTCCAAGGTGTCTGTGATCCTAAGATAAAGGTCCTTAACTTGAGAGGATATGCAGATCTTACCTCATTTACAGGCTTGACATCTGTACTCCCTTAACTTGTTTTTCCCTCTAGGATCCTGCTAAGTAATTAATCTGAAAAGTAAATTACATGTGAAGTATGAATGTCTAACAGGAAAGTGTTTTGCTCCATGAGAATAGTTTTATTTTAATCAGGGCCTTCCATGCCAGAACCTAACGGTCATGTCATGGGGGAACATTAGAAACAGAGGAAAGAGTGGGGAGGGGGAGGGGTGGTGGCCAGGAAGTTGTTGACGAGAGGCAAGTGGAACTTTTTTCTTTTTTTTTTGGTCCTGTTTAAAGAGACAGTAGGGCAGTTATCTTTCTGGTCAGATAAGGCCAGAAAACCTTAAGAGTAGCCAGTCTTTAACAACGTGTAAGGCAGTGTGCTAAGTACGTCATGTGAAATGTCTTACATCATACAGCTCCCCCCGGGACTTAGCATCTGTAATGTTAGAATGGTGGCCAGTGCAAAGTGCACACAATATAATTGTTAGTGATTAGTTATCATCCTTGGCCTCACCATCCTCACTGATCATGTGAGGAAACTGAGACTCTGTTGTCTAAGGTTTCCCAGCTCCTGGAAATCACAGGTACCGGACCTCGTGTCTGTCAGTCTCAGAGGTGGCACTAACAGAAGCCAAGTCTGTTAACTTCCAAAGTTTTCACTTTGTTTTTAAACCCTATTCTTCTAACCAACTCCATGGACAGCAGGATGTGGGTGGTTCCTCTTTCAAAAGGCAGCCAGAAAGAATCCTGTGGTGTTGGTATGAAGAAACACACTTTTTTCCCCATATTTCCTCCTCAGCTCACTTCCTTGAGAGGCCTTATCTTTAGTATCCTGGCTCTAGAGCAGAGGTTCTCAAACCTGGCTATCCATCTATACTACCTAGGAAGCATAAAAAAGTGCAGATCCTCGGTTACTATGCCAGGACCTACTAAATCAGAATTTCTGAGGATGGGCCTTGGAAGTCTGTATATTTTATAAACCTCTCTATGTAGTAATGTTCTGGCCAACCAAGCATTGGTCCATCAACTGCTGCTTGGACACTGCTATTCTCACTGCCATCCAAGCTCTGGCCACGTTAGGCAGTCGAGGTGGGGGGGATGTAATTGTTACTGCGATCTGACTGCTTCAACCAAGGTGACTCACCCCCCTTTTGGAAACAGGCAAGATGTTCCCTTTTGCAGTTGGGTCCTCCTGTCCAAACAGAGCCAGGAGTCTGTGGGTGGTCCCAGGCAGGCAGGAAGGCTCCCTTCTGGCAGAGCCAAGAGGGAACAGGCTGAGATGCAGTTGGTTTTTAGGAAGGGAATAGAGCAGGGTGCGGGTGCTTAGCCCAGAAACAGCAGGCTTAGGAAGTTGATTCGGAACTCTAACTGGAGCTGGAGGAGGGAGAGGGTATTCCTCTTTTTCCTTTAGGCCTCATTTTAAGGTCTTTACTACATTTACCTCTTAAGGACCATGGAAGTTAGAGCTATCCCTTTAAAAAGGAAAGCATATTGTATAACAAACGATAGCCCTTTATTTCAGAGTTTATGAGAAATGTCCCCAGGGTTCATACCAGTGACCCTCTCCCCAGCCCTGGCTAGTTACAAATTGGCCACTGCACTTGAAATTCACGTAGGTCTAAATTACATACTGCCTGAAAGTATGAGAAGGGGAAGGCTATGAGGTTGGAAATGACGACAGGAGCCGGCAGGAGAGCTTGCCAGATTCTTGATGAGAAATACGAACCACTCAAAAAAATTAGAGCGAGGTGCTCTTTGTGGGCATGTTTGCGTGTGAACATATTTGCTAGTCTGCACTGGTCTTTTTAGGGGGTCGGAACAATTAATCTTTTTTTTTTTTTCCTTTTAACTAGAAGTTTGGAAAGAACTTGAAGGATTTAAAGTTTGGAAAGTACTTAGGGAACAGACGTATTTATGTTAAACTCGGTATTCGAGAGTCTTCTTTCCTCTGAAGCAACATGAGTAACTACCAGTGGGAACTGAGCACTTTGAGTCATGCATTTCGATTTCTGTCTGGCTTTTCCTGGTGAGTTGATGTCCCTGGAACCTCAGGGGTATGTGGAAACGTCATTTCGAGTGTTTTTTCTGAAGTGCTCCTCTCCTGGGTTCACTCAGGCAGGGGGGAATGTCATCATTGGCATGTAGATTGCCCGTAATATCTCTGCTAATTGACTTATGAATTATACAAATAAGCCCCTTTCTAATTCCAACTTCTCTAAATTCTTTGCTGCTCAAATGTGGCTGGGTAGAAAGTTTGGATTGGGGTACAGTCTCCTGTTCTGCTAGTATGTGGATTGGAAAAGGGATGACACATGGAGTCAGCCTAAGTAAAATGAAAATCTAATTAGTCGAAGAGAAGGAGAGAGTTTTAGCATCACACTCGTACCACGTTAATGATCACACCCCCCAAACATCTTCCCTTGGCTTTGTTATTCTTATTTAGAGACCAAGACTTGAACTCAGTTCCCTTGCTGGCCTCCCTGTTTCCTCTGAAAGGGGTCCCAACCTGGAAGCTTCCATGGAGAGTATTGAAAACTGCCAAGGAGGACTGGCTTGTGAGTTGGCAACTGTGTTCATTATAATCCTGGGCCTGGAGGGACCTCATTGCCTGGCTACCCATCACCACGTTCATTATTCCTCAAGAATAAAAATATTTCTCTTTTTAACAGCAGGCAAATACAGAAGTAGGACTGAACCAGGCCTTTTTTTTTTTTTTTAATTTTTATTGGAGTATAGTTGTTTAACAGTGTTGTGTTAGTTTCAGGTATACAGCAAAGTGAATCAGTTATGCGTATATCCACTCTCTTTTAGATTCTTTTCCCACATAGGCCATTACAGAGTATTGAGTAGAGTTCCCTGTGCTATACAGTAGGTCCTTAATAGTTATCTATTTTATATATAGAAGTGTCAATCCCAGCCTCCCAGTTTATCCCTCCCTTCCCCCTGGTAACCATAAGTTTGTTTTCTACATCTGTGACTCTGTTTCTGTTTTGTAAATAAGTTCATTTGTATCATTTTTTAAAATTCCACATGTAAGCGTGAGCCACGTTTAAGGGAGTAGCTGAGCTTCAGCCTCTGACCTGAATCATTAAAGCTGCCCTTAGGGTGGGGAAATTATGGGAGTGGCTCTAGGCCCCCAATTTTTTCAGCAGCTTTATTGAAATATAATTTACATACCATACAACTCGTCTATATAAACCATACAATTCGGTGATCATCAGCGTATTCACAGAGTTGTGCAACTGTCAGCACTGTCTAATTCCAAAACATTTCCTTCATCTGAAGGAAAAAAAAAAACGTACCCATTAACATCACTACTTCTCTCCCAGCCCTCGTCATCCGGAATCTAGTTTCCGTCAATGGATTTGCTTATTCTGGACATTTCATATAAATGGAATCATACAATATATGGCCTTTTGTGACTGGCTTCTTTGATTTAGCTTAATGTTTTCAAGTTTCCTCTATGTTATAGCAATACTCAGTACCTCACATCTTTTTCTTGCTGAATAATCTTCCGTTGTATGGATATACCACATTTGGTTTTTTTTCAAATGTTGATGGACTTTTGGGTTGTTTCCATTTTTTTAGCTACTGTGAATAATGTTGCTATAACCATTCATGTACAGGGTTTTGCGTGGACATAAGTTTTCTTTTCTCTTGGGTGTTATACCTACGAATGGAATTTCTGGGTCAGAGAGTAAATCCATCAACAACATTTTGAGAAATGGTCAAACTGTACCAAAGTGTGTACACCATTTTACATTCCCATCAGCAATATATGAGAGGAACCATCTCTGCACATCCTCACCAATACTTGTTATTTCCTGTCTTTTGATTATAACCATCCCAGTGGGTGTGAAGTGGTGTTTCATTGTGGTTTTGAGTTCTTTTTCTGTGATGGTTCATAATGTTGAGCATCTTTTCACATGCTTATTGGTCATTGTGTCTTCTAAAGAGAAATGTCTGTTCAGATATTTTGCCCACTTTTAATTGAGTTATATTTTTAGGGTTGAATGTTAAGGATTCTTTCTATATTCTAGATACAAGTCCCATATCAGATACAGGCTTTGCAAAGATTTTTTTTCTCAGTCTATGGATTGTCTTTTCACTTTCTGGGTGGTATCCCTTGAAGCACAAACATCTTTAATATAATAAAAGCCAAGATATCTATATTTTTCTTTTGTCACTTGTGATTGGGGTCAGATCTAAGAAACCATTGTCTATCCCAGGGTTATGAAGATTTACTCTCGTGTTTTCCTTCTAGGAATTTTATAGTTGTAGCTCTTATATTTAGGTCTGTAATCCATTTTGTGCTAGTTTTTGTGTGTGATGTGAGGAAGGGGTTCAAATTATTTTGCATGTGGGTATCCAGTTGTCTCAGAACTATTTGTTAAAAAGACTGTTATTTCCCCCATTGAATTGTCTTGACACCCTTTTCAAAAATCAGTTGACAGTAGATACTTGTGTTTATTTCTGGGCTCTCCATTCTGTCCCACTAATCTATATGTTTATCCTTATGTCAGTTCCAGACTATCTTGATTATTGCACTTTATACTAGGTTTTGAAATGGGGAAATGTGAGTCTTCCAACTTTGCTCTTCTGTTTCAAGGTTGTCTTAGCTATTCTGGATCCCTTGAATTTCCATATGAAATGCGTCAATTTCTGCAAAATAGCCAGTTGGAATTTTAAACTACGCCCCAAATTTGAGTGGATCCTCAATTTACTGGCTGTAGGCAGTAACTCAGAGAGGTACTACAGAGAGCCTAAAAAATAGGGGGAGGCGGGAGGGCGTTCCAGATAAGCAGCTGACTTTTCCTGCTACAATTAAAGCATACACACACACACAGACACACACACACACACACACACACACACACACACACCTGAGGCTCACATATACAGGTAACTCCAAATTCTCATTTACCTCCACCATCACCTAGGTCCTGTGCAGCCTCTGCTACTGTATGTGTGTTGGGAGTAGTATCATTATTCCCGTTTTACAGATCATATGAGTCTCACGTGAGATGATACGTAGGTGGTTTATCACACTGTCTGGCGTAGAGTGAGTGCTTGGTAAATGTTAGCTGTTGTTGCAGTTACTATTATTGCTATTGCCTCCTGAGTGATATCAGTCACCTAGGGAAGCAGTGAGTCCTTAAACAAAATATCGACTTCAGTAATATATAGACTTAAGTCCTTCGATAAATGACATAGGGAATCCCTAGCTCTGCGTGGCCCTTCAGTTGCCTTTTGGGCTCGTGTGTGAAGTCTAGAGTAGCGCTTCTCAAACGTTAGAGTGTAAGAATCACTTGGGGATCCTATTAAAATGCAGATTTTGATTCAGTAGTTTTGGGGCGGGGTCTCAGACCCTGCATTTCTAACAAACTCTTGGGTGATGTCTTTGAGAACCACCCTTTGAGGAGTAGGGTGGTCGAGGTCCTATAGGGCAGTAGTCCCCAACCTTTTTGGCACCAGGGACCGGTTTCATGGAAGACAATTTTTCCATGGACTGGGGGGTTGGGGGGCATGGTTCAGGCAATAATGCAAGCGACGGGGGCGGCAGATGAAGCTTTGCTCGCTCGACCACCTCCTGCTGTGTGGCCTGGTTCCTAACAGGCTGCGGACCAGTGCCGGTCCACAACCCGGGGGTTGGGGACCCCTGCTATAGGGCACACCCAGGTAAGAGGTGTTCAAGATCATCTCTGACACTTGGGGGCAGACTAGAGGTTAATAGAAAAGGCTTCCATCAAGTGTAAGCTGAGAAAACTACACTGTGAGACTTGGATTATCTAGTTCGTTGTTAACTGTGGTCATTCACCTTTTGCTATGCCACATTCTCCGGTAAGCATTGTCTGAGCCAGAGGTATCCAAACTCTTTTAATTGCACACTCTCTCACTAGAAAATGTTTGATCACAGACTGCCAAACTGTGTGTATTTACTTACCAATAAATTACACACACATACTCCTGTGATTAGCTAAAACAGGCAATACTTGCTTTGCATGGCGGTATGGGACTGTAAAAATAACCATGCAAGCTGAAACTTTGCAGAGAGATCTTAATAAGCAATGGGAAAAATTACAATTGTACTGTGACCTTTAAAATTTTTTTTTCAAAACAATAAAAACTCTCTTACTGTTGGTTATAAGTGCATAGGGAAATAAGAAAACTAATAAAACTAGTATTTGTTTAGTACACTGCAACTTAAAGCACTAGAAACATTGAGAATTAAAATGCTTCATTTCTTTGGGCAAACTTATCAAGAGTAGTTTGAAGAGTGCTTGTCTTTGTCTTATCTTATGATACAGATGAAGCATCTTTTCTAGAACATGGCAAATTGTCACACTCCTTTCTAAGTTTGTATCAGTTTCCATTTTATGCTTTGTGGTTTCATGAAATATCACTGAGAGCTCCTTACTTTTTTGTCCTGTGTCACTTCCTCTGGAACATACATCTTCATCCTTTTTTTTCACAACCATTTTCCTTTATGTCATTAAGTTCACCTTCATTAAATTACTCTGGCTCCATATTCAGAATTCCTTGGTATCACATAGGTATCGCTGGGAGACAAGAAGGCAAAACAACTACATGCGTTGCTGTCTGTGCATGAACTGAATAACAGATGCTCAGTGACCAGTCACTGGCAGACTTTGAAAGGAGTAACACGATTGGTCACTGATCATAATGTACACCTGTTATTTACATAGTGGTTTGTAGACTGAAGCAGTGATGTTTATGCTTTATGCAAATCACTCACAGTTAATATACTATAGAAACTGAAATTTGAATCACGATGGGAGGCCAGTTCTCTCTTTTTTTTTTTTTTTAATAAATTTATTTTATTTATTTGTATTTGGCTGCGTTGGGTCTTCGTTGCTGCGCGCGGGCTTTCTCTAGTTGCGGCGAGCGGGGGCTACTCTCCTTTGCGGTGCACGGGCTTCTCATTGCGGTGGCTTCTCTTGTTGCGGAGCACGGGCTCTAGGCAGGCGGGCTTCAGTAGTTGTGGCACGTGGGCTCTAGAGCGCAGGCTCAGTAGTTGTGGCGCACGGGCTTAGTTGCTCTGTGGCATGTGGGATCTTCCCGGACCAGGGCTCGAACCCGTGTCCCCTGCATTGGCAGGCGGATTCTTAACCACTACGCCACCAGGGAAGTCCCGGCCAGTTCTCTTTGACAAAACTGGAGTAACTGAAACTTGTGCATAAGGAATTGTGCAAACTAAAGACTGTTTTCCAAATCATGATATATACATGAATCAAGATTCATTATCATAGTATGCAAAATTCGTATTTCAAAGAGCCATGTTGATCATTTTTATTTTTTTTTACCAGATTATGGTTAGTTCTCCTTGTTATTGTTTTTATTTTATACTTTGGCATCAAAGGAACCCATACTAGGGCAGGACATGCACTAACTCTACCATTTTTCTCATTTTCTTGTGCTTGCATTGGAGAATTATACTCTGGATTTTTTTTGTAGTAATCTGTTTAGGTCCATTGTAAATTTTAGTTCAGGTAATACCAGATATCCACATCCCATAAACCCATTTAATCTGGCAATCAGTATCCTCACTGTCAACTGTCCCAAACTGTGGCTCTCCCCGCCTTTTCTCAGGGTGCTGTCAGTGCCACATAGGAAGTGTATCACATGACCATCTGACAGCAAAATCAAGTGAGGGTCCCAGTGTCAAGCCATATATGAAATATCTATAAGTTTAATGCCCTAAATTTTAGGTAAAAATCAATTTAAAGATAAACTCTAATATTGTCACTTGATCCACTGTGGAGACTACTAGCCTGAACATTCTGGTTGTACTTGAGTTGTGCTCCCGCTATGAGAAGGGTCCTTCGGAAGGGGGAAGGGCTCAGGTTTTCTCTGCTGCCAGCATGGTGATTGGCACTTCAAGGTCCTTGAAGACAGTGTCCTCAAGACTTTCTGCACTAATAGATTCACCTGGGGAACTTTGAAAAGCATCCATACTGGAGGTCCCACCTGAGACCCTTTTAATAGAAGTTTCTGGATGGGGGCCCAAGAATGCCTGTATCGTTTTACAGCCCACAGTTGTTTCTAATGCACAGATAGGGTGGGAAACTATACCTTCAAGGAGAAGGTCTTCCCTCCACTGCCAGTCTTGAAGGACCCTAGCTTGCTTTATTTATTTACTTACTTATATATTTATTCATCCATCCATCTGTCCATCCATTCATTTTTGTATAGGTATTGAGGCACACCCTCTGGCAAGCAGCTTTTGTACTGTCTTGTTAGTGACGGTATTTGCCAAGGAGGGTACCTCTTGTAGACATTTAAACACCAGTAGAAGAAAGTTATCTGAGCATGAAGTCACTGCTGGTGGCTCTGCCCTCTGAGGATGATTCTGTGGTTTTAGTAGAGTCCTACAAATGCTGGAATGGGCCTAGGATTCTTCACAGTGTTCAACCTTAGCCTTCCCTCTGAAGCTTGTTCTACAGTTAGAAACGAAAGCATTTACCGGACATCCCAGTGGATAACAGCTGATATGGTGATCAAACACCAAAGGATAGTGTTGCCCATCAAGAGGTTCTGAAGTGAAGCAAACAAGACCCAGTCAGCCCACAAAGGATGAGGGCCAGGGATACCCAAGACAGACAGAGATGATTTCCAGACACAGAATCCCAAAGAGGCTGGTTGAGTTGTTGAAGGCCTCTCACCAAATGTGCCTCAGAGCTAGTCTTGGTCCCCAGTTTCCCAGCCCTTTTCCTTGACCTGTATAATGCACAGTATAGTCTGAGACCCACCTGCATCTGAATAGCTGGGGAGTTTATTAAAACTCAGATTCCTGGGCTCTGCCCTGAATGCTTTGAATTATAATGGGATGACATGGAGGCTGGCAGTCTGTATTTTAAACAAGCTCCCTTCGCTATATGCTCATTAAGGCAAGCTAAAGTTGGAGAATCATTGTCCTGGCTTAAGCTGCCATTGTGCAATAATCTTCCACCCTGCATGCCCCTGTACACAAAGTTCTAGAAGTTGAATAGTAAATGGGAAAGATTTCTAGCGGTTTTATAAGATTGATATGTACATTTTGAATACTGGTCCAAAAGAATGACTATTGCTCTTTGGTAAGAGGAATCCTTTCCTAAGAAATATTTGTAGACAGTACTGAGTTATTCATAATATATCCAAGTATGTTGAGAAGTTACTTGAAGTTTAGTGGGCATTTAGATCCATGGCTATATCCATCTGCCAGCCAAGCTTAGCACGACTTGGCAATGCAGGAGCTTTGGAATTGGACAGACCCAAGGTCAATTTTTGCCTCTGCTGCTTATTAGTTATGTGAAATTGGATAATTTACTTAAACTCTCTGAGTCTCAGTTTCCTCATCCAAAAGTGAGTCTAGTTATATCAGTTTTGAAGAGCTCTTGGGAAGATTATATGAGAAAAGAAATGCAAAGAACCTAATAAAAGGAATATGATTTCTATTCTAGAACTGACATACTGTTTTTCTATTCTGGGGGCAATCAGGTCATATTTCAAATGCATTAACTGCGTTGACTGAAGAAAACCTTAGGTGAACCCTTTTGTAGACAGACAAAGATTTTTGAAAATTGGCAACTCCCACAAAGCCTCTGCTCTGCCTTTGACATTATTATGTGGTAATAACGTGGGTAGAGGTACAGAGGTACAAAGAGTGTGTGTAAGAGGCACAAAGAAATATAAGATGACGTCTTCTTTATACACAACAAGTAGCTTACAAGTCCAGTTGGGGAGAAGATAGTGATAATAATACCCTTGCTTTTGTTTGATTGTCACTTAACAGTTCCCACTGTAGTATTATATTTTATCTTCGTGGCAGCCTGAGGGTAGATAGGGCAGCTACGATTGTCATCATCAACTCCGTTCCACAGGCAAGGAAATTGAGAGCTTCTGACTTGATCATTGCAGCTAATAACTCAGACTCTGAAGTCTGCTCGTGCTGCCTCCTTCTACCCATGAAACAATCAGAGAACACAAAGCTTGGTCACTAATGGCCAGGTGTGTACCTGGGAGTTTTGATGGATTGCTTCTCTTACACCCCATTCCTTTGCATGCTTTATTTCCAGGGACAAGGTGCGACCCGACGCGTGCTAGCTTCTGAAATGGGCCGTGATGTAGTAGGGGGCCCTGGAATTTACTTATTGGCATTCTCTTTGTCAACTTGATCTACCTTGGCTTTTTTCTTTCCATTACACATCAAGCTTGTAAAAGCACATACCCCCGGCTCATCTCCTTAGTGCTGACTTGAAAATAATTAAGGCACATGTAAAGTCAGCATATCTGTCCTCCAAGTGTTTTTTTAAAAATGGGTGTCTTGTTGAAATTGAATTAACTGCTGGAATCAAGAACGCAGTATTTTAAGTAATTACTATTTTAAGTAATTCACTTAGACTTTTTTTTTTTAATCTGTTTTTTAATATGTAAAATAGGCCCAGGGCTGCTTACCTACCTCAGAGTAGAATCCCGTGGCTTTAATTAGTGAATATTTGGTAAGGGCCAGACAGGGTGAGCAGCAGCGTCTTCATTATTATTGTTATTTTATTATCATCATTATTATTGTTATTTTATTATCATCATTATTATTGTTGTTTTATTATCATCATCAGCATCATTATCTTCATCATCATCCTCGCCATTTTCATTATTATCACATTCAGCCCCTTTATATAATGCCTGTACTTCAAGGACACAAACATTTTTCTTTAATAAGCTCCAAAACTTTTTCTCCTCTCCCTCCCAACTACCTTTCCATTTCTGTTGCTCTGGGATTTGGCAACCCAGTTCAATTTCTGATGAGAAGACACTCTGGAAAATTGAAATGAGATAACAGGAGTTGATTGGGGGGGAAAATAACTTCATCTTAACTCTTCAAGCAGAAGACATCAGGTTCCCTAATTCCTTCCTTTCGTCCTTGAAAATGGAACATCAGCCACAGAGCGCACCTGTGCCTGAGTTCTAAAATGAATCTGTGGCAGCCGCTGCCAGAGTAGCAATTAGATAATTAACGCTAAATTTCACCTGCAGAGGCAGGCTGCAAAATACCGTCGGTTTGACCTTCCACACTTCGGGATGAGGTAAATACTCTGTGGGAGGTGGAGTGATGGCATGGGATTGGTATTGGCAGGGCAGCCCCGCAGTGGTGTGCTGCTCGGCTGACCTCCACGGCCTGGGGGACGTTGGATGCAGCGCATAATCCAACTATATTTTGTCTACTTCTCCTCTGTGATAGAGTCATGTTACACTTTCCCTTCCTCCTTGTAGAGCTGTAAATCACCAAGGAAATCACCTAGTCTATCACCCTGCTGGGTTTGTTTTTTTGTTGTTGTTTTTTGTCCTCAGAGCACTTACCATAGCTGGAAAGATCGTTTTGATTTCTTCAGTTATTTTTTTGTCTCCTCCACTCCCTCACCACAACTGTAACCTCCACAAAGAGAGACCTTCTCATCCATCTTGCTCATTTTCTATGCTTGGCTCCCATGCTGGGAGCGAGTAGCAGGTGCTCAATAAACATTGGTTGCGTAACTGTGTTAAAAATGCCCTGGACAGGGACTTCCCTGGTGGTCCAGTGGCTGAGACTCCATGCTTCCACTGCAGGGGGCATGGGTTCGATCCCTGGTTGGGGAACTAGGATCCCACATGCCACGCGTCATGGCCAAAAAAAAAAAAAAAAAAAAAAAAAAGAAAAAAAAAATTGCCTTGGACACAGAAAGCAGAAATCAGAAACCCAACAGCCCAGAGGCCAAATTTGGCCTGTTGGTTTGCACGGTATTGTTAAAAATACTGAGTTAGCGGCCAGCGTGTAAATACAATGCGCCTTCATGCAGAAGACCTCATTTCTGGCTTTTCTTGAAATTCTACCAGAAGATCTGGAATACCGGACCAGCCTTAGGAGAGGAAGTAGGGCCTAAAACAGTGGTTCTCGAAGTGTGGTCCTCAGATCAGCAACACCAGGATCACCTGGGAACTTGTTAGAAATGCAAATTCTCCATCCTTCCCGGTCTCCTGACCTGTTGAATGTCTTCACGGTTTTTATTTTAACAAGCCTCTCTAGGTGATTCCTTGCACTGTAAAGCATGAGAACTACTCACTGCCCCTAGAGGTTACAGAATGACTGGCTTTGACAAGAGAATGCCTGGCTTAAAAGTCTGGCTTTGCTACTCCCTAGCTGGATGGGGTTAGACAAGTTAGCTAATCTCACTGTGCCTCACTCTGCTCATTTATAACATGTGGATGATAACAGGACCTTCCTCCTAGGGGGTTAGAAGGATGAAATGAGTTAGTATATGCAGAGTCCTTAGACCCTTAGAGTCATCGCTTAAGAAATGTTACTGGCTGTTAACTTGGCTGTAGTCAGCGGACACTGAACACGCAGCTGCCTCTTTTAGATGCAACCTTAGCTGGATCTCTGCTTGATTAGGACACCACCCAACAGGCGTCCCTCCTTCATGTGACGTGCTCGGCCCCTGTGGGCATTCAGGCTGTCGTTCTGACGTAAAGCAACCTTCTGATTGTCAGCAGTGATCCCCACACCCTCCCATCAGAGTGGGTAATATGCACCTATTGTGTGCCTTACTGGGTTCCAAGCCCTAAGCTAGGCTCTTGGGTTGTTTTATCCTTTTCTATTTCCCAACAGCCTTTCAAAGTCAATATTGTTAAGTAATCTGCCTCAAGCCACACAGCTGGTAAGTGGCAGAGTAGGAATCCAATCCAGGTAGTGAACTTCAAAGTCTGTTTTGTTTTCTCTTCAAAAATGAGTCACGTGCCACGGTAGCTTACAGATGATTTTGTATGGCATTGAGGTGTTTTTAGGTGGTGAGGAAGATGGTTTTAGTTGGTGTGCAAATTCTGCATTAAAAGAACAAAGTGCATAGTGAAAAAGTTAATGCATTTCTAATTACTCCACAAACCTGAGGGGAAAGTCTGAACTGGTGCTAGTAGGTGTGTTAACTTTTAAATGAAATTCCAGTTTAATAATCTTTAAGATTATATGTTTTAGTGGCATTAATTGAAGGTGTATTTTGAAGCCTGCATCAACAAATTAAGAAAGGAAATTCTGTCCTTTCATTGGCACTTAAAAAATAGGAGTGTCTGGAAATGTGTTTCTGTCTATATTGAAACATAATTGAATTAGATGCCACATGTTTTTACTTAACCATTTCTGATGGAACTCTTACTAAAATGGTTTGTCAAGGATACTCAGTGCAGGTTCTGACCCAGAGTAGGTGTCCTGTGAAGGTTTGCTGAACTAAAGTGCTTCGTGCCCCTCCCTGCCTTTTCAAGTGACATATCATTTAGTCTGATCTTAGTGATTCAAGGTCACTAGCTAATAGTAATCTGTTACTTGTAATACCCCTTTTTTCTTAAACAAAATGAGAGTGATCCACAGGCGCAGAGCCTTTGATGGACAAGTGTGTCTAGTGAAATTCAGTATGCTTTTAGTAATTATTTTTAAAAGTTATTTTCTATTTATGGCAAGTAAAAAGTTTTCATATGTCATAACTGTATAAAACTCCCTTTTCAAGTATTTATTTTTAATGAAACGAGGAGCTGGTTAACACCATGCAATATAGGGGTAGGGGAGTGAAAGGTATAGACTATTGGGTGTAAGATAGGCTATAAGGATGTATTGTACAACATGGGGAATATAGCCAGTATTTTGTAATAACTGTACGTGGAGTGTAACCTTTAAAAATTGTACACAAAATTTAAAACATTTTTATAAACGATGCTGAATCACTCACGGTACAGGTAGTCTATGGACTCGCCATATGTCATGGAAGTAGAATATACATGACGAGCACCTGGAAACAACTGCTCCTGCTATCGTATGGCAGAGGGAGGACACCCATGCCTGCCATTCCGCCCAGACTGATCCTTAAGGCCTCTGCTTGGACCTCGGAGGGGATCTGTGGCCGTTTTCTTCTTTCTCCTCTCTGGCAGCTTGCCGTCCACGTTACCCTAAAGCTTTAGTTGGCAGCAGCGGCCTGGTAGAAAATCAGGCCCTGACGGAGGACAGGTAGAGAGGGTGTGAGTCTATTAACTCAGGCGCGGGGCCACGTCAGTGTTTTGGGAAGTGGAGCTGGGCTCCTCCCCTCCAGGGGCAGAGGCCATGGCTGTGTGACTTGGTGACTCACCTGACACCAGCGACACCCACAAGTCGGTGTGTAAATTGACAAAGGGATCCTGACCTAGAAGCACTGCTGGGGGAAGGGCAGAGGGGGTGTGGAGTGTAGGTGTGGTCTGGCTCCTTCTCGTAACTTTCAATCTGCTCCCCCAACTCTTTGAGAAAGAAAAGGGCATCCTCTGGAATTTCCTCCTAGAAAATGGGCAGCTTGCCCAGTGATTGAGGTCTTTGGGATGGATCACGGGGAGATCTGAAGTGAATTCCTGGGTGTCTCATTACCAGCATTTGGACCTGGGGCAAGTCCTTTAAGCTCTTGTCATCTGCGAAACGGGCGTGGCATATTCAGTAAGTAAGATGACGCAAACAAAGGATGTCGCCCGGAACCTGGTGTGCAGGTGGGGGGAGGGGGTGTTGTTGAAGAGGGAGGTAGCGCTGGGTGAGCGGTGCTGATACTATGTTCTTCCCACCTAAAACTCCGAGCGCCAACTTTTTGGCCTGGGATCGCTTTATCATGTACAAGTTAGGGTCCCCCAGGCAAACAGAACCAGTAGGATACACAGTTGGCCCTTGAAGAACATGGGTTTGAACTCTGTGTGTCCATGGACAGGCAGACTTTTTCAATAACTGTGCACTGCAGTACTGCACAGTCTGTGATTGGTTGAGTCTGCAGATGTGGAACCATGGATATGGGAGCCAGCTGTAAAGTTATAGGTGGATTTTCGACCACCTGGGGGTCGGCGCCCCTCACCCCCATGTTGTCCACGGTTAAACTGTGTGTGTGTATGTGTGTGTATACAGAGAGAGAGAGGGAAGGGGGGAAGAACAGAGGGAGAAAGAGAGGGAGAGAAGTGGGGTGGAGGGTGAGGAGAGAGAGATTTCTTTTAAGGAACTGATTCACACAGTTGTGGAGGCTGCAATGTCCACAGTGTGCAGGGTAGGCTGGCAGGCTGGAGACCCAGGAAGGAGCTGCAGTTAGAAACCAGAGGTCCTCTGCTGGCAGAATTCCCTCTTCTTCCAGGAAGGTCAGCTTTCCTGCTAAGGCCTTGAACTGATGGGATGAGACCCACCTACATTATGGAGGGCAGTCTACTTCACTCATGGTTTACTGATTTAAATGTTCACCTGACCTTTAACAATACCTTTACAGAAACACATAGAAGGATGTTTGACCAAATATCTGGGTACTGTGACCTCGCCAACTTGACACATAAAATTAACCATCGCGATCGTGTTCCCGTGATCCGGTGGTCACTGGGGGAATCACTGGTGGAGCTCTGTTGATTTCTTTCCACGTCAAGCAGAGTTCTTTGTATCGCAACGGGCAGAATGCATTTTTTTTTAAATTATTTATTTATTTTTTTATTTATGGCTGTGTTGGGTCTTCGTTTCTGTGCGAGGGCTTTCTCTGGTTGCGGCAAGTGGGGGCCACTCTTCATCGCGGTGCGCGGGCCTCTCACTATCGCAGCTTCTCCTGTTGCGGAGCACAGGCTCCAGACGCGCAGGCTCAGTAGTTGTGGCTCACGGGCCTAGTTGCTCCGCGGCATGTGGGATCTTCCCAGACCAAGGCTCGAACCCGTGTGCCCTGCATTGGCAGGTGGATTCTCAACCACTGCGCCACCAGGGAAGCCCCAGAATGCATTTTAATACAAACTAGTTTAAGAAAAATAGGAGTGGACTCAGTGGCTCAAACTGCCAGGAGTTCTGGCTTCTAGATCAGGGTCTCCTGTGATATGAGGCCCTTCCCCCCGTTTTGTCCCACTCTCATGCAAGGGTTCCCCTTGTGGTGGCTAGATAGCTGCCACCTGCTCTTGGCTTAAAATCTTCAGAGTCTTTTTCTTCTCAGGACTTTCAGCGCAAATCCTACGCCTGCATCTCATTGGCCCAGCTGTGCCACGTGCCCGCCCCTGAACCAGTCACTGCAGCAATGGGAATGAATGCACCGATTGGCTTAGACCAGGTCATGAGGCCTACCCTGGAGCTGAGCTTTGGCACCGCCCAAACCAAGTGGGCTGTAGTACAGAGAAAGAGCGATTCCCCATGGGAACCAGTTGTTTCCAGAAGGAGGAGGACAGGTTGCTGGAAGGGCTGAAACATCACGTGACTACGGTAGCCTCACACACACAGCTCTTTTCCCTTCCCTGCCTGTCCCATTGCCCACCTTTCCCTCTTTATTCTCATCCATGCCTAAACCATTTTCTATCCCTTTAAAAACCTGGTTCTTACTTTGCTAATTTTGAAACTCCCAATTCGTCTAAGAAAGCAGATGCTTCAGAAGCAGGCTGCCTCAGAGAGCAGTTTTGAGCCTGATTCTGTACGTGTGATCATCGCCCAGGGACAATTTGGTACCAGCTGATCAGTCAGTGCTTATGTTCCTGGTGTGGGAGGATGGCTCAGAGTGACTTAATACTAACTGATGCTGGCAAGAAGGCAAGTTATGCCTCCTGTATCTTTTCTTTGTCCATTAGCCAGAGATCTGAGGGAAGGACTTTAGAATGGATACTAGGAACTTATCTCTGAGTTGTAGCAGACTGGAAGAAATCTCATGCTAGAAGGATCAAACATTAGGGGCAAAGCTGCCTGCAAACACATTTTTGTTTTTGGTCATAACTGTGTATGTATTTTTTAAGGCAGCTTTATCAAGATATAATTCACATACCTTACAATTCACTCATTTAAAGCACACAGGTTTTTTTAAAGCATATTTGCAGGGTTGTCAAACCATCACTAAAATCTCATTTAGAACATTTTTATCATCCCTGAAAGAAACCCCATACCTATGAGCAGTCACTATTCATTCCCCTCTTCCTCTGAGCCCCTGGCAACCATTAATCTACTTTCTGACCCCACAGATTTGCGTATTCTAAACGTTTAATATAAATGGAATCATACAATCTGTAGTCTTTTGTAACTGGCTTCTTGCACTTAGCGTAACGTTTTCAAGTTTCATACATATTGTTGCATGTCATTCCTTTTTACTGCCACATAATCTTCCATTGTATGGATATACCATAGCTGATGGACATTTGGGTTGCTTCCACTTTTTGACCTTTGTAAATAATCTGCTACGAACATTTGTATAAGTTTTTGTGTGTATATGTATTTTCATTCCTCTTGGGTATATACATAGGAGAGGAGTGGAATTGCTGGGTCATAGGGTAACTCTATACTTAACTTTGAAGAACTTTCCAGAGCAGCTGCACCATTTTGCATTCCCACCAGCAATGTATAACCTTGTCAACACTTGCTATTGTCTGTCTTTTTGATTATAGTCATTCTAGTGGGTGGGAAGTGGTGTCTCGTGGTTTTGTTAGGCATTTCCCTAGTGGCTAATGATATTGGGCGTCCTTTTATATGCTTACGGGTCATTTGTATATCTTCTATGAGGAAATACCTTTTACCTGTTTTTTAATTGGATTTTTTTTTTTTTATTATTGAGTTGTAAATGTTCTCTATATGTTCTGGCTACAAGTATTTTTGATGTAGGCTCTTGAATTCCTATGAGGCCTTGACTTTTAACAGCTTCTGGGTTAGTGAGAATATCTTTTATTCAAGCCTGGGGAAAACCTAAGGATAGACTAAGCTGTCATGGATAATATTGCCAGTGATTTGCATTGTCATTTAAAGTTGTCTCTCAGCCTGGTTCCTCAATTTTTTTTTTTTTAATGTCAAAATTACTGAAAGAACAGCACAAGACAAATCCCTGTACCTTCTGCTAGATTCATCAGGTGTTAATCTTTTGCCACATTTGCTTGCTTCTTCTGTGTGTGTTATGTGTGGTGGTGGGGGGGGGCAGGTATAATTTTTCAAGGCTGAATCCTTTGAAAGTAATTTGCGAACATAAGGACCCATCACCTCAAAGGTCTTTAGCACGTTTAGGCTGTGAACCAGGTTATGCTCCTACATAACCACCATACCTTTATCGTGTCGGAGAAATGTCAGATTAATTCAGTAATCCCAAATATATAATCCATATTCATATTTCCCCAGTATTCCCGCAAATGTCCTTCCCTGCCTTAAAAAAAAAAGTCTAGGGTCCATTCAAGGTTCACCTGTTATGTGTGGTTGTCCTGTCCCCTAAATACTAGAAAAAATTCCCCCTTTTTTGTTTTTTGTGACATTGATATTTTTGGAAGAGTTCAGGCTAATTATCTTATAGAATGATCCACATTCTGGATTTTTCTGATTGTTCCCTTAAGATTGGAATTAGAATAGACATTTTGGGGGGAAGAATATTGCATGGGTGATGCTGTGTCCTTCCCTTGCATCACTTCTGGAGGTACATGATGTCAGTTTGTCCTGAAATTGGCGATGCTTAGTTTGATCATTTGATCAAGGGGGTGTCTGCCAGATCTCTCTATTATAAAGGTAACTTTTCCCATTATAGTTAATAATCTGTGTAAATCTCTTGTTCCCCAGAGCCTTTCACCTGACTGTGGCATCCATTGATGAGCCTTGCTTGAGTCAGTTATTATACTGGGAGTTACAAGATGTTGATTTTTTAATGCTATTATTCATTCACCATTTTTCAGCTGGAATTCTTCTGTCTAAAAGAGCTTTACCTTTTATTTTCTCATACTTCTAAAAAATTTCCCTCCCTCCCCTCGCTCATTTTTTCTTTTTCTTAAAAACAAAAATATCACCATGAACTTGAGAGTCATTTTAATCACTGTCATTTCCTAATTTAAAAAATTAAATTGTTTGTCCTCTCAACAAGTATTTTTGAGTTCCTACTGTGCACTTTAAGCCTTATAGCTTAAAAAATTAAATTAGACTGTCTTTGAGTTTTCTTTCAGGCCTAAATTATTTTGTGATTCTATGAGATTCTAAGGCACATCCTTGTACCTGCATTTTTATATTTATCTCTGCCTCTAAATTCCATTTATTTGCCCATGTTATCTTAGTATTTTGTTAAAATGTTTTTATAGACTTGTATTTGTTTTTTATTGAAGGAAGCCAGAACAAGTAAAGCATTTTAGGATAATCTGTATCTCTTAGTGTTCAGGGCCTAGGAGAAATCCATCTCTGTAGGCGTGAGGAAGTTTCCGATGCTGTTGGAAGTGGTAGCACCTACCTAATTGCAGCCAGGTCCTCTGATAAAGTACACGGCCTCTTCAGGTCACAGGCATAGTATTAGTTACGCTTTTAATTTGCATTGACTACGTACTTGGCCACCAACCTCCTTCCAAAATAAAAATAACACTTAAAATCCTACAGGCAATTCTGCTTGCCATTCTGTTCATAAGGTTTGTGCCCAGCTCATGAGTGAGACAGGAGATGTGCCTCTGCTTTTACAGAACTCTCTTGCTTCTTGAGTGGGGACTTCTCACACATACGTTCTCAAACGTAATTTCACGTTTAGATTTTTTTCTTATGTAATTAACAATATAAAATTACACTTTGCATAGGTACTCTTATTACACACTGTATCTTTTAGTCTATGTAATAAATTTATATTAATAATTTCCCTGTGTGAGGTTATCAGTTATATCATACCTCATTGGTAATTCAAGAGATAAGTTAATTGTGACTATATCATTTTTGCCTTATATGATGATTTCAGAGCCTAACCTCTGACTGAGTCTCTATTATCCTACTCTTGCAAACCCATCTCTATGTAGTTTTGACATACATCTCTTTCCTTTCAGACTTTTTTCTTTTTCATATGCTGATGAAACCCACTAGCCTTGCTTAATGAATCCCATTAGAGCGCTGGTCTATCGGTTACATTCGTGCTTTTCCGCCTCCCCCTTTTCCCCCGTAGGGGGCAGAAGAAATGGGAATTATTAACCCTAAGATAGCCAAAAGTGCCAAGTTTATTGCTGTCTTGAAAACGGCTCCTTGTTTGCAATAAATGGCAGTGCACACCTGGTAAATAAAAGCATGTCAGTTTATTGCTTTTTTGAACTGGTGCTTTTTCCTTGGGAAGGCTAGATTTAGAGCTTGTATCAGTTTGGATTCTTTGATGGCAAGCAACAAAAACTGATTTTGCTAATTTCAATAAAAAGGAAGGTTATAGAGTGCCTCACGGGTTCTAAGGCAAAGCAGAAAAAGCAGACCTCAGAAGAATAGGACCTAAGGATCAAGGCAGCAGGAACCCATGTCTGTTGGTCCAACTTCTTCCATCTTGTGCCTCTCTGCTGAAAATTCTCAATCATGCTAGAGAGAAACTAAATGGGCTTGATTGGGGTCATGTGCCTGGTAAGGGCTGGCTGTGGGGGGCTGGAATTTGATTGACATTCTCACCAAAATTAGGGCAGGAGCATGTTACCAAGGGAAACTTGGGCTGCTTTTCCCCAAAGAAGAGGCAGAAGAGATTGGACAGACATAAATAGCACTGCCCTCGATCAAGCAGCACCCATGAATCTTTATAAATCATCTGTGATGCCCAGTACTTTGGAGAGCAAGGCATTCTGCCATTTTTCCTCCAAATACAGCCACTGATCTTATAGCAAACTTTGTCTGATGAGCCAGACAAACAAAGGATTACCTGAAGGATTACCTGCCCCTTTATCTTCCTTCACCTTGGGTGGTCCTCTAGAAATCCTGGTAGTCAATTACATCTCGTGGGCCGGGGGTGGGGGTGGGGGGGGGGGAATGCAGAAGGGAAGAGTGAAATAGACAAAGAAGGAAAATGGCTGAGAATGGGTTAAAATGATTAACTCCCTTCTGGAAATTTCCAACTGTCAAATATTTGTTTCCGGGGACCAGCACCTTTCTCATTAGAGATTCACTGTCTTGGTCACTGCTGCCCGGAGCTGTGGAT
This sequence comes from Eschrichtius robustus, assembly GCF_028021215.1. Classification (NCBI taxonomy): domain Eukaryota; kingdom Metazoa; phylum Chordata; class Mammalia; order Artiodactyla; family Eschrichtiidae; genus Eschrichtius; species Eschrichtius robustus. The sequence goes on from NC_090835.1 coordinate 25,757,863, forward strand.
ATGTAAATGTCAACTCTCTCACTGGCAAGTTGGTGAAATTTGCTGATGACACAAATCTGCGTAGGTTTGGGAGAAAGCAGGATTGTGAGAAACTCCAGATGCATCACAGCAAACTGTGTGAGTCACTCAGATGGGTCAATGGAGAGTCGGCTTGTTGGGTGGCGGTGAGAAGGGACAGAAAGGAATTAGCATATTTAGCACCAGAAAGAAAGAAGTCAAACTTGAGGGCAGCAGTGGTATTAAATGGCCTTCTGTAATATCGTCTCGAGTTCTTTCTTGGATCTGTGTACTAAATTTGACTCTTCCTATGTCAGAGAGAGAGAAAGGAGGAAAAAAATAGAACTGTGCATCAGAGCGAGGCTGTGAAGCTCCTGGTTCCCACACCCAGAAGCTATTTTTATTAATAGGAAAGTTGATAATAATAAGTTAACCATTTATTGATTACTTATGAGGTACAAGGCACTGTTACTGGGCTTGTTACATATATCATTAATCTAGTCAGTAACTAAAAGAGGAAATGCAGATGGCAAAACTGGGGCTTGGGTTAATTGTCCCGGGAGGCACAGCTAGGAAGTGGTAAGGAAAGGATAAGAATAAAAACCTTAGCACTTCTGCCATGTAAATAACAGCTGCCTGACAAATACTCCTGCCTCGTGCAATATTAGTGGGGGTCCTTCATCCCATAGGTAGGAGGACCCCATACCAAAGCACCACATAGGAGTTTCAAGTATTTATTCATATTTTCTTTTTTAAAAAGAATTTTACTGGAGTATAGTTGATTTATACATATTTTCATTTAACTGTATGTTGAGTTGTTTCCCTATGCTAGACGAGTACCCTTTTAGCCCAAAGGGGAGCCCCACTAGGAAAATCACCTTCTTAATCCCATTTTATACCCATAGCCAGAAGCTCTTAGCCATTTCTCCTATTTGAGGGTTGCTTTAAGCCTCTCAAACTCTTGTTTAACTCCTTGATCAAAACTGTAGAATGGAACAGACTTTGGCCCTTCGCTCCCCATTTTTAACTGAAAACTGAGTTTGGTTTAATGTATTTACTTAAGAGCCGGGCTAAGAAGGAAGAGGAAGTCTCACTGGGATGAGGGAGGAACCTGGCATTTAATAGCAAGCAATTAGGAAAGCAAAGCTGACAGTTTCTGAGCACCTGCTAGATTTCAGGACACATTACCATATTTAATTCTCACAAAAACCCTGCAAGGTATACGAGAACTGTCCCATTTTATTTTACTACCTAATAAACTACGCATGGTTGTTTTCCAGGGTTTGCCCAAAGACACACAGCTTGCAAATGCTAAAGCCAGCCTTTTTCATTTTTGTCTTTCTCTCATCTTGTGGGCTTCACCTTCAAAATGTACGTAGAATCTGACCGCTCCAGAGGAAATAGACCCTCTGTTACCCCCAGCCCCTGCGATCTGAGCCTCTGTCGTTTCTTGCCCTGATGATGATGATGATGATGATGATGATTACACTTTTTAGGTCAGCGTTATTGAGCTCCACATACTTCACATACAATACATTCACTTTTTTATTTTATTTTTTTAAATTTTATTTTGTAGCAGTTAATATTTATTGAGCACTTACTATGTGATAGGCAGATTCTAATGCTTTAATGCATAATTTAATAATTTAATATTTAATAATTTATTAATGTAATTTAATAATTTAATAATTAATAATTTAATCTTCACATCTGCTCTGAGGGCGGTATTGTTACTTGCCTATTTTTGTTGTTGTTGTTCTAGAATATCTTGCCCGGATTATTGCAACAGCCCCACAACTGGTCCCTCGGCTGCCCAGGCCTCTCTGCAGTCTCTTTCTTCTCAACACAATAGCCAGAGGGATGCTTCCAACCTATGTAATTACTCACATCAAAATCTGATTCAGAGCCCCTTCAGGACCTCATCTCCTCCTGCCCTCCGCTTTGCTCACACTGCCCCAGCCATCTGGTCTCCACTCTGATCTTAGCTGAGCTCCTTCCTCAGGACTTTGCACTTATAGAGCCTGGTATGCTGTTCCCCAAGACATCCATGGAGGCTGTTTGTTGATGTCCGTCTTGTCACCCTCCCAGTGAGACTGCCCAGACTGTTTGAAATGATAACTATACAAGAGGCCCAGTTAAGGGCAGTGTGATAGGCAGAAATTGTCAGACAGCTTCCACGACCTTTGCCCCTGATGTTACTCCCGTGATTGTGTTATGTTATATGGCAAAAGACAAAAAGGAGGTCATCTGGGTTTACAGTTCAAAAGAAGTAAATTCTGCCACCCACCTGAAGGAGCTTAAAGCAGATTCTTTGCCCAGAGCATGTAGATAAGAGGCTAAGCCACCAAGACCTGGTTGTAGGTTTGTGACACCTAAAGCAGAGAACCTAGTAAAGCCCCCCTGGGCTTCTGACCTCCAGAACCGTGAGGTCATGAAAGAGTGGTGTTTTCAGCTGCTAGGTCTGCAGTGATTTGTTAGGGCAGCAATAGCGACCTCATACAGATGGTGAATAAATAGGATTCCCCTCTCCAGGCGGACTGGCTCGTGGGGCGGTGTCCGCCTGCAGAGCTGCGTCGGGGAGGCTCTGAGACGGCTCGCAGGCTCTGTGATGGATTAGCAGCAGCTGAGAGTTTGCTACACATGTGCCATCCCTGATCTGGGCTCTTTCTGCTGAACTAGATAGAATGGTGGGGTTAGATGGAGTTAAATTTTTAGGCTGGGGTCAGAACAGAGAACACAGCATCATTCAAGAAAACTAGCCAGCAGAATAAGAATCAAGACTGTCTTAGTTCGTTCAGGCTGCTGTAACAAAAATACAGACTGGATGGCTTTTTTTTGTTTTTTGGGTTTTTTTGGCTGCACCACGCAGCATGTGGGATCTTAGTTCCTGGATCAGGGATCGAACCCGCTCCCCTGCATTGAAAGGCGCAGAGTCTTAACCACTGGACGGCCAGGGAAGTCCCAGACTGGATGGCTTATAAATAGCAAACGTTTATTTCTTGTCACAGTTCTGGAGGCTGGGAAGGCCAAGATCAAAGCGCTGGCAGATTCAGTGATGAGGGCCTGCTTCCTGATTCATAGTCAGCTGTCTTCTTGCTGTGTCTTCACATGATGGAAGGGGCAAGGGGGCATTCTAGAGTCTTTTTTATAAGGGTGCTGATCCCATCCCTGAGGGCTCTAGCCTCATGACCAAGTCACCTCCCAAAGTCCTCGCCTCGTAATACCATCACACTAGGAATTAGTGTTTCAACATATGAATTGTAGTGATATACAACTGTTCAGTCTGTAGCAAAGATCTAGAATGTAAATTCTGTTAGGGCACAGATTTTTGCTTATTTTAATCACTATTCTCTCCTCAGTGTCTAGAACAGTGCCTGGCATGTAGTAGGTGCTTAATAACATTTTTTCAATTAAAGATCTAAATAACAAGGGGTAGGAGTTAAGTATATTCTAATGGTTAAAATGTGTTTTCATATGATAGGGGCCTGAAGTCAAATTCCATTTCCACCACTTAACAATTTCCTTATCTCAAATACAGAGATAAGAGTGATTTCTTTGCAGTGTGGTGGTGAGAATAAATTGAGATAATAACATACTTAATATCCAGAGCCCCGTGCCTGGCACCTGGTCAGATTCGCCCAGTGGTAGATGTTTTAGAATTACTACATCCATCAGGCTTCTTAGTTGTAAGTTACAGCCACGCGCTTGGGCTGATTGGAGCAGGAAGACTGTTATTCAGAGGTTATCAGGAAGTTCACTAAACCTCCAGGAAGGCAGGAGAGCCAGGCTCTGAGCACAGACACATCAAAGGGAAGCACTCTGTTGAGTCAGACAACCAGAAGCATGTCCAAGAGGGGTCCACCTGGACACGGCTGCCACTGCAGCACACGGTGGTGGCTACGGCTCATACCTTAGTGTGCTGTCGCCTCTGCGCATGTTGCAGCTGGTTGACAGACCAGCATCACCCCCCATCCCTGCTCCTTTGTGTCAGTAGATCCAGATTTTAGACTCTGGACAAGGCCACACAACTGCTCAGGCCTTCCCCTAGCTGCCGGGAGAGCCGGGAGTGAGGTTTGGATTTTTCACCTTCTCTGCTGAGAGATAGGCTCTATCTTCCACTTAGAAGGCAGGGATTCTCCAACCGTAGTAAGGAGTTTAGACGCCAGACAGTCCCCTTGCACCTCCTACCCGCAAAAGACAAAAATCCCTTCTATTCATCATTACGTGCTGATCCAAAGTCAGAAATACCGTTTCAAGAAGGCAGGGGAAGCCCTAGGGTTCAGTCTCAGGTTGATTCAGGTAGGAGGGGTGGTTCATGGGGCCTTCAATATTCAGATATAGAGGAGAGTATCTTTCTGTCCATTTGACATTGGCTTTCAACTTGACCCCTTCTGATCGATTCTGTACCAGGGTCACGCATGATTAAAAGGTCACTTATGTCTAGCCTCAGAATGTGGTTAGAGCAGGGAGGCAGCCGTAAGCATGAGCTTTCTTTGAATCTAGTTCCAGGGCTCTTTGGCCTTCACGCTTCTGAAAGATGTGGAGGACCTGTGAACGATCCAATGATGACTCATTCCATGGTTATACAGTCAGGCGTTGACTGTCATTCTTCTCCTGCGTATTTTCTACCTGAGAATACTTTCTAAAAATAATCACATGATAATAGATAACATTATTCATTGCTTACCATTTTATAGCCACTGACTGAATACTTTAAGTTGTATTTGGTCTCGTTAATCCTTCCTTCTGTGAGGTGCAGTATAATTATCCCCATTTTATAGACCAGGAGACTGAGGTTTAGGGAGCAGGTCAACCAGCTTGTAAGTGGTGGAACTTGTATTTGAACCAAGGTGTGCCTGGCACCAAAGCATATTGTCTTAACCACGAATTTATGTGAAGCTGATAGAATGTGAGCAGTAAAAATCCTTTTCAGAGCAAGCTATACTATTCAGCATTCAGCATCATGAATTGTCACTGTTGTGTGCAAGTTTGGCATAAAGGCTGTAGAAAATCCACAGGTGCCCTTCTAGATTTGGGGTGGGAATTTGGCAATTTTTGGATCTCCATGTCTTTCCTCAAGGTTTTGCCTACAGATTAATTTTTTTTTTTAGTAGTAAAAGCAGTATGAGAGAACATATACTTTTTTCTGTAATCAAGATGTTGAACTGAGTTGCCTGTATTTATTTCCATTAGCACTGTGATTACATATAATTAAAACTAAGCATCATCAGAAAAGGTCAGATAACAACAAATGCAGGATAGAAAAGATGAGTTATCTTTTCACAGAAAAGATTTGTGCAGGCCCACTAAGAAGAAATACCTATATCCCTACCCTCTCTGATGCCAACTCCCAGCACTCTGTTCTACGTTTTCCTTTTCTGTCACACCTTACCTTCTAATATACTCACTAATTTATTATTGATTGCATTTCTTGACTGTCATTGCGTCCTTTTAAAACATAAGCTCCCTGAGAGCAGGGGCCCTTGTTTTCATTCTGTGATAGATCTCAAATGCTGGGAAGAGTCTTGCTGCAGAGCAGATACTCAAATATTTGTTGAATGAGTGGATGAATATAATAAATAGTAGTAGAAGTAGGATTACACAAGAGGAAGTTCTCTAAAAGTGCAACATATGTTTGCCGGATGGTTTCAATTATCTGTTGCTGTGAAACAAGCCACCTCAGAATGCAGTGGCGTAGGAAAACCCTCCCCATGGGCTACCATTCTATGGATCAGGGCCTTGGGGAGGGCTCAGCTTGCATGAGTGTCTCTGTTTCTCATGGCGCTGGCTGAGGCAGCTCAGCTGGTTCTAGAGAATTCAGGATGGCCTCATTCACGTGACTGGGTGCTGGCGGTTGAGTGGGATGCCTTCGTTTTCCTCATGTGGCCTCTTTCCCGCCCCCGGCCTCCCATCTTGCAGGGCCTTTCTCTCCATGTGGCTTCTCTCTCCAGCCAGATGGTCTGGACTTCCTTACGTGGTGGCTGAGCCCCCAGGGTGGACGGTGGAAGCTCCTAGGCCTCTCCGGGCCTCAGGTCCAACATCCCAGAATGTCACTTCCGCCGCATTCTGCGGTAAGAGCCAGTCCCAGAGCCAGTCCCAGAGCCAGTCCCAGAGCCAGTCCCAGAGCCAGTCCCAGAGCCAGTCCCAGACTGCAGGGCTGGGCAAGGGGATTCTGCCTCTTGGTCGGAGGAGCAGCACCCTGACGTTGTCCGGAAAAAGAGCAGATGGGGGAGGGGGCTGCTTTTGTGCTTTGTGTGCTTGGTTTTTCAGTTTCCTCTTTGTATTGTGGCAAAACGTATATAAAGTTTACCATTTTACCCCTGTTGAAACATTCAGTGAACCGTTCAGTGGCATTAAGATATTCACATTGTTGTGCGGCCATCACCACCATCCATCTCCAGGCCCTTTTTTAATCTCCCTAAACGGAAATTTTGTCCTCACTCAACAATGCTTCCCTGTTCCTCTCCTCCTCCCCCCACCCCCGGTAACCACCGTTCTACTTCGTCTCTATTAATTTGACTGCTCCAGGTGTAACCTATTAAGACACGTCATTTGCGTGGCATGGTACAATATTTGTGACTGGCTTAATTTACTTAGCATAATGTCCCCAATGCTCATCCATGTTGTAGCATATGTCAGAATCCTCTTTCTTTTTAAGGCTTAATATATTCCTTTGTAGGTATATACCATTCATCCTCCAGTGGACACGTGGGTTGCTTCTACCTTTTGGCTGTGGTAAATAATGCTACTACGAACATGGGTGTACAAATGTCTCTGTTTTCCGTTCTTTTGGGTGTTTACCCAGAAGTGGAGTGGCTGAATCATATGGTAATTCCATGCGTAATTTTTTGAGGAACCTCCATACTGTTTTCCACAGTAATTGCACCATTTTGCAGAGAAGGGGCTCCTTTTAATCCGTAATACCACAATAATATAATCTCATTTGTAAACCACTGTATTCACCACTTTTATAAGGAATAAGTTTTTTTTTCTGCTGTGGTTGAAACATATTCTAATGCACATTTTTTCCTTTATTTTTAAAATGTATTCCTTTATTTTCCTACATCCATTTATGGTCCCATAGAACTTAATTTATATCAGGTTTTCCTTCCTCTATTACAGAGAAAGTCTATTCCAAGTTCAACTAAATGGCAGGGGTCAGTTACACCAAGGTCTCTGCTCTCTGTCTTGCTTAAACTCTGTAGCTCACACAGATTCCTAGGCTAGGGTGGCATCATTTTCCCTGAAAAGCTTTGCAGCATTGCCCCAGAAAACGATTCAGAAGTACCTTCAACTTCCCAGCATTTTCCAGCCCTCTTTGACTAATCTGAAAATGAATCTTTTGAGAAAAAGAAGGGGAAAAAAAGAAAAAAGCACCCTCCCAAGACAAACAATGAGAAATTACTAAAAGTAATAGATGCTTTATTGCTTCTCTTCCTAAAGACCATATTTTTGGTTGTCTTTAGCTATTATTCATTCCCCTGGGGCACATTTCATTTTTTTCTGAAAGATTGTACAGCAGGGGAGAACAGTTTATCATTTAGCCTACAAATTGTGTGCGACGTTTCCGGGTCTTATTTGGTAGTTCTTCTCTCTATTGTTGTCTGAGAAGAGCTTTTTCCTTCATAGGCATCACTTGAAAGCAGGTAATACCCCTCATAGTCAGGCACCTGCCTTCTGTAAAGATGTATAATATGTCTCATTTCTGTGTTTTCTAAAGAATGGGATTAATGAGACCTTACTTCTCAGATTTACGATACTGTTCTGTACCCCAAGCCATAACAGGAATCATTACGTTCTTCGTGTCCCTAAAGCCTTCAATATTAGGAGGAGGACCATAAAAGTGGGTGTATTGGGATTTCTCTAGGCCTTCTTGGAGTGAAGATGTACTTCCATTTTCCTTTGGAGGTAAACTCTGATTCAAAGCTTCTCAGGATTCGGCCACCCCAGTATGGATTCTGCAGGGTCCTGTTAAAGAGCAAGGGCTTTATTGTCTGGCACATGTAGGTTTGAGTTGATATATGCCTATTCACTAACTGTATGATTTGGGGAAACTTCCTACATCTGTGTCAGCCTCAGTTACAGCAACTGTAAAATGCTGAAACCAACACTACATATCTCAGTGGATTAAATTGAACAGTCAAGGAACAGTGCCTGGTACGAAGTATAAGCTAAGTAAATATTCTTCCAATTAGTAAATTGTAAGTTCCGTAAGGGCACAATCTATTTATTTTAATTTTTGAATGTACAGAGTTTAGATAAGTATTCATAAATAATATACTGAAAGGGGGCTTCCCTGGTGGCGCAGTGGTTGAGAATCCGCCTGCCAATGCAGGGGACACGGGTTCGAGCCCTGGTCTGGGAAGATCCCACATGCCGCGGAGCAACTAGGCCCGTGAGCCACAACTACTGAGGCTGCGCGTCTGGAGCCTGTGCTCCGCGACAGTGAGAGGCCCGCGCACCGCGAGGAAGAGTGGCCCCCGTTCGCCGCCACTAGAGAAAGCCCTCGCACAGAAACGAAGACCCAACACAGCCATAAATAAATAAATAAATAAATAAATAAATAAATAAATAAAATAATATGCTGGAAGGAATTGCTACAGCAAAAACAGTGTACATATTGTAGACCTTTGTATAATTCTTTTTTTCCTAGTCTATGCTTTCAACTTTAATAGTAATAATTAGAGCAACTAAGTTTTTTTTTTTTTTTTTTTTGAGCATTCACTGTGTACTGGGCATTGAGCTAAGCATTTTACATGTATTAACTCATTTCAGCTTTACACTGGGAACATAGGTACTATAATTATGCCTATTTTACAAATGAGAAAACTAAGACCAATAAAGAGAATTTAAGTCCCTCTTTCAGTCGATAAGTAGCAAAAACTTGAACTCATCTAGTCTGGCTCCAAAGTCCATGCTTTTAACTTCATGAGTTTTCATAGTTTTTGTTCTCAAGATCCTTTTAGTATCTTAAAAGAGCTTTAGTTTATGTGGGTTATATCTATAAATATTTACCATAATCAGAATTCAAACTGGGAACTTTAAAAATATTCACTTACTAATTTATTTAAAATATGAAAATAAAAAACTTATTATATGTTAACATAAATGTCATATTTTCCAAACAACAAAAAAATTAGTGCGCACAATGGCATTTTATTTTCAAAATCTTAATGTCTAACTTAACAGAAGACAGCTGGGTAATCATATCTGCTTCTGTATTCAATTTGTTGTGATATCACAAATTATTTAGCCTCTTGAAAACTCCATTTAACATTCATTAGAGAACTCAAGCAAAAATGGCAAATAACGTCTTAGTGTTATTACGAAAGTATTTTTACCTCCCAGACCCCCTGGAAAGATTTTGAGGGTCCCTGGGAGATTCCAGACCACACTTGGAGAACTACTGTCTACCCTTCCCTGCTTTTCAGGTAAAAAGTTTATGATCTAGTTAGAACAAGGAAGGGAAGAGGTATTAGGCGCTATTTCTGAACCACCAAATGAAATACAGAGATGGCTGGCACAGTTGGCAGCCTAATTTCACCAACTGTTTCTAATTTAATTCATGTAATTGGCCTGAGGGATAAATATTTTAAATATCTATTTTATAGTTAAGAACAGTGAGGCTGAAAGATTGAGTCTTGCTCAGAGACACCCAGCAGAGCTAGGATTTGAACCCGTGTCATCTGATTCTCAAGTCTCTTGCTCATGCTGCCATTTTCCCTGTAAGTAATTGACACACTTTATTTTAATGTAGACCACTATGAGTGAGGGACCTGTGTTAATCAGGACTCTGGGTTGTTAGTGACAGAAGTCCAATTCAAACTTGTTTCAACCAAAAAAAGGAAATGTATTGTCAGCAAAAGCAAGTGGTAGGTAGACTTCAGGCATAACTGGATGTAGGTGTTCAGCTAACAAAATCAGACTTTGGATTTTCTTTTATCATCTCTTGGGTTTGGCTTCCCTCTCAGTTAGCAGCAATCTCAGGCAGGATTTGATCCTAGCAAACCTAAGCTTTATCTAATCAGCTTGACGACCCCTGCAAAAAAAAAAAGAATCTTTCCCCAAAGTTTCAGCAGTAGTCTTGTGGCTGACTCTCATTGGTCCACTTGGGACAAGAGTCTGTCCCGAAACCAGTCCCTGGGCCAAGGAGGTGGAAGACTGCAGTTGGCCAGGGCTGGGACCATGTGCCAGTCCCTGGAGCCTAAGGGAGTAGTAGGGTCAAACCCACCTACTCCTATGTTGGCCTCAATTACTTCCTCTGAGGTTGGTGGAGGGGTAGTTCCCAAATGAGAACTGGGATGCTCGTACCAGAAAAATGGGTTGAGGGATTCTGGGCGGGCAAAACTCAAAAGATGTACAGTGGATCCCATTTTTCTCATGTATACCATTTTAGCTTACATCACAAATAGAACTCCTTGATTTCCACCCCTCCCCCGCTTTTCTCATTCTACAGCGTGTTTTTATGGGATGCTGTGATCATGTCATAATGTTCTTTGGGCCCTGCTCTTAAGGAATTTACAATGTCGTCCTGGAGACAAATCAGACATACACACAAAATGCTCTAAAAACAGTTACTAAGCAACAAATTAGCATATGGAAATGAAATCCTAGTACAGGTTAAATGTCTGTGAGCCAAGGGATTATGTAGAGGATCACAACAGACACAGATTTGGCACAGAGCAACATCTTTGTGGTATATATTATACGGTAATAGACACACTGTGGACTTTCTTCTGCAGAAGAGTTCTGAAGTCTTTTTTCTCTCTTCCTGGGAGACAGTGTGTTGAAGTTGAAAGAATACGAGTTGAAAGTCAGAGACTGCACAAAATCTAGATCCCTTCCTCCTTTTCCTCACCACCAGTGCTGGTATTTGCTTTCTGGCCAAAGTTTTCATATACAAGTAGAATCTAAGAAGCACGCCATCCCTTTTCTTAACATTTTGCTGCCCTCACGGGTATCCAGGTAACTATTCAGTCCTGCGCCCTGATGAGGGACAAAGAGAAACAGTTTTTTGGAGTGATGGTTATTTTCACTGGAAAGAGGTATAATTCAGAAGAGTGAGTGGTTGATTGTTGAAATCAGAGAGCTCAACGGTACCTGTACTGATAAACTACCAGGGCCTCAACTTTGTGATCAGATATAGGTAAATTGTAAGAAATGCAATGTTAAAAGAAAACCCTTATTTACCCAAGATATTATTTAGCAACTTAAGATTTCTGTTTAAAGGGTATTTTATTTTATTTTTTTATAAATCTATTTATTTATTTATTTTTGGCTGTGTTCGGTCTTCGTTGCTGCGCGCGGGCTTTCTCTAGTTGCGTGAGCTGGGGCTACTCTTCATTGCGGTGCGCGGGCTTCTCATTGCGGTGGTTTCTCTTGTTGCGGAGCATGGGCTCTAGGCACACGGGCTTCAGTAGTTGTGGCACGCGGGCTTAGTTGCTCCGCGGCATGTGGGATCTTCCCAGACCAGGGCTCAAACTCGTGTCCCCTGCATTGGCAGGTGAATTCTTAACCACCGCGCCACCAGGGAAGTCCCTAAAGGGTATTTAAAAAAATACTTCCAGCACTTCATACATTGTGACTGAGCATTGTTATTAACTGCTGTGATTGATGCATTTGTTTAAAGAGAGAAGGAAAAATGTAGCTTGTATTTAGTGAAGCCTGTTTAGCTGTTAACCTAGCTTCAGGAATTCAAATATTTTTACATTTATTTCGAGAGTCAAAAACAGCCGCTCTGCATTAGTCTTCACTTGAAGATTTTGTTTTGAAATTTTTAGGGATTGTTTTCTCCAAAGCTCCTGTTTCCAATCCAAACATGCATAGATCGAAATTTCTTGCTCAGGCATTGCAATGCTAACTTGATCCAGTGCAAAAAATGGAAGAAATTGGCATTTCTACCACCAGTTGGAAGCTTTTATCTCCAGGTTTTTTGGTTTGATGCTTAAAACTGTGCTACATGCACTGGCCTGAACTCCACTTTCACTCTGAGTCCTGAATGGTCAGCGAAAAGAGCTAACTAGCTTGCCCCTTTCATTCACAACTTGCTTTTTGATGGCACATAGTGAGGCGTTAGTTTTTCTTTGCAGTTTCTACCTGCTCCCCCATTTTGGTAGAGAAAAGTCTCTCCACTCTAGTTAGTAGAACTCCACTTGATAAAATGGAGACCCATTTCTTCTCATAACTTCGAAGCATATTCAATATCATTATATTGTCAGCTTTGGCTGCCATAAGAAAATACTACAGACTGGGTGACTTAAAACAAATTTATTCTCTCACAGTTCTAGAGGCTGGAAGTTTGAGATCAAGGTGCCAGCAGGGTTCATTTCTGGTGAGGCCTCTCTTCTTGGCTTGCTGACAGCTGCCTTCTTGCTAGGACTCCACCTGGCCTTTCCTCTGTACGTGTAGAGAGAGATCTCTGGTGTCTCTTCCTCTTCTTATAAGGGCATGAGTCCTATGGAATTCAGGCCCACCCTTATAACCTCACTTAACCTTTATTACTTCCTTGTAGGCCGTAACTCCAAATACAGTGGGGGTAGGGCTTCAATATATGAACTTAGAGGTGGTGGAGGGAACACAATTCAGTCCATAACAATCATTTTTGTTTTTTGTTTTTCTTTCAAGAAGGATAAGATGAAAGTCTTCTTTGTGTTTCTAATTCACACGGTGTTCTTGTCGACCACGATCTCTGCTAGGAGAACTCAGCAAGCATGCTGTGGGTGGAAAAAGGACACAGTAAACTATTTCAGCTGGTGAGAGTGACATGCAAGATGAAAGGCACAGAAAATTTAATCTCATCTCTTCTTGTTCTCTTTTCCTGTGAATGTAGCCTGTCCTATTTGTTACTGCCTGTTTATTTCAGGGCCATCTTCTGATGGATGCCTGTTATTAAAGTGGATGGAGCTCTGAAGGGGTAATAACAGAGGCGATTTCCCAGAGCGAGGAGGTTTGCCTAGTGTGGAGATTAGCCCTGTGTTCAGCAATCTAGACTTGTCAGGAGACTGGGGAGTAAAGACCCGGGGTAGCACTTTCAGCTTTGCTCCATCGTTTTACCATGGAATTTAAACGTGTCAAGGCATTTTCTGAGATGATTGGCTTTGGCCCCTGACTCTATAATTGTGTGTGCCCACTTGTTTATGTATTTATAGTAGAATGATGTTTGGGGCCTGGTACATGTTACCCCGTTATTCCAGAACTGTGGCCAAGACGCAGAGTGGGGACAGAGGGTGCAGGTACCCCATATTCCAAGTTCAGAAGTTGTAGCCCTCCAGGGCTTGCTAACAGGCTCCATTTCACTAGGACAGGCCTTGACTGCCTTACCCCCACCCCAGAGGCAAAATGGAAAGGAGAAAAAGGTTGTCTTTTTAGTGAGAATAGTATTTACCAAAAGCTTTATCTTCCTTCCCTTCCTCTAAGGGAGGTGGGGAGTTGTCCCCTTGTTGTGAGCTGACCAAAGCTCATCTGATCCCTGTAGATTCTTTGGAAGTGGCCAAAGAGGTTAGAGTTAGTGAGTGTTGGCCACTCTTCTGTAACCTTGCTCCAGTTTTAATGAAAGCAGGTCTCCGTCCAGATTCTCCCACACATAAGAGACATTTACTAAATGAATATTCATTAGCAGAGCAGGCTCAAAACAGCTCATAAACCCTTTCTGCAAGCCCAGTGCTGTTCCAGAATGCTGCCGCGTACAAGAGCGATGCTCATCCCTGGCTACGGGGTGGAATCCTCAAGGGAGCTTTAAAAAGGCACTGATACTGATCCTCCCTCCAGAGATTCCTACACTGTTGGCCTGGGTGAGCCCTGGCTCTTGGGATTCTAGAAGCTCCCCACGCAACGTCAAAGTTCAGCCAAGGTCGAGAACCAGTGTTTTAGATGCTCCCACCATACCCTGTATGAAATTATTTGAGACCAACCCAGCAACAGCACAGAGACAGGATTCTGTCTTCTCTAGTTAGGTCTCTTCGATTAGAAAATCTCCTAAATCAACGGCTGAATCTACAGTTGAGGATTACGTCAGGGGTGTTATCATAAGGGGTGCAGGGTACAGGCCCGAATGGATTCTTATTCCCAGTTCCTGTAGAGGTGGAAAGTGTGTTCAGACTATTTTGGCCACTTCAAGCACCTTAGATACCTTGTATTTCATCAGTGAGACCCTGTTTCTATCATCCATCATGCTAATTAACAGGTCCTTAGTTTCACCAGTAAGAAACTGTTTTGGCATCCCTGATGCTGACTAATAAATGCTGGTTGTTGCTTAAGCTCAGCTGAAAGAAATGTGCCTACGGTAGCTGGCCATGGATTACGGCCCTTTCCAGGGCGGTGTAACTGGTCTCCCCAAGTCTGTGTATTCTCGGTAGTGTGTTAACAGACAACCCCTAAAATTAAGGCTAAACTACCTGGCACATATAAGATATCACCCTGATTATGCAGATAATTTAAAGTAAACTACAAGGCTTCCCTGGTGGCACAGTGGTTAAGAATCCACCTGCCAATGCAGGGGACATGGGTTCGAGCCCTGGTCCAGGAAGATCCCACACTCCGCAGAGCAACTAAGCCCGGGCGCACAACTACTGAGCCTGTGCTCTAGAGCCCGCGAGCCACAACTACTGAAACCCGTGTCCCTAGAGCCCGTGCTCCACAACAAGAGAAGCCCATGCACCGCAACGAAGAGTAGCCCCTGCTCGCCGCAACCAGAGAGAGCCCGCGCACAGCAACAAAGACCCAACACAGCCAAAATAAAAATAAATAAAATCAATAAATTTAAAAAATAAATAAATGAAAAATAAATTACAGTCACATAGTATGGCCTCTTCTCAAGGTCAACAGAGTGATGTTCCAGGAGAGCTGTTTGTAAAGTCTAGACATGTCCTAGCTGCCAGTTATCCCCTTTCTACCCTCCAGTCAAGTCAGGACCTGGTGATCTCTAGTCTGCTGGTTGTGGAGACAGGAAAAGTGTGACCACCGGGATGGCTAGGCCCAAATGGGCCCAGGGTATCCTCTACTTCTGCAGAGATACAGATGTTTTCCCCCACGTTGTGTCTGCAGGTGCTGGAGTCGGAGGACAGAGTAGGTGGGATGGAGGCTTTAGAGTCGTGGGGCAACGCTGCTTAGGGTAGGTGGCACGTACATAGGAGGAGTGGGGTCCGAGACCACCAACTGGGAGTCAACCAGGAGGAGTGGCTAAATTCTCACAAGAGGACCATCAATGACTAGGGCAGCTTGGTGCCCCTAGATCACAGCAAATACACATGAAGGACCCGGATTAGACATACACGTTCTACGTGTGATCCAACCTTATCGGTTAGCTTTTCCTACAGCAATACTGTATAGCAGTCCACCCCTAACCAAAGTGACCTATAACAACAGTCATTTCTTCTTGATCATGTCAGCTTCTCTAGGATGGGTTGGTGTCATACTTCAGGGTGTGAGCTGGACCATGTTTGTGAGCCTGTGATTGGCCTCAGATCTGCTCCCACATGTTTAATCTGGTATCCACGCTAAAGGGGCAGCAGCTACCTGGGGAAATTTTTCCTCATGGCAGTGACTGAAATGCAAGAGAGCAAGCACTTATGTCATGCCTGCTAACATCCTGTTGGCCAAAGTGAGTCACATGACCAAGCCCAACGTCAATGAGGCAGAGGAAGATACTCTCCCTCAGAAGGTACAGTATATTGGAGAGGATGAATGTTTTTGAACCATCATTTCATCTGCCACAGGGGCCAAGAAAGAGGCACATCTCATCTTTCCTATCATCTTCCTTGTCCCTTAGACCAGAACAAAAAGCTCAGCAAAGAGGACATCTTTGTGCGGTCAGTCCATACTCTTCTCCACCACAAGCTTTGGAGGCTCCTGTTCTTGGATGAGGGAAAGAATGCTGATCTAAAGACAAAAGGTTTACAAAGAACAAGGCTTAGTCTTAGGAAACCAGAATGAGACACTTCCAATAATTGAATGTTACTGAAAAATTGCAGAGTTGGATTGAGATGTTTGTTGAGGGAGCCTTCCACGCAACAGGAGAAGGTTGTAGAACACTGAGACTGGTAAAGTGATGCCATCTCATGTTTATACCTCGCTGTGCCCAGATGCCTTGGTAATCTGTTACATATGCCTGCTTTGATGTCCTCAAGGAAAATGCCTTTGTAGATCCCTTGTCTGGCGGTTAGCTGTCAGGAATACATTTCCCATGAGCAGTGCCTGGGGAAATTCACTTAATTGGGAGGACGAAAGGGAACAGAACAGGATGTCTCAACGGAGTCTTTTCCTTACTCAGCCATAAGAAGTTGCTTCCCCTCTTTGGGATTGTAGTTGCCCATCTGTTTGTTATGGAGAATGTTGTCTTTTCACAGAGTAATATGTCTCAAAGTGTGCTTCACAGGATCCCACTGAGTCGTGATGTAAAAGCTTCTCTGGAAAGACGATTCTATGATCAAATGAATTTGGGAAACTTTAGGTTTACAAATAAAATAGTTTTCCTCACTGCAGGACTTTTCAGAGCCTTTAATATGCTAATATTCATTGTAAATATGGAAAAAAGGAATAGTTTGTAGTAATTAAAAAAAACCATTTTAACTAGAGAATGCTTTTTTTCAAGGAATATTAGACCTACACGTGATGGTGCAGCAAATGCTGTCCTAGGGAATTTATAGGATAAATTATGTTAAAATACATGGGGTTTTGGAGCAAAGTGCTAGCTAAATTCATGGTGGTTTTTTTTTTTTTAATTATTAAGTACTTCTCTTCAATGTGCTCTTTCAAACAAGTCACCTCCACTAAAATTTACGTTACCTTATGAGCCTGAGTAGTAAAATCAGTTGCCAGCAAGAGAACCTGGCAGTGGTAAGGTATGGGAGAAAAAGTTTAGGAGAAAATGTTGAAAGAAATAAAAATCAGTGAAACAATTAACACATGTCATCATTGATTTGTCTTCTTTCTAGGTTAAAGAACTCTAGTTCCTTTCTTCCAACAGTGCAGTAAACTTTGTTTCAGACTGACCATCTCTTCTGAGAACTTTCAGGGAATTGTTTCATTCTTGGCTCTGTTAGGAGCACATCGGTCCTATCTTCTTGACTGAAACCCCATCGTCACTTCCTCAGTGACATTGCTGAGCGTACTCCTTTCCCCTCGCTTCATTTTTCTTTGCCCACAGCCCTTTCCAATAGCCCTGGAAAAGTTTTCCATTCCGTTTTCTGTCATCGATTCTGGGGTGCCATGGTTTTGTAAGCCCTACAGCCACGCAGGTGACATCCCTAAACATGTGTGGCTTCCTACTTCAGCTGGTCTTCTCTTCTCCTTGTTAGCTTTGCCATGGTAACTTCAAAGGGATCCTTCTTTCCCGTCCACCCCCGACTTCCCTCGGCACAAAGAAATAAAGCCACTCATGGGTTTATATCTTCAACTTAATTCTCCTCCGATTCTAGACATACCTGCTCCATCATCCCTCTTTCCCTCTTTTCTTCCTCAGAAGGTTAGAGAAAGCCTGAAAACTGCCCCCCCCCACCAAATACTAACAACAGCTAAATCATTTAATCCTCACAACGACCCCTTTAGGTAGGTACTATTATTATGCCTATTTTACAGATGTGGATACTGAGGGCAAAGAGAGATTCAGTCATTTGCAAAGGTCACACAGTTAGGAAGTGTCAGAGCTGAGATTTAACCTAGTAGTCTGGCTCCAGAATCCTGGCAATCTATTTTTTTTTTCTTTATTCCTATCAGCTTAAAACAAAACCAGCTTTACTGCACTATGATTCACGTATCATAAAACTCTCCTTTTTATTTTTTATTTTTCAATTTAATTTATTGAAGTGTAGTTGATTTGCAATGTGTTAATTTCTGCTGTACAGCAAAATGACTCAGTTATACATATATATATGTTCTTTTTTTAATATTCTTTTCATTATAGTTCATCCCAGGATATTGAGTATAGTTCCCTGTGCTATACACTAGGACCTTGTTGTCTATCCAAAATTCTCCTTTTTAAAATTAACAATTTAGTGAGTTTTACTATAATCACGGAATTGTGCAACCAATACCAATATCTAACTCCAAAATACCCCCCAAAATCTAGTACTCATTAGCAGTCATTGCTCATTACCCCCTGCCCTAGCCCCTGCTAATCACTAATCTACTTCCTGCCTCTTGATTTGCCTGTTCTGGACATTTCATGTAAATAGAATCATGCAATCTGTGTCTTTTTTAATGACTGGCTTCTTTCACTTAGCTTAATGTTTTCAAGATTCAGCTATGTTGTAGCATGGATCAGTATTTTGCTTCTTTTTATTGCTGAATAATATTCTATTGTACAAATTTACCACATTTTGTTCTTCCATTTGTCAGCTCATAGATGTTTGGGTTGCTTCCACTTTTTGGCTATTATGAATGTGCTGCTCTGAGTACTCGTGTACAAGTTTTTGTGTGTACATAGATTTTCATTTCTCTTGAGTATATGCTTAGGAATGGAATTGCTGTGTCATACAATTCTGTGTTTAACATTCTGAGGAACTACCGAGCTGTTCTCCAAAGCAGCTGGACCATTTTATAATCCCATCAAGAATGTATGAGGATTCCATTGTTTCTACACCCCTAAGAACACTTGTCTTTTTTGTATCATAGACGTCCTAGTATATGTGAAGTGATGTCTCAGTGTGTATTTTTCTCATGACTCATGATGTTGAGCATTTTTTCACGTGTTTACTGGCCATTTGTATATCATCTTGGAAGAAATATCTCTTGAAATCCTTGGCCATTTTAAAATTGGATTGTTTGTCTTTTTATTGTTGAGTTGTAAGAGTTCTTTACAGACATACTTCATGTTATTGTGCTTTACAGATAGTGCATTTTTTACAAATTGAAAGTCTGTGGCAATTCTGCATTGAGCAAATCTGTCAGTGCCATTTTTCCAACAGCGTTTACCCGCTTCATGCCGCCCTGTCACATTTTGGTTATTTCTCACAGTATTTCAGACTTTTTCATGATTGTTATGTTTATTAAGGTGATACATGATCATTGGTGTTTGATGATACTGCCATAACTCACTGAAGGCTCAATGATGGTTAGCAGTTTTTAGCAATAAAGTATTTTTCTTAATTTCTTTTTTTTTTTTAACATCTTTATTGGAGTATAATTGCTTTACAATATTGTGTTAGTTTCTGCTGTATAACAGAGTGAATCAGCTATACGTATACATATATCCCCATAGCCCTTCCCTCTTGCGTCTCCCTCCCAGCCTCCCTATCCCACCCCTCTAGGTGGTCACAAAACACCTAGTGATCTCCCTGTGCTATGCGGCTGTTTCCCACCAGCTCTCTGTTTTACATTTGGTGGTGTATATATGTCCATGCCACTCTCTCACTTCGTCCCAGCTTACCCTTCCCCCTCCCCGTGTCCTCAAGTCCATTCTCTACATCTGCGTCTTTATTCCTGTCTTGCCCCTAGGTTCTTCAGAACCTTTTTTTTTTTTTTTTTAGATTCCATATATATGTGTTAGCGTACAGTATTTGTTTTTCTCTTTCTGACTTCACTTCACTGTGTATGATAGACTCTAGGTCCATCCACCTCACTACAAATAACTCAATTTCATTTCTTTTTATGACTGAGTAATATACCATTGTGTATATGTGCCACATCTTTTTTTTCCTATGTATGGGCCATACTTTCCTGTTTCTTTTCATGTCTCATACTTTGAAATGGAATCTGGACATTTGAAATGATATATTACACCTCTGGAAACCATATCTGTCTCCCTCCCACCCCCAGAGTTTGTTGCTGTACTGTTGTTGTCTGTTTAGTAACTTTCTTGGGTGAATTCTTTAACATCTGTATTCTTTGTCATGTGTGTCCACTGAGGTCTCTGTTCAGTTACCTTAATAGCCAGCTAATAATTGGACAAAGATATTCTTAAATACATATGACAAGTAAGTCTCCCCTTTGCCAGCAGACTGTGTGTATATGTTGGTGTACATCATCAACATTGACAGCTGATATTTCCATGTTAGCTTTCAGTTCCCACTTGTTTAAAACATCAAGGTCAACTAAAGGTGAGAGAGCCCTCTTAGGTCTGTCGTGGACATGTACAAAGTCTTTCGGATGCCTGTGACTTTCTAGAGCCTCAGGAATATGCTGGAGCTTTTCGAAGCCCCCTATATTCATCTAATTATCTAGATTTTCCTTTTAAGATTTTTGGCCAGCCTTTTGTTTCCCCCAAGTTGTATTATTGCTTCAGGCACCTGCAGTGTTAAATAATTCCCGCTAACTATTTTCAGCACACACCCAGGGATAGGGCTTTTACCGCTAAGCCAGCTTTGATTCAGGTCAACTGAAAATGAGGCCTGCTTGGGGGCTTTGCAGGGAACTTTCCAGACTTTCCAAATAGTGACAAGTTTCTTGGGATAGGACATTTTGGGGGCTCCAAGCCCATTTTGCCACCCCTACAGTGGCTGCCAGGTTACTGTTTTTTAAGCTGTTATTATTGTAAGACTGCTGGTTCTCAGGGCTACTGCAGAAATGAAGACAGGAGGATGGGAAGAGTACCATTTAAAATGCTACAAAGCTTGCTGTTCTTACCAAGATTCTGCTGGGAGGTTTTTGTTTGTTTGTTTGTTTTTTCATATAAAGTCTCCTCTGGTTGTTGCACACCTTTGGTTAATTTCCAAAGTCCTGAAAAAGTTTATTTTGACAATTTTTTGTCAGTGTTCTTACTGCTTTTATGGAGGAATGGATTTTTGGAGGTCCTTACTCTGTCATTCTGGAATTTCTTCTTTAGGCAATCCTGTTTTAATTTATGAACACAAATTTTAAAAAATCCTTCATAAGCACTCTCAAGACCTAGTTATGAATGAAAGTGGAAGTCTATAGGATTGTAAGTCATTTGTGCAGGAAAACTCAAGGAATGATTTAACTTTTTTCCTACTAGTTCAAGACCATGAAGAGGACATTTGTAGCCAGTATGTGCTACAAATGATTTAAGAAACACTTTTTGTGAGTTAAATATTCATGACTGGATAATGTTTCTTGTATATGGATGTGTCCTGATTTTTTGCTGATCAACGTTTAGGTTTTTTTCCCAAGCTTTCGCTACTACAAATAATGGTATAGGGCATATTATCAGGCACGTACCTTTGTGTATGTAAGTCATTTGGCCAGATAAATCCACCGAAGTGAACTACTAGCTCAAAAAGTATATGTGTTTAAAATCTTGACAGCTAGGGTAACATGCATTTAAAAATCTTTAGCGTCTATATTTTATTACTCACACTAGTATTGGGAGTATTTTTTTCTTTATGGTTCATTTTTTGTCCTGTATTTTGAAGAGTTCTAAATATGTACAGA
Organism: Eschrichtius robustus; assembly: GCF_028021215.1. NCBI lineage: Eukaryota > Metazoa > Chordata > Mammalia > Artiodactyla > Eschrichtiidae > Eschrichtius > Eschrichtius robustus. Next base: position 25,779,184 of record NC_090835.1, read on the forward strand.
ATGTCTGAAACATTGGGAAACAAGGTAAATGATTGTAAGTTATATGTTAACTGTATTTTCAAATATATTTTTCTGTACCCTCCTGACATCTTTTTAGATGACATACCTCTAAATTTAAAGCATTGAGGCCAATTGTTAATCTGAAGAGTGGATAGTGAAATTTTTGACACCCTGTGGATTGGCAAGTGGGTAGTGAACTTTTTTGACACCCTGCAGATTGGCAAGTAGATGTTTTATTTCATCTTGACTTGTAATGTCTATACCTGGAAACAACCTGAATGGCTAAAAACTTTCTTGGTATTTGAAAAGCTAGTTTTTCAGTTGCTCCTTTTGAATATTTTTCTCTTTCAAGTGAGTTGTAGCAGGATGAGTCACCTTTCTGGATTTGTTACCCAAACGACTCAGCATCTTAAATTATAACATACATGCTCTTCTAGCTGGGTGAGATCAGAACATGATTGATAGTAATGCAGTAGAAGAAGAACCTGGCTGTTTATAACACTTTTTTTTCAAAAGTGTCTTGAGTTGTGATCTGTCCTCTTTCATTACGTAAAGGGAGAATGAAAATGATCACTGTTGACAGCCTTTCACTCCTTTATTGTTTACCTGGCTGCCTTTTGACATTTTATTACTCATCCTACCTTCTGATGAGCAAAGCAGTAAAATGTGTTTTAGGCAGACCACGCTGAGGTATTAATTACCTTATTAGGAGAAAGCTGGTTCTTTTGCAAGTACCCACTGGCACTAGGATTCAGGACATGAAAGTGGCCCTCTGCTAAATCTCAGTTACGTTATAGGCCAGATCCCATTACAACAAATCGCAACACAAATTCAACACAACAGAATCTTTATATGACAACAGGATTTCTAAATCTCAGACCAACAGTGGCCTGCTCATTGCAGACAACAAAACCCTAGCCCTAAATATGCATTAGGAGTTTTTGGTAATGGAATTTGACCTGTGGTTATGTTTGGAATCAGAGTTGTGCTTTGGGAATGGTGATTCTACACACGAATGCAAGGAATAAAGGGCCTCATTTTTCTTCTCCCTGAAGTATGCTATCAGCGAACCAGAGCTACCCTATAATAACATGATGAATTCTCCTAAGTCTACAGGAGATTAGTAGAAGCCGCTCATTAGGATGTGATCCACAGCTCAGGCTCCTATCACAATTGGATCCTGCCACTCTCTGTCCCCAGTGCAGTGCCTGGCATTTAAATTGCTTTCAGGAAATACCTGTTGAATGAGGAAGAGACTAGAAACAACTTTGGCTTGTGTTTCTATAGCCTCTGAGAGGAAAAGGTCCACAGAGGGAAGTAGGCTTTCCAGGCAGGCTGGATTTTAGTTACACTGCAAACAGGTCCAGTCTTTTATTAGCCTGCTGGCTGAGGGGGGTGGCCCCTTAGCATCTTCCGGCCAGCTCCAGAGGTGCAGAGTTGATGAAGGAGGATGGTTCTATGAAACCTGACCAGGTACCATTTGCAAAGCTGCTTTCAGCCCACCTGAACAGGACCTTGGGGATGACGTGGGGGTCTGTAGAATGAAGAACTAGATCTCTTCACCCAAGATATTGAAGAATTCAGTTCTGACTGCTGGCGTCACCTGTGCTGAGATCAGAAAAAAATCACCCCATTACCTCAGCCATCATACAGAAATAAAAATACTACTGCTATTGTGAGTACTACTACTAATGATGATAGTAGTAAATTCTTATATAGCACTTTTTATGTCCCAGGCACTGTTTGAAGACTTTAAATTCTCATATAATTTATAGACCATGATACCGTGAGGATAGATACTCTTTTCCCCACTTTGCAAATGAGGAAACTGAGGTGTAGGGAGGTTAAGTATTTTATCCAAGGTCCCATAGCTATTAAGAGGCAGAGCTAGAATTTGAACCTAGGCAATTTAACTCCATAATTCATACACTTAACCACTTTCCTTCAGTGCATCTCATCTGCAAAATCTCTGTGTTTTCAAAGAGTAGGTGTCTATTAAGTGATTGATTATGCAAGTGTATTCACCAAACATTCATCCAGCACCCATCGTGGGCCAGGCACTGGGATTATAACAGTGAAGCAAAGTAGTCAAGGCGCTTGTACTCTTTTGTGATCAATGGTCATGCAGATGAACACTAGGAAAGAACAAAATTTGGTTCCACAGTGACCTTTGATGAAGGTACCTGCTCCAGACAAAGAAAAAGTAACACTGAGGCTGAGGTCTACAGGGAGGACAGGCAAGGGGAACACACGTGGAACAGCGTATGCGAAGGCCAGGGGGCAGGTGGAATCATGGCCTTCTTCTGGAACTGCAGCCCTGGTGGTGAGAGGAGGTGGCTGCAGAGTTGGCCAGGGCAGACCACTGAGGACTCCATAGGTCATGTTCAGGAGTCTTATCTTATAAGCAATGGAAAGCCATTGAAGAGCCTTCAGCAGGAGAGTGGAATAAATAGATTTGGGTTTTGAAACAGATCTCTCTGGTGTCTTGGGCAGAACAGATGAGAGGGTCACCAGAAAGGGTACAGGGACATCAGTCAGGGGACTCATCCTGTAGTCCAGAAAAACAGTGGAGGCAGCCTGGTTGGGCTCAGATGGTGGCAGTGGAATGAGGAGGATAGACAGATCTGAGGAATATTTAGGGGATAAAATCAGCAACTTACCATGGCTGCGTAGAGACGACTCCAGCTGTCATATAAGCCAAACATCTGAATGAAATGGAGCATAGGAGTTTTAGACTCAGATTTCGTTCTGGGGGCCCTGGAGCCATCTAGCCAATAGTAGCTATGTTCTTAGCTATATAGCTGGAGAAGGACATCCTGCAGTGACTTGAGTATTTGTTGAACACCTAGTGTGTGCCTAGCCGTTTGTCAGGCAGTAGGTAAACAATGTCATGGACGGAACTCCTGTCCTCAGAGGGTTTGATAACAGTGGTTCTCAACCAGGAGCAATTTTGCTCCACCCTCCACCCCAGGGGCTGGGGCAGGGGTGGAGTTTGCCACTGGCATCTAGTGGTTGGCAGCCAGGGAAGCTGCTGAACATCCTACAGCTCACAGGACGGCCCCTGCAGCAAAGAACTCTTTGGCCCCAAATTGTGGAAGTTGAGAACCCTGATTTATACTTTAGATGGGAAGACAGAGGAGCAAGCAGTACAGTATATACAGCAGCGTGATGAGGTCAAGTGCAGGGTGTTAAGGCAGTGCAGCGTATGAAACCCAGCCTTGTTTGTGTGAGGAAGAGACAGTGGAAGCTTCTTTTAGCAAAGTTCGGAGAGGGCAGTGTAAACCCACTAGAACAGTCCTTGAGTTCTGTTTAATTCAAATTAATTTAAGTGAAAGAATTAAGACTGTGGGCTCTGGTGTCCAAGGGTTCAAATCCACACTCTCCTAGCTGCGTGACATTTGACCTCACTGTGCTTCAGGTTCTTCATCTTAATATTTGGTTCTCCCTTCACAACCCTGTGGTGAGATGAAGGGAGATAATCCTGGTGAAAATTTGAGCACGTCTTGCACACAATAATCACTCAACAAAAGCCCATCGTAAACACCCTTGCCTTCAGTTGCCCGGTTGACATGATTTTTATCTTCTTGAACGAGCAGGAGGCAAAAAACTGCTTGGCTCCAGCACCCTCACAGCACCTTCACAGCATCTTCCTCTACCTCCTTTGCTGAGTTTGCCCAGTGTGAATAGCCTCCTTCTTGTTTGTGACAGGAAAAATGAAGGTGAAGAAGATAATGCCGTCATTGTCGTTTTCACTGTAGTCTTCAGACTCTTGTGGGAACATCTGATGGAAAAGTTGAGATTTGGCAATGGAACACTCAGCCTTTACCCACTGTTGAGCAATAGATCCAGGGCTCCCTAATGTGAGACTGAGCACGTCTCCAGCCCATAATTGTCTACTTGCAGAACTGCTGTCCAACACATTTAATCATCATGTAGTAATCGGCTCAGAAGCTGTTCAGAATTTGAGCCATCCTAGTCTGTTAATGTGCAAAAGCCCGTTGTATTCACGCAACCGTATTGACTGGAAAGTAAGGCCAATTTTTTTTTAACTCCCCAAATAACTCATTTAAACACTTTTAATTTGACTTCTTGGTACCAAGCAGGCAAAGCATTTTGGGAAATTTCCCACTGGCCTCTTAAGCACCAGGCCCTCTGTAAAATGATGCTGAGGTTGACACGTAACCATCTGACCTCAAGAAAAAGGGAGTATTTGATGAGGTTGGAAAATCGTATCACTAGGAATCTGCTGCTTGCTACCGATGGGTGGGGAGTCTCCCTCCCATGATGGAGAACGGGTTCAGTTGTCTTCCAGCAAATCAGAGAATGGATCCATCTTAGTGGTGTAGCCACTGTACTCTGGAGCAGGGCTTGGTAAGCTGTGGCCCGTGGCCATTTTGGGAAATAAAGATTTCGGGAACACAGCCATGCTTGGTCATGTGTGTATTGTCTATGGCTGATTTCGTGACAAAGTTGAGTGATTGCAACAGAGACCATATGGCCGGCAAAGCCCAAGTTACTTTCTATCTGGCCTTTTACAGAAAAAAGTTTGCCAACCCCGGCCCCTGGCTCTAGAAGAATGCTTCTGAAACCCTAATGCACCTCAGAATCACACTTGAAGATTCTGATTCAGTAGGTCTGACCATCTGCATTTATAACAGGCTCCCAAGTGATACCAATCCTGATGGTCCATGGCCGGTACTTGGAGTAGCAAGGTTCTAGAAATTCATTGGCTTCATGGATATTGTTCTTGTGGGAGGCAGGATGCTTGGTGGTGCAGAGCATAGGGTTCAAGTCTCATTCTTAGCATTTATTACCTCATCATCTTGGTCAGGTACCTCATGTCCTTAAGCTTTGGATCACTGCTCTGTGCAACAGACAGGTAGTGTCTATAACGTGCTTGGCACAGGGCGTGGCCTATAGTATGGATTCAGTGCTTATTAGCTGCTGATACATGGGCACACCCTGAGGGGTGTTACGTAGGAGTCAGGCACAGTCCCTACTGTGGCCTTCAAATCAACCCTTGAAATCACCTTAGTGGCAGGGGTCTTAACGTGCGTTTTTTGAAGCCCCCGGTTGGCAGGTTTTGTTGTGACTCTTGTTTCGAAGAAATGATTATTGAGAGAATGCTTTGGTTTTGAAACTTAATGTTCAATTAATTTAAAAACCTAATTCTTGAAGTTCAGCATTCAGATCTTACTCTTCTATCGTGTTTAGAAATCTTTGGTCCCTGTTTACAAACTTAAATAAATTCTTTATATTTTAAAATGCATTCATAAATATAAAATATTCAGCTTCTTTTTAAGTCATCTGACTTGACTCCCTTCTTCCCCAAGGAAAACTCCCTTTCCCTTCCCTTTTAATAAGTCTTATAATTCTCACAAATTAAACTTATAATTATGGTAAACATTAAGTTGCCTTAAGTATCCTAAAACTTTATGTAAATTTCATTAAGATTTTAGTTTAATATCATAAATCTATATCAATTACTCTGACATTTTGAATTGGAGCTACAAGAGCAACCTGTTTATTTCGATAGGGCAAATTCTTTCAAATGTTAAAATGATTTAAGTACCAAATATGTGCAGATTCCGTAACATAAAGTATATAAAGGTTACAGGTTTGGTTCTTTTAAATGTTTCTGAATGTCATTATAAATCTTACCAGGGTTAATGCTTACCCAATAAGGAAACATTTGTCATCCTAAACAATTTGTGGGGAAACCTTGTCAGTTACCTTGAGATTGCATGATGATGGGAAATTTCAGGTGGGATGTGGATTGGATTCTTGTTTGTAATGCTGCTGGGAGACCCTGAGTCCTGTTTATAATTCCTGTGTCATCGACTTCATAAATCAATACCTAAGTGGTCAGATAGCCCATAGCCCTTAGACGCAAGTTAAATGTTACAGAAGTGTGGATGTGGAATACTCTTCCAAGCTGCGCCAAGCCTCCTGCTTGAATACTGCATTTCTTTGTCTCTTGAGGAATGTAAATATCTTGCCAGCCAACTCTGATGACTCTTGAACTTGTTGGAAAATGGCATCTTTTCAAGAACTTTCTATCTCATAGGGCCGTAACTTTTCTAGATATTAAAATGAAAACCTGTTTTGTTTTGCACATCTTGACTGACATGTGGTCACAACTTCTAAGGTCATTCTGCTAGTTGGGTTGGCCTGAGTCATTAAACCCCTTTGATATTAAAGATGATCAGGACACTTAAATATTCTCCATGTGGTGTCTTTGGGTAGCCTAATTATAGGGGTATATATTACAGTTAACAGTTGGTTATGCTGCCTAGATTGTGTAGTCCAACTCTTTTTACTTTAAGGAGGAGAAAGGACAGATGTTCAAGGGGAAGATTCAAGTTCAGATTCAGTCAGAGAAGGCCTGAGATACACCTGGCTGTATGATAGATAAACGAGGTTGCTGAGTCTTGCTTGGGAGAGCAGTGCTGTCTACATCCCCCCACTTTTCATAATCAAACTTTTCATTGAAGCTTATCATAATTGGTATGAGACAAATGGCTCTAGACGATTAATTTTTGCCTTCATTTCATTATTTGAAAATGTGAGTTGGTCTTGGATTATATTATCATAATTCATTTGAAAGGCCTTCATTTAAAAGATATTATTATCCAGCTTTGGCCATTTGATACATGGCTGCTTTGGGTACTTGATTTAGATGCTTCCACCAGAACAGTCTTTTCTGGGATTGGTTTGAACTTTAGGTGCACACTGCAAAGTTTATTTTTTGTTATTAAAACGGTTTCCTTCGTAGGTATAAAATTTTAGGAGCTAAAACTTTCCAGGAAGAGAGTACTCTGATTTATCTTGCCTGACTTTTCACCTAAGGAGGGCCATTCTCAGCAAGCTAAAGGCAAGCAGAATTTTGTGTCGAATTCATACCCAGGCATCTCAGACCTTCTCTGTTGGATACGGCTTTATTTTGTTAGTTAAGGGTAAAAGAACATTTTTGGCCATTTATGCTTGGGGGCCCCAGAAGTTAAACCCATCAGTGGTGTTATAGGTATTAAATGTGATCCTACGCCCTTGAAAGGCTTTAAGAAATTAAACCATTACCTTCCTGCTCATGATTCGGATTAAAATTGTTGTGCTTGAGCCAATCTCTTTATCTCTTCTTGAAATACATTTGCCCACATTTGATAATCTTGAGCAATGAAAGATTCTTTGAAATGATAATATGCAGAGTTGATAACCATCCCGTTTTTTGCGCATTTTGTAAATTTTCACAGCACACCGAGAGACACGTGACTTTCCTCCTTTCTCTGGGACCCATCCACCTTGCATCTGAATTGCTTTTTTTTTTTAACATCTTTATTGGAGTATAGTTGCTTTACAATGGTGTGTTAGTTTCTGCTGTATAACAAAGTGAATCAGCTATACATATACATAGATCCCCATATCCCCTCCCTCTTGCATCTCCCTCCCACCCTCCCTGTCCCACCCCTCTAGGTGGTCACAAAGCACCGAGCTGATCTCCCTGTGCTATGCGGCTGCTTCCCACTAGCTATCTGTTTTACATTTGGTAGTAGCACACTCCCTTCTGGAGCTCTCACTTGGGCCCCATTGTTGTTGTGGTTATTGAAGGACTCGAGAGTCAAGTCAACCTTTAAGATTTTCACTAAAGTTCCAGATGTAGTCATAGTCATTGCTGCTCAGAATATTTGAACGTTCTGTAGTTCTGGGAGCTTTGAAAAACTATTGAAGTGCAGTTGAGAAAACAAGAGAGATGATTTACTGAATCTTGAAAAATGTCAACCGCTTCATTTTGACTTGAGTTCATCATTCAAGTTCCCAAGTTTGCATTTGGTGCTTGAAAAGCACGATGGTGATAATTAGGATCTGACTCTAGTTCTTCTCCTCCAGACTAGAAGAATTTTCCTGATTAGCTAGATTCTCTTAAAATCCTACCTGATCTGTTTGCTCCTAGCTCTTTTCAATGCTAAGTGTCAGTGTATCCATGCCTTCCTTAAAAGTAGTCATAAGGAGTCTGTGTTTCTCTGAGTGAGTTCCCATTTTGAGTTCAACTTTCTTAAGGGCAGTAACTGTTTCCTAGTCCAGTTTTATTCACTCATTTAATCTCTGTTCATTCAATGAGTCAATAAATATTTAAGTGCCTACTGTGTACCAAGAGCTATGGGAATCTGGGATTATCGTCATGGATAAATGTGGGCCTTGCTATCTTGTACTTTTATGTTCTTGAATGGAAGACCAACCTGGAACAGATGATCATATGATCATTTAGTCACAGTCGTGGTGAGTGAATACAACTGTGCATTGTGTTTAACACAGCGTCATTCACTCAGAGGCTGCATGATTAAGAATTGTGGGTAGTAATTGGAGAGGAACTTCTGGATCCACTTAGTTCAACTTAGGTTGCCCTGTAGTGTTGGACAATGTGCTTTTTAGAGCAGCTTCTTATGTGTTTGGTATTTATGCCAAAGTCCATTATCTGGAAAGCTTTAAAAATTCGGATTTCAATACTACAAGCAAACAAGCAGAAAAACTGGGTCATCCTAATATTCCCCAGTATGTGTGTGTCAAAAGGATATGGGTTCTCCCAGATCCTTCTTATTGCTATCACAACATTAATATGACTGTGTGTGGCATGATCATGTGTGTGCATTAATATGCGTGAGCTCTAAGCTCCATTTTTTCCTCCGGTTGCTTTAAGCATTTATTCCTTGTCAATGATTTTATTTTAAATTTCTACTCCGTCTCATACCACTGATTCTATGAAAATGCAAAGTTTTGGTCTAACAATTCAAAGTGACAGGTAAAGATAGGTCCAAATCAAAAATATGACCCTAGTAAAGAATAGTAATGAGGAACAAGATGCATGATGGCAACCACAAACAGAAATGACTTAGCCACTTTTATTTTTCACAAGCCCTAATTCCGCTCCTACCACAGTATTAATAGATCTTTCTCATCATAGGAAATGACAGACACACCAGACATTGGAAGCACCAGAGAATAAGTGATTCCTGGTATAGTTTTCATCAATTGATACTAAAGATTTTATCAGTCCTTTTCACTCTGTCTGTTAATACATAGATGGCAGGGATGTCTCGGGAGGGCTTTCGCGATCTTAGGAGCCTGAGCCACGAAGTGGAACATCTCTGTCTCATCCAAATGAAGAGACATCATTCAAACGTCAAAATAGCCAAGCGCCAGTGTGCAGATTAATATTCCATGATGAGAAGACCTGTGGTCTGTTGGCCTGCCCGCACTCACACGCTTGCCAACACGCACGTTCTCTCCAGGTGGAGACCCTCCCCCACTTCTGGACAAGGCTTGAGTCTGAGAAGTGTTTCCAGATGCATTCAGGTGCTGACATCTTAAAGGATAAGGGTGCAGCCCAGGAAATACTCAGCCAACTGAGTATTTCCTGGGCTGCACCCCAGACTGGCATTGAAGCCTGGCAGCCCTGCAGTCGTCCGGTCCATGCACATCCCCCCGTGGATGCCCCCTTATCTCCGTGATGGGGTAAACTGAAAGGCCGCCTCGGAGCAGATCAGGCACTTGCCAAGCCAGATGAATTTGGCAACAGAAACCTGTGCTGTTTCCATAAAAGGCTGTTGGTCCTTTCTTATTATCAGTTAAAGGCACCACTTCCTTCCAGGTGTGCAGGCTGCTCCCGGAAGAATGTTGGATGGGTTGGGTGGGTTGTTAACACTTTCCACCTGCTAGACACCTAAGGGGGCGGAGGGCATGTAGAGTCAGTCAGTGGTGGGAAGAGCTCTTGCGGGATCAAGGTCACTGTGGAGAACCCAAGGTCCCAGGCCTCTCCCTACCTCTGGCTGACTGCCGCCTTGAGGAAATTTAGGGCCAACTTTGTCTGATGTAAACTTTTCAAAAGAAGTTGGAGATCCTGCTTTCTATATAAAATCTCCGGATTTTTACAAGTTGCCAGCTAACGGAGACTTCCGGGAGCACTACCCCAGCCAAACACGACACATCTGTGGGCCAGGGGCCCTTTTATGCCGGGGCCTGGCTGCTCCAAGTGTGGTCCCCCAAGAAGCAGCCTCAGCATCTCCTGCGAGCTGGATAGAAATACAGAATTTCAGCTCCACCTCAGTCCCATTGGTCAGAGTCGGCACTGAAACAAGATCCCAGGTGATTCGGATGCATGTTAAAATTGGAGAATTATTGTGTTGGGGGCCTGATGCAGGTTCTCACTCACTCAAAGCAAGAAGAAGCTTTTGAATTATTGGCTAGAAATTAAATGTTTTAAATGGAATTCCATTTTAAAAGCCCAAAGAGAACCTCATCCTTGAGGTATTAACTTGGATATAACTTTTCTGGGGAGACCTCCTCCCTAAAACCAGGTTAGGTGTTCTTTCTACGTGACTCCATCCCACCTTGTTCTTACTGGTGTTTGCCTGTTTATGAAAGAACACGATGAAGGCAAGAGCCATGTCTTGTTCCCTTTATATTTCCAGCACTTGTCAGGGTGCCTGGCACATAGGGATGTTCAACACATGAATGAATTAGTGAAATCTCCTGATCCTAATTCAGTTATTAAAAAATTGCATAAAATAAATTACCCCTCAATTTTCTCAAAAAAGAAAAAATTGCATAGTAGACGTAGAGAATGGACTTGAGGACACGAGGACGAGGAAGGGTAAGCTGGGACGAAGTGAGAGAGTGTCATGGACATATGTACACTACCAAATGTAAAATAGATGGCTAGTGGGAAGCAGCCGCATAGCACAGGGAGATCAGCTCGGTGCTTTGTGACCACCTAGAGGGGTGGGATAGGGAGGGTGGGAGGGAGACACAAGAGGGAGGAGATACGGGGATATATATATGTATACATATAGCTGATTCACTTTCTTATACAGCAGAAGCTAACACACCATTGTAAAGCATACTCCAATAAAGATGTTAAAAAAATTGCATAGTAACTTATTTACTGTTTGGGGGGTTTAATTAGACTTGTCAGAAGGAGGAAAACTTAGCAGCGGTACAATCTTTTTTATGCTTACAGTCTTCTCATCCACTCCTTTGGGGTGTATCTTCCATCTCACTGTTCATCTTGTTCTCCCTTACATTCCTGGGACCTGTCCCATGACCTGGCATATGTAGATGCTCAATAAGGATGTCTTGAGTGGATGAACAAGTAACAGCAAAGATCTCAGTAGTGGCTCCTGTATTAAGTAATGCTCCTCTCATCATCATCCCTTATTTACCCATCCAAATTACAGACTCATGGTTTAATTATAAGTTAAAGAAAAAGCTTTCAATATCTGTAATGTACATACTATGTATGTATATATATATATACAGTGCTCACCAGCACTGTTCTGAATTAAGTGGGGTTTTAGTGCCCTTAAATATGTAGAATATATTACTTTATGAAAATAATGGGACAGTCCTTCATGTTTATCTTACCAAGTAGAAGCGTCAGGAGTACCTCCCTTTCTGAGAGTTTCAGTAGGTTGCCCTTATGAAATCTGAAGTGAATTTTTAAAAATTAGTTAGTTAATTTATTTGTGGCTGCGTTGGGTCTTTGTTGCTGCTCTCGGGGTTTCTCCAGTTATGGTGAGCGGGCTTCTCATTGCGGTGGCTTCTCTTGTTGCGGAGCACGGGCTCTAGGCCCATGGGCTTCAGTAGTTGTGGCTCGCGGGCTCAGTAGTTGTGGCTCACGGGCTTCATTGCTCCACAGCATGTGGGATCTTCCCGGACCAGGGCTCGAACCCGTGTCCCCCTGCACTGGCAGGCGGATTCTCAACCACTGTGCCACCAGGGAAGTCCTAAAGTGAATTTTAACTACCCCCATCTGATCACATTCTTTATCCACATCTTACCTAGAATAGCATATTGTGAAGAAGGAAAACACGGCAAAGTGGATGCAAAAATAATGTTTCCTATGTTAGTGTTCATTTTTTATATATTCTATACAAAGGTCATTTGTCATTGGGACAAAAGCTTTTGATCCAAATAAAATATTTTAAGTTGGATTAAAAAAAAAATCACAGACATTTTTGGGTTTAATGGAAGGTGAATTGCTTTGCTAGGATTCTGTCACTTGATAGAAACTGACTTCCCATGGTTCTTAACAACTTGCAGTATATATTGACACTCTTACCTTCTAAGAGAATTTATTCTTTTCAGCTTTACTCTTATTTTAGGCTGGGATGGCCTCTCATTTTTGTGTTTATGCATTTGCTAGGCTTGTGTTTTTGGTTTTTTTGTTTTTGGTTTTTTTTTGGTGTGCGTGTGCGATTTTAAAGACTTGTTTTAGGTCTCCTGGCCTGCCATCTAGCATGGCCGTTCTGAGAGTTTGACTTCAATTCTGAAAGGTGTGGTAGGGCTTTTCAGATAAGAATTCTATTGTAGACCAAAAGACCAGAAAACTGGCTTTCTGTATATGTGTTATAGAAGCTAGCTTTTCTGCTGGTTGTGTAAAGTGAAGGAATAATTGTCACTTTTGTAGATACTTGATTATAATGAACTGAGACTTTAATAAGATTTCTTTGAATGATGAAGCTTTTAAAATATGCTCTTTATAGTCAACAGATTTTTTTATTTTTAATTTTAAAGAACAGTAACTTGGTTAAGCCTTTAATAACTATGTTTGCATAATTAAAGGAAAAGTATAAAAGAGGCACATTAAATTATTAATAGTTGTTAACGTTAGAAGGTGAATTTGGAGGGTGAGAGCAAGGGAGGGAGGGACTCACTTTTAGTTTATATACTTTATATTTAAAAAGCTTATATTGCTTTTGTGATTAATTACTAGACTAAAATGTATAAAGAATTAAGGAAGCATACAACCTAAAAAATTTAAAATAATAAAGTCTGATTGAAGTTTATTATTTGCTTTATATTTTCAAAATTCATTCTAAAAGTTATATTGTATCAGTCAGATTTTTTTTTAATGGAATTTGGTGCATTCATGACTGGGGGTACTTTTGATCTCCTGCTTTCAGGATCCAAAATGTCTTCCTGTGGTATTTCCTTACAGCACAATAGTATTTGGTGATCTTGATCACTGATGTAATTGTTCACATTAAACAATACTTTTCATAAGGTATAAAATAAATATTTCTGTAGGAGAAAAGTTAGAAAAGTTTATCATCAGTATTGTGTAGTTTAGGAGCAGATACTCTGGAGCCAGAGGGACTGGTTTCAAATTCTGACTCCATTGTATTCTAGCTATGTGACTTAATGTAGTTACCAGATCTCTGTGTGTGCTTTAACTTCCTCATCTGTGAAATACATACTAGTACTGTCCCCAAAGGGTTGTTGTAGGGAGTAAATGAGTTTATTTATGGAAAGCATTTTGAAGCATTCATTATGTAAAGCACTTTGTTTATGTAAAACATTGTATCAGTTTTCTCATGCTGCATAACAAACCACCCCAAAATTTAGTAGATTAGAACAACAGTTCTTTATTATTTCTTACAATTCAGGCAGGCTGGGTAGGTCTTCTGGTCTGAGCCTCGTTGTCTGGGGCTGGATTGCACTATTGGATGCTTCACTTACGTGTTTAGTGTGATGGCATCTGTGACAACAGGAGCTGGGCTTGTTCACATGGTTGTGGTCACAGGTTTCCCAACAGCAGCAAAAGAGCAAAGGCCAAATGTACAGTTGCTTTTCAAGCCTCTGCTTCAGTTACATTGACTAATATTTCATTGGTCCAAGCACGTCCTATAACCAAACCAAACCAAACCCATAGCCAGTATGGGAGAGTACTGGCAGAGAAATTATTCAGACCATTTTTGCAGACAGTCTACTTCAAGCACTGTATAAGTATTAGCTGCTACTATTACTATTTTTATTCATATTAATATTAACTCTCCAACATAAAGCTACTAAAAGTAAAGACATACTCAAGAAAAGCTCTTGACTGTATCTTCAGTTAGTCATTAGCACTTGCCATTTCCAAATATTGTGGGAGCCTCAAAAATTAATACTTGCAACAAGAGAGTTTTTAAGAGGAGCTTATTCTGCAGGGCTGAAATTATTGTTTTTGTTACAAACTGTAGCTGTCCCTACTGGTCTCCCTGGGAGCATTTTGCAGGTTATAAAATACAGCGATTACTATGGTAATCATATTGCAAGTATAAAATGGCTTTGACCTACTTGTTAAAATGCAGTGTGTATTAAAATAAAGACTGTGAGCTTAAAGCTAAATGAACTCTGAATAAAAACAGAATAGCAAGACCAAAGTGCTGGAGACATCTTCAAAAGGAAAGGAGGGCGCTTGATAAAGAGGATGCGTTTTTCCTCATCATTTTCCCCTAGGTCTGATAACCTCCGGGAAATGACACCATCTCAGAAAGCACTTCTGTTCTCTGCCCGACTTGCAGGCAGAAAAAAATTTTTTTCAATAATAAGAGCTACCATTTGCAAATCCACATTGTACCAGTCACGCGCTAGGTCTTTTAAGGCACTGTTTCACTTTCTCATCATGACACCTCCCCAGAGTAGGAATTATTATTCTCTTTTTATCAGTGAAGAAACTGAGGCTCAGAGAGAATAAATGACTTGCCCCAAGCCTGGGAATTCCTGCCTTCAGACGCTTGGATCACTAAGGACACATGAATCAGGATACCTGAAACCTGTAAGAATTTGGTTACAGTTAGGCAAGTTGATCTGTACAGTGTACATGTGTACATTGACATACTCATTTATTCAAGGAGTATTGAGTGTGTGCCTATTGTGTGTTCGACAGCATGCTGATTGCTGTGTTGGTCAACAGGCAGGGCACCTGAGAGGGTCTTCTGAGGTCCAGGAAGGCTTTCCAGAGGTCAAAGATGTGTGGAGGATGAGTGGGTATTACTTCAGGGGAAAGGACTGAACTGGGTTTCAGGTAGCAAGAGCTGTAAGAGCAAGAAACCAGAGTACCTACAAACAGGGCAGTTTAGCTAGAGTTGGGGGACAGTTTTGATAAAGAAACTTAGCACTGTAAGTCAGGGTCAGATCCTGAAGGTCTCTGTGAGTCGGGGTCCTTGATCCGAGGAGTCTTGAGCAGAGAGTGACGTGCTCAGATGTATCGTTGAACGAGATCATTCCAGACACAGTGTGTAAAGTGGGATTGGGATGGGATGGGAGGAGAGGCAAGATCTCTGGCCATGAGTAAGGCTGATGCAGCAGCCCAGGAAAGAGAGAATGGTGCCTGGACCAGGGCATGGGCAGTGGAGGGGCATTTAGAAGCTGTTTGGAAGTAGAGGGAATGGAGGAGTTAAGGATGCCATCAGGTGTCTGACCTAGGAGTCTGGGTAGATGGTCCTACTGAGGAAGAAAACTTGGAAGATGGTGGTGATCCGTGGCAGGTGTGGTGAATTTTGTGTCTGTGGGACTTCCAGGCGCAGATACCCAGAAGGTAGTTAGGATGCGTGAGTCTGAACCTTAGGAAAGATCTCTGGGATAAAAAGGAGATCTGTGGTCATCAGCACTCTCTAAGCTAGCGCCTCTGCACTCTGCCCATCCTTCTTTCCCCTCATTTGACTTTCTTTTGCCCCTTAGCACTTCTCATCTTATTTGCTGATTGTCTTTCTCCACTGCAATAGAATATAAGTTCCACAGTGACTGTGTCTGTTTTGCTCACTGCCGCATCCCCAGCACCTAGAGCAGGGCCCGGCCCTGAACACATCAGTCAGCCAACAGAGGGTGACAGGTGCCACTGGAGAGAAGGGGAGTTGATCAGCTCACCTTCAGAGCTGTACAAGAAGAGAGCCCAGGGGAGAACCTCCAAGGACTCCACTAAAAGGAGGCACAGAGAAGGAGGAGCCTTCAAAGAAACCGGAGAAGATGCCTCCTCACTTTGCTCTGAAGCTCGAATGGCAAAATGTTTAGAACTTCCAAGTACTTAAACAGAGTGGCTCTTGGGCACCTGACGATTTCTGGAAAACGGTGGGCAGGGTAGAGCCGAGTAGGTGACATGCTTCAGTTTCTTTGTTCTTTTTTTGTGTGTTCTTTTTCCTTTCCTGCATTAAAAAAAAAAAAAAATCAGCCAAATGGAAGCATGGCTCTAGGTGAAGAGGGAGAACCATCAGTACATTTAATTCAACAAGAGGCAAATTGACTTTATCTTGTGGGCCAGTTGGGATCGTTTGGGAGGAGCTTTTGCTTCCCGGGAGAGTTGTGTTGAGAAAGAGTCTGGGGCTGGCTCCAGGCCCAGCTGGAAGGAGTGCTTTAGTGATCAGTTAGTGGTATTTGCTGTGGAAGCTGTACGTGGGCAGTAACATAGCTGACAGACATTCTCTACCCTCCTCTAGAGAATCCGTTACTATGAGTAATAATTTTCCAGAAACACTTATATTTCATCTCTCACGCTATGCATTTACCAAATGTAAATCCTGCCTTCCTCATTCCCTGGTAACTCTGCTTGGTAACTTGAATTGGTCTCATTAGCATAGCTCACTGGGGAGTTGCATGAGGCCAGAGTGAAGGTTGACTTTTTACAGCCTGGTCATTTTTATGCTACCCAAGGAAGCTGTGACTCCATAGCTTATAAGTTCGAGCTCCCAGTTCTGTCCATAATTATTAGTTCTTTAGCATACATAGTTTTGAGACATAATCAGCCCCAAGTATTGCAATTATCAGAGTCATATGAATTGACCTGCTGATAATTGCAGAAATGAAAAGAATGTACACTTAGGTTAGCTGGTAAATTGAGGTCCCAGGAGCTCTAATTCCTGAAATTATCCTGGAAAGAAATCTGGAGGTGAAAGCTTCATACTACAAATAGACTTTAAGCCTTCAATTATTTCAAATTTTCAGTTCCATGGTGAAGAGCGATTGGGTCAGTAAAGATAAGTGATGCCTTCTGATTTAACTTATTTTAGTTAATAATGTCTACATACTCCTTTGTGCTCATCATTTTCCTAGAGAAAGGTGATTCTTGAAATTCTCTTGTTGCCCCTCCAGAGGAGGGTAGACTATTCAGTGGCCAGTGGTAATGGAAGGCTTCCTTTGGAAAACTCCTAATTTGCGTCTTCTAACAAGGAGACTAAACATCAAGCCTAGTGACCAGAAATATCAAGCTTTACTTACATCTAGAGGGGAGGAGCAGCAAAAGAGTGTAAAATGCAAGGAGCCTTGAGACTTTTTCTTGGGCAGCTCATAGTAACTGATTAATTGCTTGACCCTGAGAGTTAAGTGACCCATGAGAGGTCACCGTGACTTGAGAGTAATGATCACCAATGAGAGTGATCTCATCTAAGTCATTATTGAAATACAAATGGTTCTTTTGAATGCTAACGTATTACTCCAAGTCAGTTCAGTCATAATGTGAATTTGACAGTGGTTTGCAATACCTCTCATCCCCTTATGTGTGGGGTAAGGGATGGGGACCCCGACCATCAATCAGTAATGATTTAATAAAGTGTCTACAATGGGCTCTGATAGGCATATGTGAGAAATTCAGAAGATCCTTCAAGAGAGGACTGCTACCTTCCCAATGCTGATTTCTGTGGAAGGGGAGGGAAGGAGAGGGGCAAACAAACACAACATGCAACAGTTCAGGACATGTTCAGTGGTAGGCAGAGCAGTCGTTTATCCATGTGAGATGTCACACCAAGTGTTTGGGGCAGCAGGATCAGCATGAGAACGAGAGTGGTGATGTGGGGAAACTTGCAGTGGCCTGGCTTGCCCTCAGCGCAGAGTGGGGAGAGGCCTCATGGAGAAGCAAGGATTGAAGCGGGACCTCGGAGGACTGAGGGATCTAGGTCACGTGTTCTGTGGCCGCACAGCGGATTACCACTAATTTAGTGGCCTCGGACAATACCTGTAGGTATTATCTCGCAGTGCCGTGGGGCAGGGTGTGGTTGTCTTCTCGGCTCAGATTCTCAAAAAGCTGAAATCAAGATGTTTTCATCTGCATTCTCATCTGCTCATCTTCCGAGCTCATTGAGCTGTTGGCAGGATTCAGTTCCTTGCGGTGGGACTGAGGTTCCTCTTTCCCAGCCGTCACCGAAGAGCTTTTTTTTTTTTCCTTTTCCTTTTTATTGGAGTATAGTTGCTTTACAATGTTGTGTTAGTTTCAGGTGTACAGCAAAGTGACTCAGTTATACATATACATGTATCCACTCTTTTTTAGATTCTTTTCCCATATAGGCCATTACAGAATATTGGGTAGAGTTCCCTGTGCTGTACAGTAGGTCCTTATTAGTTACCTATTTTATATATAATAGTGTGGATATGTCAATCCCAATCTCCCAGTTTATCCCTCCCCGACCTTATCCCCTGGCAACCATACGTTTGTTTTCTACATCTGTGACTCTATTTCTGTTTTGTAAATAAGTTCATTTGTACCCTTTTTTAGATTCCACACATAAGCGATATCATATGATATTTGTCTTTCTGTGTCTGACTTACTTCACTCAGCATGACAATCTCTAGGTCCATCCATGTTGCTGCAAATGGCATTATTTCATTCTTTTTTATGGCTGAGTAATAGTCCATTGTATGTATGTACCACATCTTCTTTATCCATTCCTCTGTTGATGGGCATTTAGGTTGCTTCCGTGTCCTGGCTATTGTAAATAGTGCAGCAATCAACATTGGGGTGCATGTATCTTTTTGAAATCTGATTTTCTTCAGGTATATGTGTAGGAGTGGGATTGCTGGGCCATATGGTAGTCCTAGTTTTAGTTTTTTAAGGAACCTCCATACTGTTCTCCATAGTGGCTCTACCAAGAGCTTTTAATGGCAACTTTTAGGTCCTTGCCATGTGGCCCCCTCCATCTTCAAAGCCAATGACTAAGAATCTCTCTTACATCAAATGCCCCTCACCCTTTCAATCTGTGTGTCCAGGAAGATCCCAGTCTCTTTCAAGGGGTGATAGGATTAGGTCAGGCTCACTTGAGGATAATCTCCTTAATTTAAGGTCAACTGATTTGGGACCTCAAATTACAGTTGCAAAATTCCTTCGCAGCAGCACCGAGGTTAGTGTTTGAAAACTTGAGAGAAGGCATGTGTATTCCCCAGGGCAGGAGTCTTGGGGGCCATCTCAGAATTCTGCCTCCTACATGGTTAGATAGTAGGCATTAAGTGTCCAAGCTGGAAACCAAAGTAATTATCAAAATTATATCTTCTAATGTGGATTGCACACGCAGCCTGGAATTGGGAGGAGGCCCTTTTAAAGGAAATGAACTTCAGAGTGGCCAGATGGTGATGTGGAATTGGAGGGGCCTGATTGGCTGGCTTGTTTCATGATCTAGGCCCAAACTACCTCCCTCTCCCTTTTTTCAGTCACTGGCAAACTCTCCTTTCTCGCCCTCCTTTCTTTTCACGCATACAGGCAGGCTTTCCCAGGAGTCCGGGTTCTCCATGGGGTGCATCTGCTGCTTAGGGGCATTTGGTGGTATCTGGAGATATTTGGGGCTATTGTAACTATCAGGGATACTAGTGGCATCTAGTGGGTAGAGACCAAGGCTGCTGCTCAACATCCTACAGGCACAGGACAGCCTCCATAACAAAGAATTTTCCAGCCCCCAGTGTCAGTACTGCCAAGGTTGATCAGCTCTACAAAGTGTCTCCTTCCTGCCACTCTCGGGTCTCTTTTAAGCCTGAATGTGCTTCTCTTGAATTTCATCTGCCTGAATGTGTTTCTCCCCTTTTCGACCTCAAGGATTCCTCCTCATTCTTTGAGACTTGCTGCTACCATCACCTTCTTGTGTTGGTCCAGGTCACTCACTCCACAGTACTTTTTCATACCCAGGGTACATCGCTCCGTGCTTTGTTTTATCAGTGTATGTATAACAGATCTGTCTCTCTCCCACAGACTGAGTTCCTCTTGAGTGTGAGTTGTGTTCTTTTATATCTGTGTACCCAGAGCTCATTACTATAATGGCTTGTGTATAGTAGGTGCTCAGTAAGTGGTAAGGTAGACAGGTGGATGGATAAAATGTCTGAGCGCCTGAAAAGTTCGTAGCAGTGAACTGCCCCGTTAGTTCTCAGTTTCCCATCCCAGCCGCTTACAAGCTGTGTATACTAGAGGTAGGTCACTTAACTTTTCTGTGCCTCAGTTTCCTCCTTTGAAAAATGGGGATCTTCATAGTTGCTGTTTCGAAGGTCTGTTGCAAGGATTCAGTGAGAGAGTTCCTGTATAGTCAGAGAGTGGGAGAAAATGGGAGGGGTATTCATTTGCATAATGCTTCCTTGTTTTCCAAATGCCGAAGGAATGGCACCCCCCCCCCCCCGCCAAAAATAACAACAGTGGATGCAGGTGAGCATGGCTGAATGTGGCATACACCTCCAAAGTAATATACCTGAACATGCAGGGCCAGAATGTTCCCATAACCACCAAGGAAAGAGATGTCAAGATTCAGGTGCAGAAAATGAAAATGCTGATACCTAGACCTCATACCCATACAGATTGCCTCTGTTAGAAGTGCTCTTAAGAGCTTGAGAAGCATCAGTTTCCCCTGCGAACTGGAAAGTTTGCCTTTTCAATTTAGGAATAGTAATCAAAGATAATATAAATATTTCCATTTCTTCCCTCCCCCAAATGTAATAATCAAGAGATTCTGTTCAATCTTTAGGTATCATTCATCAATTTTTCTAACGTACTTGATAATATAATGGAGAAGTAATGAATATATTAGTTTGGTTTTAAGAAAGCTTTAAAAATACAAGTTCTGGGCCCTGTCCCAAACATAATGAATTTAAATTTCCAGGGTCGGGGTCCAGGAATCTGCAGAATTGACAAAATCGCAGATGGTCCTTACATACACATAGTCTGGCATTTGGAAACTAATGTACTTAGTGATACTTGGCATTAGGAAGCAGATTGAGAGTCCCCAATTCCGGCATGAACAGGGATGACGGGCTGAATTAAAAAATAAAAAAAGAATAGACCTGCACTTGGAGCCAGAAACCCAGCTACCCAGGTGTAGAATAAAGTAGATAGATTCTAGTCAGAGACACATGAAGGGAAAAGAAAAACAAACAGTCTACATTTATACAGGTTTTGGTCAACAGCTCAGTGTGAATCAAATTAATATGATCTTAGAATCACCGAATCGGGAACGAGAAGGGCATAAACCCACCCTGTTCTGCCCTGGTCAAATCATGCTTGAAAGTTTTTCGTTATTAAGAACATTTTAAAACATAATCAGAAGTAGAAAGAATAGTACAGTGAATCCCTATGTAATAGAGTTAACAGTTATCAAAATTTTGCTACATTTCCTTCATCGATCTCTTTTTCCTTTTGCTTATAGTTCCTCCCTCCTTCCCCCTCTCCTTTACTATTCTCCTTCCTAAGTATTCGAAAGCAAATCTCGGACATCGTGTTATTTTAACCTTACGTACCTAAACAGGTTTCTCTAAAAAGCATGGATATTTTCTTACGGGACCGTATCTCACCGAACAGCACTGACAATAACTCCTCATTCTCATTTAATTGGGGTGTCACATTTTTAAGTGGCAGGGATGCAAAAGGGTTGGTTTGAAGCCGTGTCCCATGAGGAACAGTGCATAGAAGGAGGTTGATAGACGATAAAGACTCAGGTTTTTGAAAGACACTGAGTGGAAGGGTTGGCTGGCCTGGCTCTCTGGGATCCACATTGGTGGCGTATCGGCTGCCAGCTTACTGTAAGCAAGAACTTAATCCAGGAGCCAGCTGTCTACTGATGAACTGAACTGCCTCAGGAGTTTTCTCTCCTGCAGGGGTGGAGCATGAGATACAATTGAATGGTTTCTTTCATTCATTTTGTGAATAGTTATCAAGTGTCTGCTGTGTTAAGTGCTGAGGATTGCTGTGCAGAATAAGACAGATGCAATCCCTTCCCTCATGGAGCTTCCAGTCTCTAGCACTGTTTCCCACAATGTGACATGGTTTGGGGTGGTCCAGAATCCATTAATTAACTAACATTGAGTTACACGGTTAAAAACAGTTCTCTTTTCAGTGTTCTAAACTTCGTAAGTACATCAACAAGGAGATCTCATTTGGGTGCTAGAGTTGGCACTTCTCTAAAACTTGATCATCTCCCTTTTTAGTTGAGAAAGAACAACGTCGTGGTCATAGCCTTTGGCATGCCACAGTTCCTCAGTAACTATTTTTTGAGTAATTTGTTAAACATCTTTACAAAAACAGAAGAATAGAAAAATGCTTAATACAGGAATAATAAAAGCCAGAGTGATACAAGGGATGTTTTTAACTTTTGGGTTTTTGTCTGTATTTGTTTTTCACTCTTTAGATTTGCATACATTAAAATTTACTCTTAGGTTTACCGTTTCGTGAGTTTTTACAAATACATCCAGTCATGTAACCAGTGCCCCATCCAAGATACAGACCAGTTCTCTATCACCTTCTAAATTTTTCTCAATCCCACCTCCCATCTCCAACCCTTGGCTTTCTGTGTCTATAATTTTGCCTCTTCTGGAATGTCACATGAGGGAATCATACAATATGTAGCCTTTTCAGTCTGCCATCTTTCTCTTAGCACTGCGTGTTTGTGATTCATCCATCTTGTTGCTTATGTTTGGTCCTTTTACTCACTGGGTCGTATTCCATGGTCTGGATGTCCCACAACTTGTTTATTCAATATAAATAATAATATAAGGCACAGTCAATATGACAAATCATGAACACGGTATTTAATAAAAGCAGATTTAGCAGAAATCCTGAAGGTGGTATGCAAATGAGTGAGTCTTGGGGGGGAAAAACTAATCTGACCAACGTATGCATTAAAGGGTTGTTGGTGGTTGTTCATCTTTTTTTTTTTTTTTTTTTTTTTTTTTGGCTGCTCTGCACAGCTTGTGGGATGTTAGTTCCCCGACCAGGGGTTGAACCTGGGCCCTTGGCAGTGAGAGTGTGGAGTCCTAACCACTGGACCACCAGGGAATTCCCAGTTGTTCATCTTTTAATATCTTACCCAAACCTTCAACAAAGTGTTTGATTGAAATATAAGTAGGTTTCCTATCACCTTAAGTCAGAACATATCTTTGGGGGCCTCCAGGTAAACCCAGTGATCTCCAGAGCATTCTCTTCACATTCTCTCAATCATTTATTTTCATTCGTTCATTTCCTCCCTCCCTCCCTCCTCCTTCCTTCCCTTCCTCCCTCCCTCTTGCCCTCCTTGTCCTTCTCCTCATTCTCATTCTGATATTCTCTCTCCCTTCCTCCCTCCCTTCCTCCCTTCCCCCCTTCCCCATCTCCTCCCCCAAATATTTCACTGGAGTTTATGTAACTGAATTAATTAGACCTATTTCTCAAGGAGTTGGTTTTCCATAGAATTCACTTTGCAGTTAGCATGACAGAAGAGCTGGCATATTAATCAAATGCTACAATTTGTTCTTTGTATCTGAATCAGGCTGGGGTTGGGCTTCCTGCTTATCAGTTGTCCCTTTATACCATTCTGTCCTTCTCAGGGAATGAGCCAGGATTCTTTGTGATAGGACTGGGTGACGGTTGTGAGTGTTGATAGATTGGGTGTGGAAATGCTTAACAGGGACAGACCCTATCTCCTTAGTTAGTGTTACAGAGTCCCCAGGATATAAAGTGTCTTATGAAAATAAATAAGAGCTTTTCTTTTCCTTTCTTTGGCTGATGATATCGGTACCATTTAACAGAATGAAATGATAAAAATCTTTGTTCTTTCTTAAATAACATGTTAATTGCTGTTCTCGGTATTTATTCACTTGGTATTTCTGAAATATATTCATTTTATAGACATTTCTGTCCCCCAATGCATTTTAAATCCTCAAGCATACTCAAAGTATATATATTTTATGTAGTCTTTGTGTGTCTAGTGGGGTGGGAGGGATGCTCTTTGTAGCTAACCAGGAGATCAAAGTATGTAGCTTTCTCCATTTAGTCTGTTTGCTGCAGAATACAAAGGCTGCTAAAGGATTTGAGTGCATATCTTAAAAGCTCATCAGAAATATTCCAAGCTCTAGATTTTTTTTTCTCTCTCAGCAACATTTCAGATATGGAGGTTCTCCTCGGTTGCCCCTGCTAGTGTTGCTGAATTTAATAAGGAAGAAAGAAAGATCTGTTCTGTTTTCTCATCTGTGGAACTGAGGGGGTTGGACTTGATGGGAGATGTCAGATTTATAGCACTAGTGCTGTCACTCCTTCTCCATCTACATGACAGACATCACTAATCAATCACAGCATGCTTTCCTGCCATATGTAGCCTCAGACTTCTTATCAAATCGCACTCCAGGAATCCACTACTAATCGATCAGTGTTAGCCCAAGAGATGAAATCTGTTTGCCATTGTGAAACATGATGGGGTTTAGTCTCTAGTGCAAACTTAAGATGGTTTATGAATGTCAGATCACCACTGCATGGTAGCAGGAAGATGTTGGAGGGCATGGGCAGTTTCAAGTGAAGAAGATTTCAGATCACTACGTTTATGCTCTTTGAAGGCAGGCATCATGTTTTATTCATGTTTTTCCTTGTTTACCCAGCCTATAAGGCAAACCCTTTCTCTTAGTAGACATTAGATACATGTTTGTTAAATGATGCATGAAGAAATGAATGGAAAGCTTGGCCTTGGCCAATTCTTCCCTCTCTAAGACTGCACAGTTCAGTGCTTCTTCCAAAGGGCAGGCGCAACCCTTGCCATTATTGAATTTCTCTACTTTAATTCAGCCCGTTGCTACAGATTGGCTAGATCACTCTGTGTTCTTATCTGCCGAGCACTGGCAGGGCCCAGCAACTCAGCATCGTTGGTTGGACTTTACGAGTTCCCTCTCCATCCATTGTCCAGGTCATTCATAAACTTGTTGAGTAATACTGAGGAGGGTCCAGTCTTTCCCTGCTGGACTCTGAATTCTTTCAAGTTGATTTGTGGTTGAGAATCTGAAGGTTTCATGATAAAGAGAAGAATTCTGTCACGGTTTTGGGATTTATCACAGAGGAGAATCACATATTTGACACTTAACATATGCAGCCTTCATTAATTATTTTGGGGGAACTATATTTTAAGTTTCTTTATTAAAAGGACCAGATTGGATAACTCTTTAAATTTTGATAGCATGATAATGTTACTTTTGCAGGGTAGATTCAGTAAATATTCAGTGGTCTTCAAGATAGTTTCATGAAAATAGGCTGAAGCCTCTGTCTTCTTCAGCTTTCAGAAGAAAATCACCTTTTAAAACAGAAGGCATTTTTTTCCCACCCAGGCACTGAATTTCATCTAATAATACCACCAGCTACCCATTTAGTAAATATCAATTTTAGGCCAAGCATTCTGCTAAATGCTTTACATTTATTATCCCTAAACCTCAAAACAACCCCAGGACTAGTGCTGTGAATTCCATTTTACAGATGAGATGAATGAAGCTTGGAGAAGTTACATAACTTGGCCAAGGTCACTAGGTGATAGGTGGCAGTACTGGGATTTAAAGCCAAGCCTAACTCTCAAGTGTTTCCTCCGAAGGGTACCAACTCCCTCAGTGTAGATGTTACCCCCTCCAGGAAGCCTTCCATCAGGTACCACTTTTCTGCAAGGCTGGTTGAGATGTTCTTCCTCTGTGTTTCTATAGTCGTTTATGCTCCCTTACGATGACACTCTCGATCTGTTTATCTGCTTCCTCTACCACCAGAGTAAGATTCCTGAGGACAGGGGCTTTGTGTTTCTGTTGGTTTGTTTTTTTGTGTTTTTTTCTGCCACTTTTGTTTAATGGCTGAATGAATACAGCTTTCCCAGGAGTTCTCTGCCACTTCACCTTGGTACATAGGAGCCATATTAATGTATAGCTAGGCCCGTAAGAACCTTCTATAGTTCAGAATTCATTATATTTGGGGATAAAAGATCTAGGGAAATATAGTCCACCTCTAAATGTGGAATGGCAGAGTTGCCTGTCTTTAATACTGCTAAGTGCCTTCTGCTTAACTCTGTCGTTGCATTATCAAGCTGTTTCACTTTTCCTCAGTTCAGTCTTTTATTAACTGTACTTTTATGAGTGATTAATACATGCAGATGTTCTTATGTTTATCCCGCTTGAGATGCCTTGTGCTTCTTTTTTTTTTTTTTTTTTTTTTTTGCCTTGTGCTTCTTGAATCTGAAGATTCATGAGTTTTATAAATTCTAGAAAATTCTTAGCCATTATGCCTCTTCTGAATGTCTATTCTCTCCCAACGGGACACCTATTAGACATATGTTGGCCCTTCTCAGTCTATCCTCCGTATCTCTTAACCTCATTTTCATAGTTTTCACCTCTTTATCCCTTTGTGTTTCATCTTGTGTAATGTACTGAGATCTGTATTTCTCTCTTCAGCAGTATTTAGCCTTCTGTTTCACCTCTCCATTGAGTTTAAAATTTTAATGACTCTGTGGGGAGAGAGAGGCACTGTGTCTTTTTTTTTTTTTTTTTTTTTTTAAGAGTTTCCATTTCTAGCGTTATTGTGTTTAACCACTTTAAACTTTATTAATGTTCTTTTCCAAAATGTTGTTTTACGACCTCTAACTCTTGAGCCTCTGATCCTCATGCTTGTTGACTTGTGACCTTTGACTCTGTGTTTTGTAATTTACTATTGGGAGCTCATGCTTTGCAGGGCCAGTTTTAGCCCAGGTTACAGGACTGACTCTCCAGGGCAATTTTTCATTTGCTTCTGTGGGGGAATTCTTGGCATATCATGAACAGGACCAAATTTTATATTAACTGTTCATTTGGAGTTTTCTGATTCTGCCTTTGGTTATTCATACTCCACTCTCAAGAAAGGCATAGGCCTAGTGTTTCTAATTCTCAACTTAAACGTTTCCCTCCTGCTCAGAACACAGATAGAAAGACAAGTTTCCTTGGGTTGGTTGACAGTTTTTCTAATCTGTTTGTTCACTGAGGGTGCAGTCCTCAGGGAGTGTTCCTGGTTTTCTGTAGGGGTCTACTAACAACTTGCTGCTTCTCCTTGTTCCAAGGCCTCCTATTCTGTCCTGCTTGGGCATTCAAATCCTAGCCCCTAGGGAACTAAGACAAACCATTCCCCTGTTGCCAGCCACCTTCCCTTCTACCTCATAGCCCCAGCGTGAGTTTGCATGCTGATCATTCTTGTTTGTAGTTACCTCTTTATTTCTACCACCTGGGTACTCTCCTTTCTTAATTGTGAGTCGGCTAAGCCCTTAAAATAATTTTTGTTATATTTTACCTAGCATATCTAGGGTCTTTGAAGGGTTGGAATTTTCAGGCTGTCATCATTTGCCATCTTGCCAGAAATAGGAGCTTATTACAAGCTCATAGTAAAATAATCAAATAATACACAAGAATATATGATGAAATATTACTCTCCTTTCCATCTTCGACCTGCTTAGTTCTCAAACCACCTTGCCAGGTATAATAACCTTTATCATTTTCTTCGGCATAGTTCTAGAAGCATTTTATGCACATAGAGCATACATATGTATATACAATACATGGAGATTTATTTATTCAAGCAGGGATATATTTTACCTTCTGCACTGTACTTACTAACGTATTTTGGAGTTCATTGTTTATTAGTGCACTTAACTCTGCCTCTTTTTTCTCATAACGGTATAGTATTCCATGAAATAGATGTACCATAATTTTACCATTTCCCCTATTTTTATTGGATGATCGTCTTCAGTTATTGTGATATTATAAACTATGCTACAATAAACATTCCTGATCATATGTCTTTGCTGACTATCATTTAACGTAATTCTCTTTGTCTCTTTCTCTCTTCTCTCCCCCACCCTGGTTAATTTTATGTGTCAACTTGACTGGGCTAGGGGATATCCAGATAGCTGGTAACATTATTTCATTTTATTTTTTTTAATTTATTTTATTTATTTTTGGCTGCATTGGGATTTCGTTCCTGCGCGTGAGCTTTCTCTAGTTGTGGTGTGCGGACTTCTCATTGCGGTGGCTTCTCTTGTTGCGGAGCACGGGCTCTAGGTGCGTGGGCTTCAGTAGTTGCAGCATGCAGGCTCAGTAGCTGTGGCTCGCGGGCTCTAGAGGGCAGGCTCAGTAGTTGTGGCACATGGGCTTAGTTGCTCTGCAGCACGTGGGATCTTCCCGGACCAGAGCTCGAACCACTGGCCCCTGCATTGGCAGGCGGATTCTCAACCACTGGGCCACCAGGGAAGCCCCTGGTAACATTATTTTTGAGTGTGTCTGTGAGGGAGTGTCCAGAAGAGATTAGCATTTGAATCAGTGGACTTCCTACAGAAGAGTCCTCCTGACCAATGTGGGTGGGCATCGTCCAATCTATCGAGGGTGTGAAGAGAGCAAAAAGGCAGAGGAAGGATCAATTTGCTCTCTCTGCTTGAGCTGTGACTTCCATATTCTCCTGCCTTCAGGCATTGGCACTCCTGGTTCTCAGGCCTTTGGACTGGGACCAGGACGTGCACCACTGGCACGCAGTTCTCAGGCCTTTGTACTCAGACTGCATTATAACACCAGCTTTCTTGGTTCTCCAACCTGGAGACTACAGACCATGGGACTCTTCTATCTCCATAACCATGGGTGCCAATTCCTATAATAAATCTCCACATATCTCTCTCTATATCCTACTGGTTCTGTACCTCTGGGAAACCCTAATGCACACTCCCACTCACTAGGAGTTGGTGACCTCAGCACCTTGCACGGGACCTGACACAGAGTCGGCACTGAATTCACATCTGTTTCGTGAATGACTTAATACCAAGAAGCCAAACCAGCAGTCAGACCATCCCAACTCCCCAGGAAATATATTTTTTAAAATTTAATTAATTAATTAATTTGGCTGCTTGGGTCTTTGTTGCTGCGCACGGGCTTTCTCTAGTTGTGGCGAGCGGGGGCTACTCTTCGTTGCGGTGCAAGGGCTTCTCATTGCGGTGGCTTCTCTTGTTGCAGAGCACAGGTTCTAGGCGTGCGGGCTTCAGTAGTTGTGGCTCGTGGGCTCTAGAGCGCAGGCTCAGTAGTTGCGGCGCACGGGCTTAGTTGCTCCGCGGCATGTGGGATTTTCCCAGAGCAGGGCTCGA
Source organism: Eschrichtius robustus (assembly GCF_028021215.1). NCBI lineage: Eukaryota > Metazoa > Chordata > Mammalia > Artiodactyla > Eschrichtiidae > Eschrichtius > Eschrichtius robustus. The sequence goes on from NC_090835.1 coordinate 25,808,091, forward strand.
ACCTGGGTCCCCTGAATTGGGAGGCGGATTCTTAACCACTGAGCCACCAGGGAAGTCCCAGGAAATGTATTTTGATTTCATTAATAACACTAGCTCTTGACTATCCAATAGTCTGCAGCTATTGAGCGGGCACAGCATGTGGTCCAGATGTGAGCTAATACCATCTTTACAACAACCTTGTGAGATGGGAGATTTCATGATCATGCTTTACAGACAAGGAAACTAAGGCACAGGTTACATAACTAGTAAGAGGCGGAGGCTATCACTGAAACACCTGGCCTCTTGAATACCGCCTTTTAATTAACACTTGTCACAGCTAACATAGGCTGTATCATTGTTCATTCCTTTGTTTATTCATTCATTTATTCCGTCCACAAATATTTACTGAGAGCTCACAGTGTTCCAGGCAGGAAGTAATAACAGTGTGATGAGGAATGGAAACACCCCAACTGTGGTGGAATTTACAGTGTAAAGGGAGAGACAGATAAAGCAAAACAAAAAACAAAAAAAAAAACAAGTGAAACTGTGATGAGTGCCCCGGAAGGGGGTAATAATGGGGAGAATTTAGAAGCACCTAGCTGGGGGGTTCTTCCCAGCAGTAGAGGGTCTCCAAATCTGTGATAAGTTGGATGAGCCTTGAAGGACGAGTCAGATGGAAGGGGTTCCCGGCCTTCCTCGTGTATTCTGCTGTACACCATAATTTTGCTTTTGCAGCCACTGCCAGCTCTGGGGACCTCCACGTGCAAGGGCCAGAGGGCCTGTGTCCTTCTGCTTCTGAGGAAAGGTGGCTGAACCCCACCCCCACCCCCCACCGCCATCAGCCTTTTCTAATTTTAAAGCAGTAGCTCCCTTGATTGAAATCTCAATTTGGGAACAGGCCTAGGATTGGCCTGGAGCTTGGAATTTTCACCAATAAGCGCAGCGGTAGGGGGGGAGGCGTCCCTTTAAGCAGCTGGGAGGCAGCCTGGAGAGCTGGAAGCGTCCCTCCTGGGGACCTGAGCGATTTTCCTGGATCCAGAGCTGCGCAGGGAAGCAGCTGCCACCACCGCGCCCCGGGAATGTCACCTCCCTTGCGCGGAGCCCCTGCAGGGCCCCCTCTGGCTCCGGGCAGTTGGCGGCCGACGCCCCGCCGGTCTTCTTAGCCGCAGCCGCATCCCCTGCCCCTGGCTCTGCGGCCCCTTCCCCCCAGCCCCTTAGTTCCCGGCGGTGGAGGCGCCGCAGCGGCGAGCGATGCAAGGCTGAGCTGGGTAAGTGGCCCCCCAGGGCCAGGGCGCACGGAGGGGGCACTGGGGCGCGGGGGCTCCTGGTTCTCACCACCCTCTCTAGGAAAGGGGGCCTTAAACTGGGACAGTAACCTCTGGGAGAGATGCGCCTTGCCACACAGACACTGGGGAGGTCATGAGCTATAGGGAGGGGACCTTGGGGTCCTTTTGATCTGAGCGTCTCCCAGCTTTTGCGCACTTGATTAACCAATAAATAGTAACAGTATCACGAGACAGGGATCATGTTGTTACTGTATTAGGACTTCTTCGAGGGAAACATTTAAACGTCCCTGAACTTGCTTTTTAAACAGCCTTTATTCTTTTACAGTTCATTTCCCTCAAGTACTTAAAATGTATGTATTGTTAATGACCTACTTATTTATTTCCCTTACACTCTCAAAAAATGTTTCATGTCTCCAGGAAGGTCTACTTTAAAAGATTATGTGTTTCTCCCCACATTCCTCATTGCTCGTTATCCTAGAACTTTAAAAATTCCTTGCTTTTCTCCTTGGTGGATATCTGTAATTAAGCAGCTCTGAAATGTGTTCATTTATTCTCTCTGAATTGGGGGTGGAAGTAGGGGAGAGGCCCCCCTCTCGTGGCCTTCCTAGCTCTGAGAAAAGAGTCTGTGGGATGGGGAAAGCTGTTGGGGGGAGTTCATTGGAACCCTGCTCTCCCAGGATTGCAAATGTACCCTCTTGGCTGTTGGGAGACTTAACCTGAGATCATGCAAATCTGGAATGCCTAGGCAGCTGTATCCTGGGAAATTTTAAAACCAAAATAATCTATAGGGATTGGGCTGGGGGAGGGGTAAGATTTATTTAAAAGATGCCTTTTCAGCTTCCTCCCTCTCCCCAATCTGTTTGCTCATGTGTACCTAAGGAAGAACTTGGAAGCCTAATGTAGAGGGCCAGCGGGTTGGTCGTTTTTGTTTGTTTGTTCTTTGGGTTTTGTTGTTGTTGCTTTTGAAGATGAGGCTGCTGGGCTGCTGGAAGAAAAGCCTTCCAAAATTGGAGCAAAGTCTGATGCATGGATTGCCAAAGTCCATTTCCGCCCATATTAAATTATTTTGGCTTGTAACAGCCCTCATCTTGCTGGATTACCTTTATTTGCAGTTGTTTGGGTGTTGTGTGACTCATTTGTATACTTTGGGTTCCCTGCTTTCTGCAAACAGATGTTTTTATCTGTGCAGCTAGCTGAGTAATTAGAGAGATGGACACAGCCCTGTATGTACAGACAGAACAAATACCACTTGGGGAGGATTTGGGCCTTTCCTTTTTCAAATCATCAATTGCCAAATCTTCCCAGCCGTTAGGCAATTCAGATAAAGGTGTCAAGGGAGCTGAGCAGTGAAGAATTTATATGTACAGCTAATTCTGCTCATCCTACAATAAAACATCTTCCCATGGGGCCAGAAAGTGGGGGTGTGGGGAAAGCTTATAAAAATAATCCTGTGTTCTTATTCACTGACTACCCAGCTCTCCCTGGATTTCTGAGAACCTGCCAGGAGAAACTGTTGACTGGATGGAAGTTTCAAGAAATGCTGAACAGAAATCAGTACAGGCCCTCCTTGAGTGACTTTTATTTCTGCTTGGAGGAAGGGAACACTTTGTTAGAATAACAAATCGTGGCTGCTTTTCAAGAGCAGAAAACAGTTCTTGTTCCGAAGGCAGATTCATTTTTAAGAGTGTGAATCATTTGGTTTAGGTTTTTTGCTTTTTTTCTCTCTCTTGCGGTGGAGGCTTGGAGATGATTAAATGTCTTGTCTGCAGGAAATTACCAGGAGATTTGAGTATTTTCCTGAATCAGCCTCAGATGGTACACAGCTTTGGGTGTAATACAAGAAAGCTCTGTTACCAGGCAATCTTTCTGCAGTGATAACCCTCAACCTCTCCCAGCCTTTCAAGCTTCTCCCTCAACAAGCCTTTTCTTTTTTTATTTTTGGGGTTGGGCTTCCATTTGAGAAACTGAAATAACTCTCTCAGTCCCTTCATGAGCTTTTTAAGATGGAACTTACTTTTGAGACAGTTTTATCGAGCCCACTTCCCCATTGGCCTCCTCCCACTAGCCTTAGCAGGAAAAGCTCTTGGCTCCTTTTCCCAAGATTTCCTTTAAGCCTGGATTGTTATCCGTAGGGACACAGATGTATCAAGGAATGAGAGGCAAAGGTTTGAACTAGCACTCACCAATTTGGTGGTGACATTTATGGTCTTTGCAGAACTGTTTGCAGAGAAGGCAGAGTGATTCTGTGCTGCGTTTACCCCCAACGTGAAGATCGGGCAATTAAAAGGCAGCCAGGGACAACCAGGGGGTCCAGTGCCCTGCTTTGTGTAGTGCTTACAGAGATCTGCTGTTTTTAATAATTTTGGAAAACCAAATCTTAGAGACGCTCTGCACCCCAAGCTAGTTTTCTGAATCTTTCCTGAAAGGTACCTGGTCACGTGAAGCACCTCCTAGCTGTGTAATCAAATAGGAGAGCTCTAGGTGCATATAAACTCAGCGTGATATTCCGAGTCAGTGAGAGGAAGCAGAGGGAATACTTTTTTTTCAGCTACCAAAACACAGAATGGCAATCCTAGTTGAATATAATGAAACTTGATGGAAATTGTATGGAGAGTTTAAATGTAATGTTCCAAAAAAGTTTCTTTGCTTTTTTTTTTTTTAAAATTTTTTTTCTCAGAATCTAAATGGCAAGGGATTCTTTCCCAGGATACTTAGCATTTGATTACTGTGCAGTTTTTTGTTTGTTTGTTTTTTGGAGTGATGTTCTTTTTTCATATCCTGCTGCTCTGTGTGACAAGCAGAGGAAGACTCGTTTTTGCAAAGATTGTATCTGGATGTCTTCCAGAAGATACGGAAGATAGAGGGGCGCTGGAGGGAACAGACGGACGCAGGTACTGTGGGACTCAGTGTCTGGGAAAACTCATGAATGATTTCCCTGCAAGTATAGCCCAGAGGCCTTTGAGAATTGCTTCATGTTTGACTTTTACCAGCCAGCTTGTGTATAGAAATCATCGTGACCATCACGAGGGTCTTCCTCCTCCCAAAGCACCTTCCCAGGCAAGATGCCAAACATCAGGGAGTGTGTACGTGACATTGCTTATCACGTCTTTGAAAGTTTGCCTTGTACTACTTTTTCTTTTTTAAAAAAAAAAAAAAAAAAAGGTGACTACTTGATTTCTTGGTAACATTAACAGAAGATTCCTTTGCATTCACCTAGGCTGCTGTAATTACAAAACCTTTAATTTTTCCAGTGGTTGAGGCTTTGTTTAGGCTTTTGAGGATAAGTGAATATCTATTGAGCTGGATTTCGGATGAATTCTAATTTTGAGCCGTCGGACTGTCTAGCCCGGAGAAAAGGTCTCATATTAGCATGTTATACTTGATGATAGCGATAAATAGAATGATAGCTATTAACTTACTGAGTCTTTGCCAGGTACAGACTACGTGTCTTATCAATCTTTCTTAGACTTTCCTGCACATAAGAATATTCTTCAGAGAGTCTGTTTCAGGGGGTATGTGGTAAGACCTAGAAATCTGCATTTTAAGAAGCATCTCAAGTGAGACCTTGGACTCGATACCTTGAGACACACTTGGCTTTTCCCTTCTGATCGCTTAAAATCCTCACAGTCACCCTGCGGAGCAGGTGCTGTTATCACCCCTGTTTCACAGATGAGGAAGGGTAGGCTCAGAGAGGTTCTGTAACTCTTCTGGGTCACACAGCTACTAAGTGGCCATGCGGGGAACTGGAACCTGTGACTGTCCAACCTCAGTATCCGTGGAGCTCACGCTTATGCTCCTGGTGGTTGTGTGGTCTTCCCTTTACAGTTTGGACCTAGTGACCCCTCCCCACAACTCTCTCTGCTGAACCCTTCCCTGTGACGTTGGCATGCAGTACGCAGCTGCGGTCCACGAGGGCCCCTTGTGGCAGGATGCGGGAGGGCTGCATGGGGGTGTAGGGGTTCACGTTCATACTGGAGAAGCATCTGACTAATTTGCCTTCAGTTCTCTAACTGCTGAACCAAGACGACTCAAGGTCAGATTGATTTACTTGTGAGGCGCTTTTGAGTCCCCCAGCTTTTGGAATCCTTAAGGCAGGTCTGTGTCCTTCAGTGGGTCCTTCCACAGTCCCCAGTGTCACCTCTTTCCTCCTCTCCAGACACTTCCCTCAGGCTCCTCCCACAAGACCCTTCCCAGTTCACACACCTAACAGGGCTGAAGCCTTTTCCTCATGCCTGTGACCTGAGCCCACCTGGAGCCCATCTTTTTCCTCCATCTTCTGCGTAAACTGACACCCTCCCCCCAGGTAGATTCCTGCCGAAAGCCAATACCAAGGGAGAGTTGTAAAGAAAGGGGCAGAGGCGAGGAGGAGCCTCATTCACGCCTCCTGCTTGATTCCCCCTTGGCCTGACCTGATTTCTCTTGCCCCTGGGCTTATGAACCGGGGCTGATTTCTCTTGCTTAATTGCTGCAGGATTGTGATACAGGACAAACCACTTAACCTCATGCACTTTGCCTCCATTATCAGTTAAATGGAATGTTCATGTCAACCCTTTCTCCTTTGAGTACAAGTGACATAATGTCTGTGGAAACACTTTGGACTTTGTTCAAACACATTTTGAAGACGTGATCCTGTTGCCTTCTAGCAACGAATGGTTCCCCTACGGGGTGTTCTAGGAAACACCTGTTGGGCGAATGGCTCTTCCAAACAAGAAAGCATAAACGTGGTGCCATGTATATTTGAAACATGCGATACCCTACATCTCTCTTTGGAGGAATCACAGTTCATACTAGCATATTAAAGGCTTTGAGCCCTTGAGTGGGGAAACCTGTTTAACTATGAGCTTGCGTCTTCCATGCTAATATGACACCAGAACCCTTTTGCAGCCTGACTTGTTAACGTGCTGCAGTACGCGCTTGGGGGAAAGCGGCTACACGTCAAGATGTCAGCTCTTCTGTTTATTAGCCTTTAGACAAGTCAGTACCTCCCTGAACCTCATTTCCTTCTCTGTGAAATGGGAATGATAATGAGACCTACCCTACAGAGTTAGGGGGATGGTTAAATTAAGAGATGCGGAGGTTGCCTTCCACCTGCCAGGAACATTTGTGTGAGTGCATTGTTCCCGCCTTGCTGTGGTTTTACTCTTGCTTCAGCAGGCTTAGGTGTATCCCATTGCCGCACCTTCCTCTTGCCTCAGTCTCCTTTGCTGCTCTTTCTCCTTGGACTGCTCTCGTCCTCTTTCTCCTCATCCTTCTCCTTTTCATCTTTATTCGCTCCCTTGCTGACATCATCCAGTCCATGGCTTCACGCGATGACTAACAGATTTCCATCTTCAGCCTGGACCTCGCTCCTGAGCTCCAGACTTACAGACTGAACTCTTTTCTCAGCGTCTTCTTTAGGTGTTCATTGAGCTTCTCAAACCTGATGTGTCAGAGCACAACTGGAGATTTATTCTCCTCCCCGAGCCTTTACCGCATCAGGCAATGGCACCTCCAGGCACCCTGTTGTTTGAGCTACAGACTTTTGGCATATTTGATCTTTCTCTTTTCCACACACTGCCATGTCCAATCCCATGGAAGTGAGTCTTTTCAGCTCTACCTCAAAAATATATCCCACACTGAACATGGGGGAGGGGGAGGGAAGACTGACGGGAAAGGGGCTTGAAGTCATTTCCCTGGGTACAAAAAATGCTTTACATTCTCGGTAGAGTGTGGGTTTCATGGGTACAGGCATCTGTCAAAATTGATCGGGCTCTACACATAAGATATGCATTTTGCTGTATGTAAATTACACCTCAGTAAACAATATGATAGAAAAGAGGTTTATCCCAAACGGAGCGCTGCTCGTCATCTCTACAGGCACAACTTTAGTGTGTGTGACCATCGTTTCTCGCCTTGATTACTCAGTAACCTTCCCCAGTACAGAGTGTTTTTAAAGCTTAAATCAGATCATACCCCTCCCCTATGTAATATCTTCCAGCAGCTTCCCATTGGAATACGAGCAAAATCCAAACACTTGACCATGAACTGCGGGATGGCCCCCTCCCCGCCACCTTAACAGAGCTGCCCCTTGTCTGCTCTGCAAGGACGTCTCCTTCCCCAAACACTTGTCCACATGCTCCAGCCACAGTGGCCCTTCACACCCAAGTTCCTGCCTGCCTCTGGGCCTTTGCACTTGCTCTTCTTTCTGCTTGGAATGCGCTTCTCCTAGAACTTTGCCTGGCTGGCAGCTTCTCATCATTGACATCCTTAGCTTAAATGTCATTCTGCCAAGAGGACTTCCTGCCCGGCTTTGTGTCACCAAGCCCCACCCCCCTCCCCACACACCATGTTACTTTTTGTCCAGAGCATTTCTCAAGATATAAAATATTTTTTTTTTTCAATGTGACAAGTGTCTGCCACTCCCTCCTAGTCCCTGAAGGGCAGGAACTATGTTATTCAACTCCCATCCTCAGTGTACAGTTCCTGCCACCTAGTAGGGGCTGACTGAGCTGACTGACCATGACCTAGCTCAGTGTCTGACATAGCAACTGCAAGAAAATTGTTACTTAATATAAATTTTTAAATTATTTTTATTACTCTCCTCCTTTTCTCAACTCCCTCTTCCTTTTGGGGGGATGGATCGACTAAAAAACTTCATAGCCTCACTAAATCCATGTACTTAATGTTTCTGACCTTCAGTTTTTTTTTTTTAATTATAAAACAAGGTCAGTGATAGTTGCCCCTTGCAGAGGTTTGTACACCCCTCGGCGGAAGGTGTTCTTGCAGTAGGAGTGAGGCATTCATGGTTCCTCACCTTTTAAAATTACACCCCCCAACTAATGGTTTTCTTTGAAGACCCTGAGCTTCTGAACTTTCCTGCCAGGAAAGTCTAATCAGATGCAGCTGCTGCTCTGGGATTTGACTTTGGATGCAAAGATTTTTAAGATCAACTGCAACTTCCATGAATGGCTTTGGAGCTCGGAAGGCAGTAAACACATATATATATTTTAATTTGTTGGAGAAAATTCTGCCAAGAGAACAAAGGTTAGACTGTGTATAGAGTGCCCCAAACCCTCCCCTCCCTGCTCCCAAAGGCTCTCATCCAGTATCATTGCTGGAGTTCTCTTTTAAAAATCAGAGCAAAGGATTGTACGTTCTAGAAATGGGAAGAAAATCAACAAATGTTGGTGGGGATGAGGTTGTCCTTCCTGGGCAGGAAGAAAATAACACAGGCATTTCTGAAATCCCACAAGCCACGGTTTATTTATTTGAACTGTCTATTGAGTTACTAGGACAGGAATAGTACATAGGTTTTATTTGCCTGGAGCTCTGGTTAAGGAGGACTAGGGGGCCCTTTCAGAGCTCAGGGGACTGTGCTGTGATTGATTAGCAATGTCTGCCATGGGCAAGAACCATCTCTGGTGTTATACATAAAGAATTAGAAATTGTTAGATTTCGAAGGCCCCACGGAGATCATCCAGTCTAACTCTTGATCTGATAACTACTATGCTGTGTTTGGGGGGGGGGGCTTAAAAAATAATCATGAGCTTGACAAAGTAACACCTCTTAAATTTTTAGACCTTTGTCCCCTCGTGGGTCTCATCAGTGTTTTCAGCATGGCATACTGCAGCACTTCCCTGGACTGGCCAGTGGGATCTTCCAGTTAAGTTTGGGAAATTCTGTGTTACCATACCGCCTTCTCAAAGACACATAAGGCACAGTAAACACATAAAAGGTTCCGAGAAGTCCAACTGTAAAGGAAACTGTCTAACATTAGTTCCCAAACCTGTGTGATCCCAGGATGCTTCTCAGGGACACTCGTGTGGCCGTCTTGTAGAACATTGTTTACATGATGCTGTACGATGTTTAGATGATGGAGAGTGTATTTGTTTCCTGTGGCTGCTTTACCAAATTGCTGTAAACTGGATGGCTTAAAGCAACAGAAATTTATCCTCTCACAGTTCTGGAGGCCAGAAGTTTGAAGACCAAGGTGTTGGCAGGGCCATACTTCCTCCAGAGGCTCAGAGAGAATTCATGCCTTGCCTCTTCCAGTTTCTGGTGGCCGCCAGCAATCCTTGGTGTTCCTTGGTTTGTGGCCACATCACTGTAATATCTGCCTCCATCTTCATATTGTCTTCTCATCTGTGCGTGTGTCACATCTCTCTCTCTCTGCCTTTCTCTAGTGAGGACACTTACACAATGACACTTAGGACCCACTCGGATAAGTCAGGATAATTTTCTCCTTTCAAAATCCTAATTTAATTATATCTGCAAGGAGCCTTTTCCCAAATAAGGTAGCATTCACAGGTTCCAGGACTTAGGACATTGACATATCTTTAGGGGGGCATATTTCAACCACCCAGAGGCATATTGACTCAAAAGTCAGGAGGCCTGGATCAAGTTCTCACTTTGCCAAGAGCTCTCCCCAACCGGCACGCCAGCCACATGCTTAAATCAGGGGTCAGGGCGCATGTCTTTACCCCTCAGAACCTCAGTTTCCTCAACTATAAAATGGGATGTCATTGCCCATACTTCATAGGATTATTGTAGAGATTAAATGCGGTAATACTTGCAAAGTGCTTAGCACAGGTGAGCACTGAATATATATTAGCTTATTACTATAATTATATATTTTTACTATTGTTACAGCTACTACCACTATTATCATGTCCCTTCTCTTTGAACCTTATCGTCAAATGAAGTTATATCGGTGCCTCATCCCCAGAATATCCAGGGCTCCTTTCAAGACTGGCAAACTGTGGTTCCCCATCCGTCAAAGGCCAAGTTATATTTTTTGAATCTTTTCAAGTGAACATATCTGATGCTTATAAAGTGAACACACACATGTTCCCAGCATACAGATTAAGAATAAAATGTCACCAGTGCCACAGCGGCCCTTCTGCCCCCCTCTTACCACTGATCACTACCCTTACTTCTAGCGTGGTAGGTTTTGCCTGTTTTTATACTTGTCACAAATGGAATCATACTCTTTTTGTACCTGGGTTTTTTCACTCAGCATTCTGTTTGTGAGGTTCAATCATTTTGTTGTATGTGGTTGTAGATCATTCATTTTAATTGTTGTACAGTGTTCCATTGTTAAATAAATCCCAATGTACCCATTCAATTTTTGGTGGGCATTTGGTTAGTTTTTAGTTAGCGGCTATTACAGAGAATGCTGTAACAGACATTGTGATACATCCTCCTGGGGAACATTTAACGCTGAGACAAAATACACGATATTTTTAATCAGGAACTCTCTCCCCCACCTGCCATCCCAGTTGCCTGCTTCAGATTCTTTGCAACATGAAGAACTCATAACCAAGGGTCTTGGCTGATCTAAAGGAACTGATCCCTTCCCTGGCCTACCCACCACCCTCCTAAGCCATTGGCCAAGGCTCCCTTTCCTTGATGTGTTGAAATCTTCTGAGCCTCCGCACTTGCCAGAATACTTTGCCCTTGGCCTGCCTTCCGGTGGGCTGAGTCCGGATGTGGTAATCTGAAGGAGTCAACACCCAGCCAGAGACACAGCTCCGCCTCCCAGAGTCCCACTTGGTGCCACCTCATTCATTTACTCATGCCCCTGTGCCAGTGCGCAGACGTTGCTTCCCTGACTGCCTTCAGGAGAGACCTGATGCCCACAAGAGTCCCCTTCTTTCTCCATCGGGGGCCTCCACTGCACTCATCCTGCACCCCCATTTCATAACCCCAAGCCTGGTATTTGTAACAGCCCAAACTCTTTTACAGGTCAGAGTGTGTCCAACTGAAGGTTGGGGGCAGAAGGATGGAGGAGGGAGCTGGCACAGACTGGCAGAGCGACATGGGCATGAGCCAAACACTTGGCACCGTTGCCCAGAAAGCTTGGGAGCTGGCGATTTAACTCAACCATATAATTTTACTTCTGTTGGAGAAGGTTGGAACTCATGTTTCAACGGCTCCTGGTGTTACATCCACGAGAAGCTCCTTCTAGATGCCCAGATTGAGTTTGGTCATGGCTGAAGCATTAGTGCCATGTGGTGAATGGTGGAGTCATATATGTGGCTTTGCCCAGGGTTCCGTTCATTTGTGTCAGGTGGGCAATTTACACCTGTCAAATCTGGAGTTAGCTGGGGAAATGTAGGATGGATAGTAGGCCCAGTTACAAAGACATTCCGGAGGAATCTAAATGAAATTAGACTTGTTGCTTTGTCTTACCCATTTTGTCCCTTTTTTGGCTAGGTGATCTTAAAGATATGTGTCTATGACAGGTGGAGTGGGGAGGGAGGCATGGGAAACAGTACATTGTAAGTGTCTTTGTTAGGCTCTCGTGTTTATTTTTTACTGCCTGGTGACCAAGAAGTAGGAAAGAAAGTGAAGATGCTTGGGAAGGGTGAGGTTGACTGGAAGATTTTTTTTTTAAAATCTGTTCAAGTCAGCAAAGAATTAAGCCAGACTTTTCTGTAGGATTATAATATCTCGCAAAGAGGAAGAAATAATGGAGTAACTTCAGTGCCAAGCTTTTTTGGAGATTTAATTATACTAGTAGCTGTCATTTATTGAGCATTTTCTATATGACTAGCAGTGTATTTGGGACTTTTCTATACCATAGGTCAACAGATGTTTTCTGTAAAGAGCCAGACAGTAAATATTTTAGATTTTGCAAAAGACGAGGCAAAATCGAGGACAGTATGTAGGTACTGATGTAATGAAAAAACAGATTTCTACAACATTTTTATTGAAAAAATTCGAAATATAATAATAATTGAGTGTAACTTTTTCATAATACAGGTCTACCGATGAGAAGAATGGAATTCTTTTTTGAGGTGGTGGGGTTTAGAGCTGTCATTTCCTATCATCACATTGATTAAAAATGGTCATCTCTAAAAATCACTCTGAGCTCATGGGCCATACAGGAACAGGTGGTGGGCTGCAGGCTGTAGTTTTATTTACATTATTGCTGAGCTTTATTTATCAGTAACAAATAGGCTGAGCTGCCCAGGACAGAGAAGAACTCACCAGTGGCATAAATGAGTTGGGCATTTGTTTCTCTCCCTGTAAAAGAAGTTTAGAGGTGGCTGTATAGGGCTGGTCTGGCAGCTTCACTAAGTCATAGTGACCCAGGTTTCCTTTTTCCAGCCCTGCCAACCTCAGGGTAAGTTTTCCCTTCCTCAGGGTTGTTGCGTGGTCCCAGCTGCTGCCACCACCACATCTGTATTCCAGGCAGCAAGACAAAAAGGGAGAAGCAGAGCACATCTCCTCTTTTTTTTTTTTTTTTTTAATCTTTTGGGGATTTTTTTTGAAGTATAGTTAATTTATAATGTGTTAGTTTCAATTGTACAGCAAAGTGATTTAGTTATACACACACACACACACGTGTGTGTGTGTATATATATATTCTTTTTCAGATTCTTTTCCATCATAGGTTATTACAAGATGTGAGTATAGTTCCCTGGGCTATACAGTAGCTCCTTATTGGCTATCTATTTTATATATAGTAGCGTGTATATGTTAATCCCAGACTCCTAATTTATCCCTCTCTACCCATCTACTCTTTTTTAAGGAGACTTCTCCAAGTCCCACCCAATCCCACTACCATCTTCTTGGCCAGAACTTGGTCACATGACCACACAGCTCTGCAGAAGAGGCTTGGAAATGTAGTATCTCTTCCAGCTGTTAATGTGCTTAGAGAACAGCTGGAATCCTGCTCCTGAGGGGGCAGGAGAGAGGTCGGGATGAGTACCTAGAGTTCTCTGCCGTATGTAACAAGGGCAGAAAGTGAGCATTGGAGAGATGAGCATCTTCCCCAAGGCCTTGTGGGAGCAGACTGGGGTATGAACCGGGTCTGCCCAGCCCCAAGGTCTCTTCTCCCTCTCCCTGCATCTGCCCTCAAGCCTTGTGGGGAGGTACACATGCACAATAGTAGAAATGAGGTGACGGGTGATTTTTACCCTTGTTCCTTCAGAGGATGTTCCCAGGGTACCTATAAGGAAGGATTATGCCCATCATCGTTCAGTGGAGAGCCCTGTGAAGGCTGGACCAGGGCCCATGGCTGCGGTTGAAGCCAAAATCGGGCCTCCTACCTCCCCCTAAACCTGAGTGCATATTTTAAGATGCTACCAAACCTTCTCTCCAGCTGCAGAGAACAGGTAACAAGAGCAGTGACCAGCCAGCTCAGGCACGCACGCAGAGAGGAAGGGGGCAGGCCTTGTCGTAAGCTCACTGACCTACCAAACTGCAAGAAAGGAAGGACATGGGAGCAAGGAAACAGTGCCTGGGTATGCGGCCTTTTAAAGTGACCCTCCTCACTCCTATGGCTTAGAATTTAGCCAACCAGGTTCACAATTTCTTATGCTGCGTGAGAAGCTAGGTATGAAGTTTCAGATTCTTTCCATATACTACTTGAACTACACTACATATTTCTACATATACATGTAGAAGGAATCTGAAACCTCGTATTTTTGTGTCTGTATATATGTGTATGTATACATATGCAAATATGTGTATATGCACATACGTGTGATGCATAGATATGGATATGGTTACAGATATGGGTATCTAGCTATTAGAGAACAGTTGAGTGCTTGCCAAGTACCCAATCATTTCTCTCACCTAATGTCACAGTAGTCCTTTGGGGTACCTTCATCATCTCCATTTTAAAGATAAGTAAACACAGTGTTGAGAGCTTAAGTAATTTGCCCAAGACCACACAGCTGGTAACCTAGGCATTTGGACTTGAGATTTCACTTTCAACTGTGCTGTTCCTGACTGTAATACTGAAGTCATCCGGTGAGATAAAAGCTGTAAGAGCATTTTCAACGAAGCACATGGGATTACGAGGGAAGGAATGATTCATTTTGACTTGGGAGGGATAGGGAAAGCTTCCCACAGGTGGTGACATTTGATCTGGGTTCAAAGAATGACTAGGGCCACGTGGGTGGGAAGGATGAAGTCCACTGAGAAAAATTATTGTTGGCCAAAGATACTATATAATCTACCATAGTAATAATAACTAGCCGTGGTTGGTTAGGAGGTGAGAAATGGATTCAGGGCCCTTCCTGTGCACCTTCCTCTGCATTTTACCATCACCCTAGGAATAGCTGATGCACATTCCTGAGGTGGCTTCTTGTCTCACTGTGTTTCAGGCTTGTCTCTCACACTAGGGGACTAGGGCAAAGCCTCTCGCCAGAAGATGACTTGCGCTGAGTTTTGATGGTCTGGTATGGAATGGTTTGTTCCTGTCCCTACTGTATTCATGACTCCAGTGTCTCTAAACCCGCTGTGTGTTAGCGTAAAGGAATACCGCTCATCAATTAAAGAGGAGGTGGAAATAGGTTTTAGTAATGAGGCTCCTGCTTAATCGCATCAGCAAGCTCAGGAGAGACCATTAAATATTTATTGAATTGTTGCATTAACATTCTCACCGTGGCTGCTTTGGACACTAGAGCTCTCTGGAGAGTGCAGTTGTCTAATGTCAAGCCAGGGAAGGGAACGGCGGCCGCACCAAAGCCTACACCCCTGTGATCGCGAACCTCCGTCCATCTTGGTCCTAAAGAGATGGTATTAATAATTGTCAGTTGCTCAAGGAGACTCTGTTGAAGGTGCAGAGAGTGAGAAGCCCAGGAGCTGTTCAGCAGGTGCCCCACCTTGAAACGCCTCCCATGAGACCAGCCAGCCTCACTGATGCACATTCTGAGTTGCCCTTTGATTTTTTCCCAAGGCCACTGTTTCTTGAGAGTTTTGTTTATGATGAGTTTTTATTTATTTATTTTTTATTTTATTGGCGTATAGGTGATTTACAATGTCATGTTAGTTTCAGGTGCACAGCACAGTGATTCAGTTATACACACGTATATATATCTATATATATTCTTTGTCAGATTATTTTCCCTTATCGGTTAGGTTATTACAAGATACTGAGTATAGTTAGTTTAACTGTGATAAACCATGGTAAGATGTAGGTCCTTGCTGCTTCTCTTCTCTCCTCCTACTTAGTTGAAAGAATTCTTTAAACAGGGCTGTGTCCTGCTGGGTGAGAGACTGCAGACCGCATCAGCAGGTCCAGCATTTGCCCTGTGATC
Organism: Eschrichtius robustus; assembly: GCF_028021215.1. Lineage (NCBI taxonomy): Eukaryota > Metazoa > Chordata > Mammalia > Artiodactyla > Eschrichtiidae > Eschrichtius > Eschrichtius robustus. The sequence goes on from NC_090835.1 coordinate 25,823,389, forward strand.
GCCTTCCAAATAAGGCATGCTGTAGGTACTCCAGCCGCCGCTGCCGCGAGGTCTTGAGCTGATCAAGGAGTCAATTATTATGCATTAAAAAGCAATTTGTCATCTAGTGTCGTGAACTCTTGTGTTATTTTTAGGCCAGTCTTTTAATTTATGTGGCATGCAAGGACAGGATTTCTCCCGTGAACTTCTGGAGGGTTCATGGAAGAATAACTAGGGTAGGGGGTGAAGCGACCAGTGGGGGTGGGTCTCTGAATAGCTTCACGATAATCCCATAAGTCAGTAGTGTGAAGCAAGGACTTTGGAGTCAAACAACAGTTCAGATCCCAGCTCTGCCACTTCCCATTTTTATGATGTTCAGTGGGTTACTTAGACTGCTGAAATCTCAATGTCTTTACCTATTAAAGTGGATTAATTATAGTATCTACCTCAACAAATGGCTGGGAGAACAAAATGAGATGATGCACATAAAGCCATTAGCAGAATACTTGGTACATAGCAATCATTTAATAATTGGTAGCTGTTATTCTTATTTCTTGAACTTTTAACTTCAACCTAGAACTTCCTAGCCTTTGAACTTTCTATAAGGCCAGATGGGAGATGAATCTTGAATAATTAAATTATGGAAATTCAGACCTAGAAGGTGCCAAAAAGAGATCATCTAATCCAGGGGTTTGCAAACTATGGCCCTCTGGCCAAATCCAGCCTGCAGCTTTTTTTATAAATAACGTTTTATTGGAACACATCCGTGCCCATTCATGTATGTATTGCCTGTGGCTCTTGTCACGCTGCAGGGACAGAGTTGAATAGTTGTGACAGAGACTCTATGGACTACATGGCCCTCAAAGCCTAAAATATTTTCTTTCTGACCCTTTGCTTAAAAAGTTGTTGACCCCTGATCTAATCCACTGAGGTTTTTACCCCTGAGGAAACCAAGTCCCAGAGGAGGGCAAAGAGATAAACAGCCAACTCTCTAATGTAAGTAAATGCCCTGACTCCCATGCCAGTGCTCCTCTGCATTATGCAGGCTGCCTTCTGGCTTGGTATGGAAGGGTTAGGCGAAGCACAGAGAAAAGCTCGTGCCACCTGAAAACTATTGCAAAAGTGCACATGACCAGCAAGTAGACCAATTCTGTCATGGAGGAAACAACTTCTTAGAGGTAAAGGATCGACTGGGAAGATGCAGGATGGCACCCACCCTCTGTTACTGTATCAGCTGAAGGGGTTCCAATCTCATGCTCAGTTTTCTCCAACCAAGCAACCAGTGGGTGGGGAGGGGGCGTACTTCCCACTGACCCCTCCAGCCTGTGGTTGAAGTGGGTGAGGCATAGTTGATGGTGACCAGGCATGAAGCTTCCTGGGAGAGAAAGCTGGTGGAAGAGGCAACTTTTGGAGGCTTTTTTGCTTCAGAGTATCTCCCCAGGCTGATTGCCTTAGATTTTTCATTTTGTTACGTTTCCTGCATGAAGCACTTCACTTAATCCCCCCAGCAGCCTTATGAGGTAGGAAACTATTGATACCGTCCTTTTACAGAGGAGGAAGTGGAAGCTCAGAGTGATTAATAATCTGTTCAAGGTCACAGGGTCAGTGGTGGAGCCAGGCCTGATTGAGGTCTGTCAGATTCCAAAGAAAGGAAGGCACATATTGGGAGTGAGGGAAGAAAGTTGGCTTGAGTACAGGCTATGCCTGTTGTTATTATTATTATTGAGACCATCTTGGATTGACTCATGCATTCTTAAACTCTTTGCTATAGTGTCTTCAGTGTGTCCTGTTAAAATGTGAGTTCACCCATAGGAAGGTCTGACCAGACAGGCAATAAATCACGTCTGTGTGCAAAGTGGCAAGAGACCCCCATCCTTAGACAGTACAACAAGGCAGAGGAGTACGCCTGTCGTGCTTGGCAGTGTGTCCCCAAAGCCTAGAACAGAGCCTGGCATGAATTAGGAGCTTAGAAAGTACTTGTGGAGTGTTGGAAAAACTAGACTTCCAGATGTGAAATGTTATTAGTTAGAATCACCAAATGAACACAACATTGTAAAGCAACTATACTCCAGTAGAAAGTAATTAAAAAAAAAAAATTCACCAAATGTAACCGGGTTCCTGTGCAGCAAAGGAAAGCCTAACCTGGGTGAAGGGGCCCAGATGCAGACCCGGAAATGGAAAACTTCAGACTTGCCAATCAGGATTAGCGGCAACGGGTAACAGACACCCAGATGCAAGCAAGTCCCCATCTCTGATGGCTCCTTGTATTCTGCCCTGCGTGCAAAACAGGCTCTCTGCCTCTTGACAGAGATGTTAAGGGGATCTTATGGCTGCTTTTCTCCCGCTAGAGGAGGAGTGCTGAATATAGACTTGGAGGAAGTAAGGAATGCTGATACTTGGGGAGCATCCCAGGCAGAGGGACCAGCATACACAGAGTGTGCCTGGCGTGTCAGGGAACTCCAAGGAGGAGGAGGAGGACCGTGGGGCTGGAGCAGGGGTGGATGAGCCAGGGAAGGGGAGATGCCAGAGCATGTCAGACCTTGCTGACCTGGGAAGGGACGTGGGCTTTCACTCTGTGCTACAAGGGCAGCCCGTATTGGGCCTCACGCTCTACGATAAATCAGGCCTCTCTGGGTTGCAAAGTTCAGAATCTCAAGTACAAGCCAAGAGGCAGTTGACTGGCCCATGGAACTGGGAATTCTCAGGGGTGGTGCTTGTTTCAGGCACCACTGGATGAATGAATGTTCTCACACTGCATCGTGGTGGCTCTCTCTCCTCTTCATGGCTGCACTCCTGTGTATTGGCTTCATTCTTCCTACCTGCTGCCAGAGATGACCACTGTCAGCTCCAGACCCAAGAAAGCAGTTATCTCGGGAGCGAGGCTTCCTCACTTCTGCAGTGTCCCTATCAGCATCCTCCCCGCCGAAACAGCCAAAATACTGATTAGCCCTTGGCTTGATGACATTCACGCTCATGGACTAATCAAGAGCCGGAGGGCAGTGTGGGCTGCTCTGATTGGTCAGTCTGGGTCACATGCCCCCTACAGACAAGGTAGACTTGGCCTCTCCATAGCCCAGTGATTCTCAAGCAGTGTGGCACTCTCTTCCTCACTCAGGGGACGTTAGTCAAAGCCTTACACATTTCTGATGTTCACAGTCTGGAGGAGGGGTGCCCCTGGCACCTAGTGGGTGGCTGCCAGGGACACTGCCACATACCCTGCAGGTCACAGGACCGCCCCGCGACAAAGAAGTATCCGGCCCAAAGTATCAGTCGTCGAGAAGCCAAAATATCCCCACGAGAGTATAGTTCCATAAGGCGAAGTGTAATGCACACGCGGTAGTGGTCTGGCTCTTGTGGCCTTCCAGAATACTTGCTGATTGGCGACACCGTGGTTGGGAGGTAAAAGCAGTGTTTGCTTTGGTGGCAAAGGGAAGGGAAGCAGAATCGAACCCTGGCATTTGAAAGCCTGGGTTCCTTTCTACCTTTGCTGTTTAAAAGTTTTTGGGCCTTGAGTTAAGTCATTAAGCTTCTGTTTTCTCTTCAGGAAACAGGTAGGGAAAAAACCCATCTCACCCAGGCGCTGGGAAGGTTGAAGTCAGAGCTCCATGTCACGAGTCGTTCATTCTAGTAAAGAACCTGTGGTGTGCAGGGGGGGCTTGCTGCCATCAGTGTTGCACGAAACAGTCTCTGCCCTCGAGGAGCATCCATTATAATCTGGGTGATAGTAATATATTTAGTACAAGACTGCAAAAATCTCCCCGAAAGGAGCGAGGTGGGATTCAGATCTGTACAACTCTGTTCTAGGAGAGGAACAGAGTGGATGAGCTGCGGGGTTCAAGGAAAGGGCTGTGTAGTCTTCAAGGCATTTACTGTATAACTTGCGTGTGTTATCATGGTGTCTGTAGAGTCTGCTGTTATTGTTTGATTCTGTTTCGTTAAGAGAGCCTAGCAGGATAAAAGATTTGCCACATTTTGCAGTATGGAATAGTGGGAGGGGGTAATGTTTGTTTCTGTTTTTGTTTTTGTTTTTGTTTTAAAGGAGTGATGCATTATCCCGGTGAAGGGACGAGATTTTCCAGCTGGATTTGTCTCATTGGCTTCACCTCTCGCTCCTTTGATGTGAATGGTGATTGATCTGTGATTCAAGTCACCACTGGCCTGACAGCCAGAGAGGCTGACCTTCTACTGTTTATGCAAAGCAGACTTTAATTATGAGCCTGAACGTGTGGGTGTCCCCACACCCCCATGCTGGTTGCAGTTTAATTGACATCTTCCTGGTCCTTTCTGATTGGAAACTTATTGGAGAAGAGAGGCAATTTTCCTTTAGAGTTGACTGGCAAGTTTTTTTTTTTTTTTTTCTTTTTTGCCTTATTATCTGCCATTTGGCTATTATTAAACGCTTTCATTGAAATGAATAAGGAAGATGGAAGAGGAGTTAGGTGAAACAGTGTTCTGCCAGGACAGATCATTAGCAAGAAGTTAGTGGGAATGACTCATGAAAATTAACTGATGTTGCATGAATTATTTCTAAGATGAATTTTAATTTTCATCTGGTGAGAGGGTGGGCTGCCTTTGTTTAAAAAGAAGTATTATGTGCACAGCTTTCTGTTGCTAAATTTTTCAGTGAGTAAAGTTTCAGTTACATAAGTTTTATAGAGGATGGTTGGGTTTTCAAATTTTAAGGATTGGGGTGTGCAGACCCTGGGAAGGCTGTCAGTTTTCCTGACCCAACTAAGGAACGAGGAGCTGATTTCTCAGTTGGTGACAGGCCGGTGAAAACCAGTCCAGACCCAAAGTCACTTTGATCTCAAAATGATTTTACACAGCCACTTGTGTTTGAGGCCCATTAGAAAATGAAATTCCATGCTGTAACTCCTAATCAAATTAATTGTCTTCATTAAGAATCAGTTGGAGTTGTCAGCCCAGTGGTATCCCACACCAGAAGGCCTATCTCATGTGAAGTCTTTGTAGCTCAATACATTGCTAAAGGAAGTTTAGGGAGAAAGTAGTTCATTTTATCCTATGTCATGCTTATGGCCCAGGTAACTTAAATTACGACCTACAGTACTTCAGTCTGTCCTCTCCTTCTTTTGAAATGGTGTCTTTTTTTTTTTAATTTATTTTTGGCCGCGTTGGGTCTCCATTGCTGCGCTTGGGCTTTCTCTAGTTGCGGTGAGCAGGGGCTTCTCATTGCAGTGGCTTCTCTTGTTGTGGAGCACAGGCTCTAGGCGCTTGGGCTTCAGTAGTTGTGGCATGCAGGCTCAGTACTTGTGGTTCGCGGGCTCTAGAGCACAGGTTCAGTAGTTGCGGCTCACGGGCTTAATTGCTCCACAGCATGTGGGATCTTCCCGGACCAGGGCTCGAATCCGTGTCCCCTCCATTGGCAGGCGGATTCTTAACCACTGCACCACCAGGGAAGTCTGAAATGGTGTCTTATTAAGTAAGGGGAAAGAACTTTGTGTCTTGCTTCTAATTGCTGCAAATTTCTGCACAGCTAAACAATGGAATGAGAAGGATCCACCTACAATTAAAGCCTGACTCAGTAAATTACAGAAGATTATATACGATGCAAGACAAAAAGATTGTAAAATAAAATGTCTTTATTCCCTGAAGATAATAGTAATTTTAGAGCGTTGCTCTTTTTAAATCAGAATGCTTAAAGGTAATCTGTAGCCTATAAATCACATGGCAAGGTAATATAAATAGGATGGTGCCACTTCAAAAAAAAAAACCTCACTTGTATCTTATGCACATTAAAATGCATGTATAGTAATAGCTGCAATTATTAAACTGTATTTTAGGAGCGTTCTGTTCAAATGAGAAAAAAATATGATACAGATAATTAAAATATATCATCTAATCGGGGAGCCTGGCCTGCCAGAGAAGGATTCTGTACTGGAAACTGACCAATCAAGAATCCTAGATTCTAGGTGCAACTCTGCCAGTTACTAGTAAGTAGCTAGCACTCTGGCTTTAGACTAGTCTCATGATCTGCTTTCCGGATTTTCATCTACAAAATGAGAAGTTCAAATATGTGATCTCGAATATATGATTTTTTTAAAAAATGGACTTCTGATTGAGCCGTGAAGACCTTCCTGTGAGTAAGTATTGACAAGCTATGAATGAGCCATGTGGACGGATCTTCCCCGCTCCTTCTCTGGAATTCCTCACTGTCTTTAAGGGGCAGGGAAACCTGAGAAGTCTATGAAGGCACTTTCGATCTGGAACTTTATTGAAATGAAGGCAGGGGCATAGCATGGGAGATTGAGACCTCTGGCTGTGAACTGGCCTGAACTCTCTAGGAATGCCTTTGCCTCTCATGTTTAAGGATCTAATTGAGTGGTCCTCAAAGTGTGATCCCCAGATCAGTAGTATCAGCTTTACTGGCACCTGGGAACTCCCTAGCAAAGCAAATTCTCAGGCTCTGCCTACCCCAGACCCACTGACAAGCAAAAACTCTGGGGTTGGGGGCCTAGCAGTCTCTATTTAACAAGGCTGCCAGGTGATTCTGTTGCGCATTAAAATCTTAGAACCAATGATATAAGTTGAACCCAGACCACAGGCCTTATCAAGTGGAGAAACCAGAAGATCAGTAAGGGAGAAAAGAGAATTTTATTCTAACGTTAAATGGTGGAGGTGTAGGGGCTGTAGGTTGGGTCAGGGTTACCTGAGATAACTAAAGTCTTGTCCAACACCAGAGCTCTGTTTTTAATAGCATCTCTAAGATCCCTCAGATAAAGTTTTAGAATGACCATTACAGCAATGAGGTTTTCCAAGGAAAAGGCGTGTACACAGGAGGGATTTTGTTTTTTTTTTTTTTTTTTTTTTATTGAAGTATAGTTGATTTACGGTGTTTCAGGTGTACAGCAGAGGGATTCATCTATATATACATACTCTTTTCCAGATGCTTTTCCATTGTAGGTTATTAAAAGATATTGAATGTAGTTCCCTGTGCTCTACAGTAGGTCCTTGTTGTTTATCTATTTTATATACAGTAGTATGTATCTGGTAATCCCAAATTCCTAATTTATTTGGGAATTAATTTCCTTTTCCCCGTTGGTAACCATAAGTTTGTTTTCTGTGTCTGTGAGTCTATTTCTGTTTTGTAAATGAGTTCATTTGTATCATTTTTTTTTAGATTCCACATGTAAGTGATATAATATTTGTCTTTGACTGACTTCACTTAGTATGATAATCTTTAGGTCCATCCATGTTGCTGCAAGTGGCATTATTTCATCTTTTTTATGGCTGAGTAATATTCGTGTGTGTGTGTGTGTGTACCACATCTTTGTTATCCATTCATCTGTTGATGGACATTTAGGTTGCTTCCATATCTTGGCTATTAACAGTAGTGCCGCCATGAACATTGGGGTGCGTGTATCTTTTCTAATTAGAGTATTGGTCTTTTCCGGATATATGCCCAGGAGTGGGATTGCTGGATCACATGGTAATTCTATTTTTAGTTTTTTAAGAAACCTTCATACCGTTCTCCTTAGGGGCTGCACCAATTTACATTCCCACCAACAATGCAGGAGAGATTTTTGTTCTCTAATGATATTCAGGAGAACGCAGACCAATAGGAAAAGTCCCAGTAAACTGTCACTTAAAAGAGAGAAACTCATCTTTGCAGAAGTACCAGGTTTATTGGCAAAATGAGAACACATGGTTATTCAGATACCTGGTCCTTTCACCCCTGCTTTCTTCTGTGCCTGAGAACTCTCTGAGGCCACATTTGGATTTCAAACCATAGAATCTTCGGCTGGAGAATGCTTAGCTGTCAGTTATAGTGAATTTGAACCTTTTTAGGAATCATCCATTGGAACCCAAAGAGGAATCTCCTCCATGCCTCCCTGGATTTAAATGATTGGCCTAGTTGAAGGAACAGTTATATGACCTTCTCGAAAACCCTGGAAGGGCTCAGTGCATCCTCCTGAAGTCTACCTGGACACATAGCACCCCTTCATGGTTCTCAGTTTTCTTTTGAGATCTTGTGTTGCTGTGAATGTGAACCCTCATTGCAAACAGAAGCAGCAGTCAACATGTAAAACCTGAGTTTCTAAGTATTTTGAATGCACTGAGTACTTTGGATGCAGACAATTATGTATAGAATGGATAAACAACAAGATCCTACTGTATAGCAAAGGGAACTATATTTAATATCCTGTAATAAACCAAAATGGAAAATAATGTGAAAAAATTATATGTGTAATTGAATCACTTTGCTGTGCAGCAGAAATTTTTGAAGTATAGTTGTAAATCAACCATACTTCAATAAAAAAAAAATTTTTTTTAAGTGGGAAGATGGTGGGAAGAGCTGAGAGCCACTAGCATTTATATAGCCTTGACTGCAAAGATTTCTGATCCATTATTTCCCAGTTTTCCCAGATTGAGAAACCCCGTATACCCCCAGAGGCAGCTTTGCTGTTCTTCCTCATCTACCCATTTAATCCTTTTTGTTATGAAACACTTGAAAATACTAGAACTTTTGGCAGGACATTTTAAGGGATTAGAATTGAACCTTTTTTTTTTTTTTAAAGCGAGCTTTGGAAAATTGAAAGAAAATTTTCCAGTGTCATCTGTCCAGTGAACACACAATTTTCCTTTCAGAAAACTTGGCTTGAAATTGCCCTATGCTTCTTACCCCATATTAGTAATAATTCATCCATTGAATCTAAATGGCTAAATAGCTTAATTCCACATTCTTTAGGTTAAATTTCAATGTTGTAGCATACATTATTGATTACAAAAATAATTTATACTCATTGATCAAAATTTGACAGCCCAATTTGGAAGGATTCAGTGTATACTGTTGTATGCTCTAACATACTAGTTGAGAACCATTGGTCTACGGACAACCTCAATGTACTCATATATGTGTATTACGTATGCAGTTAAATCTTTCTATTTTCTATCTATCGATCTGTGGTCTCTGAGTCAAGGACTGTGCCTTATTCTTCCTGTAATCCTGGTGACCAAATGAGGCATAGATTATGCGAAATTGTGGTTTGTTGAAGGCATGTGTGAGTATACTCATTCTCTCTCTCTCTCTCTCTCTCTCTCTCTCTCTCACACACACACACACACACACGCGCGCGCGCACACACACACACACACACACACACACACCCCACCCATTCACTCTTTTTCCTCTGGGCTTACCACTGTTTTTTCTTTCGTCGTCATCACCTAGTGGCCAACATCAAAATGTCCAGCACAGGTCCACTAAATCCAGGGTAATTAAATGTCAACCCTGGCCAGAGAAAGCTCCCTTCTAAATATGACTAGATAATTTTCCCCAACTTTTTCAAGTGAGAGACTAATTACTGCCTGACCTACTACATGACTCCCTCTGCCAGCTAGCTCATCTCATAACGTCCCTTAAAATGACAAGGCACAAATAAGTATAGAACTTGGAGCATATTGAGATGGTGTTTTTCCACTTGAACTGAGATCCCACAGTTTCTAGCTGTGGTTACCAAGTGGTGGAACAAACATTTTCACTGAGCAAAATCAAACAGCATGAGGTATTCCACGACCGGGGTTGATTTCAGCAAAATATCAAGGCCAAGATACTGTAACTTCCAAAATGTTGGAAGGGTCTCTGTGAGCCACTGTTGGGATTTCATGCATTTAGCACTTCTTTTTCTCCTGTTTGTTTTTCTTTTGTCTTCGATTGCTCCATCTAATGGATGGTAGGTACTTTCCTAAAAGCCTTAACTCGTCCCATTCCATTATTTGGCTGCCACAAGTGGGAATACTAACAATTATAAGACGAAAGAACATGGGTAATTCAGAAAGAATGTACTAGGGGGCTCAAAGATACAATTTTATGGGGCAGGAACGATTAAAGGTATTGTGTGCTGTATGATCAGGCCATCCAAGATGGCTGCTCTCTTGCTCTGTGTACATCCCCTGCTCTACCAGTCCCTGCCTCACCTATACCCTACTCACCTGCCTGACCTTCCCTCTTAATCACAGATCCTAATACATACTTGTCAATTTCCCCTGTAACTGGTAACCTCCTGCCACGTCCTGCCTGCTGTCTGCCGCACACACTGGGGTGTCGCTCTAGGGCCTGACGTGTAAGATCCCCCCATCCATTAAACCATTAATGTCTCTGTCGCTTACTGCAGGCTCTTTCTTCGGTCATGAGGCTGAGCCACCACAGGGCTTGCAGGCTTGTGGGGTACAACCCAACCGGTGCCATGGCCAAAAATGTGTAATTTTTGAAGAAGTGGACTAGGTCCAGATCACAATTAATACCTCCGATTTTGGAGCCTCAGTTTACTCACCTATGAGCTGAGCTGACTCAGTTTGACACCTTCTGACATCTGTTTTTCTTTTCTTTTTTAACTTTATTGGATTATAGTTGATTTACAATGTTGTATTAGTTTCACATGTACAGCAAAGTGAGTTATACGTATACATATATTCATTCTTTTTCAGATTGTTTTCTCATATAGGTTATCACAGAATATTGAGTAGAGTTCCCTGTGCTATATAGGAGGTCCTTGTTGGTTGTCTATTTTATATGTAGTAGTCTGTGTACGTTCATCCCAAGCTCCTGATTTATCCCTTCCCCTCACGTTTCCCCTTTGGTAACCATAAGTTTGATTTCGAGATCTGTGAGTCTGTTTCTATTTTGTAAATACATTCATTTGTATCATTGTTTAAAATTAGATTCTACATATGAGTGATATCATATGATATTTGTCTTTCTGTGTCTGACTTCACTTAGTACGGTAGTCTCTAGGTCCATCCATTACTGCTGTAAATGGCATTATTTCATTCTTTTTTATGGCTGAGTAATATTCCATTGTATATATGTACCACATCTTCTTTATCCATTCTTCTGTCAATGGATATTTAGGTTGCTTCCACGTCTTGGCTATTGTAAAATAGTGCTGCAGTGAACACTGGGGTGCATGTATCTTTTCTAATTATGGTCTTCTATGGATATATGCCCAGGAGTCGGATTGCTGGATCTTATGGTAGTTTTGTTTTTAGTTTTTTAAGGAACCTCCATACTGTTCTCCATAGTGGTTGTACCTGTTTACATTACTACCAACAGTGTAGGAGGGTTCCCTTTTCTCCACACCCTCTCCAGCATTTATTGTTTGTAGATTTTTTGATGATGGCCATTCTGACTGGTGTGCCCCATCTGTTTTTCTTAATCGCAATACTAACAGCTGACATCATTGCACTATTACTGTGTCAGGCACTGAGCTAAGGGCTTCACCTACATTTTGTCAGTTAATCCTCAGAATACTAGTATCTGCCCCCATTTTACACGGAAAGGTTCAAACAGGTGGAATACTTCTTAGTTCACAGAACTAGTAAGTGGCAGAGCTGAGATTCTGACTCAGGCATGTTTGATACCCGAGTTTGTGCTCTTAAGCTCTACCTTCTGTGGCCTCCAAAGAGGCAGTAGTGACTTGTTGCAAGGTAGGATCTCTAAACTACTAGACCAGTGGTTCCCTATGGGGCCTCCAGAGGACATTTGGCAATGTCTGGAGACATTTTTAGTTATCACCGCTGGGAAGAGGAGTGCTACTGGCATCTGGTGGATAGAAATCAGGGATGCTGACAAACACTGTACCGTATGGAGCACAGACCCTCACAGCAAAGAATTACCTGGAACACACTGGACCCAGCCTAGGAGCGTCCTCTTTACCACCTTTCACAGAAGGTAAATAAAAAGTGCCTACGCTCAACGGTCGGTATCCCTATTTTTAGAGTTGTGTACACAAGTGCATCTCAATACATGTCTGCGTTTAAGAGTCACTGGCTTTGGTACAAGACAGACCCAAGTTCCAAACCCTGTTCTGTCGCTTTCTGTTCTTCTTCAGGGCCATCATTTACACTCTTAAGCCTCATGTTTCTCATCCCTCAAATGGAAATATTCCTTCCCTATCTTGGGATGACTGGGACACAGTAAGTGCTTGGTTAATCATCCCAGCCATCTCTCATCATTGTCTCTTGCCTTTTATAAACACCTCAGTCAACCAGTGCTTTTACAGATGGCCAGGTATGCTCCTGGCTCCACCGTTAATGCTGGCAGGACCCACCGACTGTCATTCACAGACTGGCGCTCACTGTCTTAAACACACGGGAGGTGGAGTAGGCGAAATGCACCCAAAGAGAGAAGCAGCTGTAGAGTAGCGGTGGCCTGGCCCTGTGGGATCGAGGGAGGCGGAGCGGTGGGAGGGAAAGAGTCCAGGAACCTTGGCCCCCTGCCAAGGTGTCGACTGAAGTGGACTCTTAGGGTTGGCTAGTTTTATTGTAGAATAAATTGTTGCCCTGTAATGTAAATGGAAAATTAACTTGTGTAACCAATCAAAGAAATCTCTGTGATTCTTTGTGCAAACATTCCACTCCGATAAGGTGAAGATTTATGTATTTTCTTTCAAGAGACCTTTTCTGGAGTAGACAGGGTGGGGAAAGGGGTACAAGTTGAAGAAAGAGAGAGGGGCGGTTAAGTGGAGGAATTTCCTTGATGGAAAGGCCCCTGAGGAAAATGCATAGTTAGAAGAACACAGTACTGTGTTCATGTAACTTGAGTTAAAATTAAAATGCAAGGTTCCAGGTAGACTGCTGAGAGGGTGACATTAAATATGCCCTTTTCCTTCTTTAAGAAAGGATCATTATCGTCCTGTGCACATTGTTTATTTATTGGGGTTAGTGTGAGGATGGGAAGAGGAGGAAGGAAAACTGAATGAGGGTAGAAGGTTCCACATAAGACCTCTGATCCCTTATACTGCCTACAGGAAAGAGAACAGAGGAACAGAAGGCACACCTGTTATTCTGAGTTTCCCAAAGAATCTTTAGCTGATTTGAGCAAACTAACGTATGTGGAGGGATTTCTTTCCATGGTCTGTCATTCATAGGATGTGCGGCGAGTAATGAGAGGACCAGTGCTGTGGAGTATTATCCATTTTGATTTAGGGAGGTTAGATACCTGATGTAGAAGGAACACAAAACAAAAATAAAAACAGAATCTTTTCCCCTGCTTGGCCAATCCTGAAGGCGTGATTTGGGCTGCTGAGTATTAGACTGTTTTTTTTGCTACTTTCCCGGGTGGTACTGCTGGCTTGTTCACACAGCAGCCCTGAGAGGGAAGGAAGGGAAGGATGATTTCTGCACTTGAACACAGGAGGATCCTCTGAGCGGGCCACAGTCTGGCTCAAGTTATAGCTGCAAGGTCAATTCTAGGGCTGGAGCCCCTATCCCCAAATTCTAAACCAGGCTTCATACTATTGTGGCATTAAAGCCCTTGGAGAAAACTGAGATGTACGGGCGTCTCTGTAAAAATAAAGCACTGAAAGCCTGTGGGTGTTAAAATACACACACACACACACACACACACACACATATGTGCATACACATGTGTATGTACAAATGCACATTTATGTCAGTATAAGTAGATAAAGGAGAAAACGAGCAGGATAATAAATGTGAACTGGCTCTGCCCTGGTATTTAGGAGAGAATCCGTGGGGACTGTGGAAAACTAGAGACGGTGTCCCCAGGGAAGAGGGCTGCCCATTCAGCTCTAGCTGATTGCTGCCTTTTGGGGACTTGAGCTCAGAATGGCCAGATCTTCTGAGTGCTTTTGTGTTTTTATTCTTACTTTTTAAGAGAAGCTGTTGTTCCAGATGTAGGGTTGGCTAACCACAACCGGCAGGCCAAATTCAGCCCAGCACCTGTTTTGACACATAGCCACGCCCACCTGCTTACAGGTTGTTAGCTTTCAGGCTACAGCAGCAGCGTTGAATAGCTGTGCCAGAGTCAGAGACCACAAGCCTAACATATATGTTACTTGGCCCTTTACAGTTTCCTGACCTCTGGTGTAGACTCAGTAAAACCCTTATGTGGGCCAGATTCTGTCTCCAGGCCTTCAGCTTGCCATCTTGGACCCTCAGAAGCCCCTCCTGTCTCATGCCCTTGTTCATCCCGTCTTCTTTTTTGGCTCCCAACAGCAGTTCCTGGTGATTACTTAGACCTCTGGCTCTTATACTTAAGCCTACTTGCAGAATCCCCTGCAGGGCTTGTAAAAACTGGGATGACCAAGCTCCACCTCCAGATTCAGTAGGTCTGGGCGGAGCCTGAGACTCTGCCTGGTCCACAGGTTCCCTGGGGAAGCTGATACTGCCAGTCCGGGGTCACACTTGGAGAACCAAGAGCTCAGATGCGCCATGCTGTGTGGGCGGCCTCAGTATACCCACTCTATCAGGCAGGTGGCTGAGTTGGCCAAGGGAGAGGAATGAAGTCAAGTCCATAGAACCCGTAGGACAGACTCACTGAGGCATTGCATGGCCCACACAGGGACGTGAAGGATTCTCTGGATCCTCAGAGTCCTACAGAGCTGCTCTGTTTCCTCAATTAGAAGGGCATCCAGGCCCTACTCCCTTAGCTTGAAAAGAGGCTCTCACTGTATCGAGAGTGTTCAGTACAGGCAGACCTCGTTTGATTGCACTTCACTTTGTTGGACTTTGCAGATATTGTGTTTTTTTTTTCAAAGTGAAGTTTTGTGGCTACCTTGCCTCCAGCAAGTCTGTCGGTGTTATTTTTCCAAGAGCATTTGCTCACTTCAGGTCTCTGTGTGTCACATTTTGGTAATTCTCGCAATATTTCGAACTTTTTCATTATTATTACGTCTGTTATGGTGATCTGTGATCAGCGATCTTTGGTGTTAAACTATTGCAAAAAGATTATGACTCACTGAATGCTCAGACGATGAACATTTTTTAGCAACAGGTATTTTTAAATTAAGATATGTACATTTTTTTTTTTTAGAGATAATACACACTTAACAGACTACATGGGACTTCCCTGGTGGTCCAGTGGTAAAGAATCCGCCTTCCAACGCAGGGGACACGGGTTTGTTCCCTGGTCGGGGAACTAAGATCCCACATGCCACGGGGCAACTGAGCCCGTGCGCCGCAATGAAAGATCCCGCATGCCGCAGCTGAGACCCAGCGCAGCCAAAAATAAAAGATAAATATTTTTAAAAAATAGACTACAGTATAGTGTAAACATAACTTTTACATGCATTGGGAAACCAAAAAATTCATGTGACTCACTTTGTTGCGACATTCACTTTATTGAGGTGGTCTGGACCTGAACCTGCAGTATCGCCAAGGTGTGCCTGTATTTCCCGCGTCCCACAACTCCATGAAGAGGGGCTGTAACTGCCTAACCCTGCATTCGTGGCATTCATGACGAGCACGGGAACTTGCCCATTAGCCCTGGGGTACCTTGTTTTTCCAACTGCTCTCCTTGACCCAGTCAATCTCTTAGTGGTATGATTGCATCCCCCCATAACTGGCCCCACTCAAGCGTCCCTTATATCCAGATGAACCCGAACCTAGGATGGATGGAATGGGAAGGGCAGATTCAGCTGGCTAAATGGAAGTTTCAAGAACAGCAATAAATAGGAGAAAAAGGAAATAGGTTCAGTAGTTAGATGAATGCTTGCAGTTACGGCGATTTTGACTTCTCCAAATCTCAGTTTCTTTATCTGTGATAAAGGACTATTGATATAACCTTGAAGGGTTGTCAGGAGGGTTCAGTGAGATGTTGTGTGTACAGTAAATGCTACTTACAAACCTGGCTTATAAATCTTCTCTCCGCTAATGCCCCTGTGGCTAGGCGCTCCTGAGAGCAGTCACCTTGGAGCTCCCAAAGGACTAGAGGCCTTTGGAGTGTCCGTGGGTAGCACTTGATGATTCTCATCTCTGCCAAAGGATCCCCCCAAGAAACATCCCTGTTTTCTCGGGGCAGCTGTCTCCGGTCACTGGCTGACCCTGACCTTCTTTCATTCTTGGTGTTTCTGGTTGCCAGTAATGTGGCTCTCCTTCTTGGAGCTAGCTGCACCTCCTCTTCTGTGTATCTTCTTTTTGGCTGGGCTCCTACACCCCTTCCTTCCACAGCCGCCCCAGCTGTGAGGAGTTGAGCAGTGAAGACTGTGCCAGCCCCACCCCCTAGCAGAGCTCTGCATGTGCCATTTAAGGGAAGAGGAATGTGGCTCCTGCCTGATGAGTCAGGGGCTGCTACCTCGGAGCAGGGGTGCTAAATAATTCACCACAGCAGCCTGCTCTGACATCCATCTGGGCCTGTCCCCTGGTGACCCCGAAGACACACCAGCAGGGTTCCTGCTTGCACTGGTGTCGTGGAGAGCAGGCAGCATAAACAAGGCAAGAGGCAAACCGCCCCGGCTGTCAGGGGCTCCGCAGGCCTCAGAGTCAGGGAAGAATACAGGCGGGGGGCGGGGGACTGATCCGCGGGTGCCGATCGCCGCTCCAGCCGGAGGGCTTGGGATGGTGCCTCACCGTCCTGACTGTGGTACGTTTACGCTCAGACTGCATTAACGCTTTTTAAGAACCTGCTATGTGCTTGGTAACTTTGCCTGTATTCTTTCATATAGTCCAGAAAGTCCATGAGGCAGAGATTGTTGGATGAGGCTCATGAGAAAAAGTGACTTGTCCCATTTCACACCGCTAATAATAAGGGGCAGAGTCAGGATTTGACCTTGGACACGTCCTGCCTGATACCCAGAGGTCCCTGGCCATTGGGAACGTTTCTGTCTCCGCCAGACACTGGCTCTCCTGGTGGTTCAGACTCATGTTAGGTCAAACACGACCCGCTTCTCTGAAGGGAAGCAGGTTATGGTGGATAAGTAAACATCTTCCACCGCTCCTTTCGTCTGGAAGTTCAAGTTCAGATATGTTTTTTGTAGTTTGGACTCTGCCTTCGCCTGGTCCTCTGTTGAGCAAGATGGTGGCTGGAAGACGGAGTTCAAAATGATAGCCTTGTTCCAGGAACTTCCTCCCTGAGGGAAGGTGAGGGTCTTCAGACAGGATTTCCACTTCTCCTCCAGGGCCTCGTTGAGCCTGGGGCTTGAGTCATGGGAGCACAGGCCTGCAGGAGTAGCGTGATGGATTAGAACAGAAGCAAACACTGGTGAGGCTTTTTCTCAGCCCAGCAGGTCAGAAAGACTTCGTTCTGTAGCTCTAAGAAGGTAATTTTGCATGATACATCCACATGAACAATCTACCTTCCTAGCCACTCTCTCATTAAATTCACGGATCACCCCAGTGTGATGGCTGAGCAGGTCTCTGATTTCTGTTTTACAGATAATTATAATAGTACCAAACACTTATTGAGTGCTCTGGGTGTGTGTGACACTGTGCAAAATGCCTTGCAAAGGTTGTTTGACCTCATACGACAAGAAAAGATATTACAATCAGTTCTCACCATTATTCACGTTTTTCAGAGGAGGCTTCTGAAGAATGGAGAGTTTAAGTAACTTGCCCAGTGGCACACAGACCACAAGAGCCAGAGCCCAGAATCAGACACAGGCTTCCTGATTCCATTTCCAGGACTAGTTCCATTATAGCAGGACTTTTTTTCAAACCAGGATAAATTAGACGCCCTTTATAGCAAGCTATTTATAGATGTTAAAGAATATTTAAGATGAAAAAGAGCAGAGGTGGAATCCAGCACAGAGGGTTGAGGGGTTGAGGGATATGTATGCCATAGCTATACTTCTCACTCTTTCTTCTCCATCAGTCATCTGCCTGACAACAGTCACAGGTGTGACAGTCTCCCAGGGCTGTGATCAGCTTCTGAGGGAACTGCAAAAAAAATGTTCTGTGGAAACATAGGACTGCAGTTATCCATAACTGTCTCATGAATGAATCAGCAGCCATGGCAATTTATGGTCAGCCATGGCATACATAAGATAGGCTGCTGTTCATGGGTATTCCATTCGTTCAACCCATATTTATTGAAGACCTACTATGTACCGGGCATTGTTCCAGGCTTTGAGGTTCGGGTGCTGACTGAAACTGACAAAACTCTGTGCCCTCCCCTCCCCCCCCCCCCCCGCTCACCACAGCATGGGGCGTACATTCTAGGGCTCTGTAGGGAATCAGAGCATAAAGCAACATAAACAAGTAAATCATATAGTGATTTAAGAGTGTGAAGTGCTGGACATTAACTTCAAAATGGCAGTGTGAGAAGCATGGCAAACCCTTTAAATTAACCAGGGAAACAATTGTTTGACTGCTGTAAATTATTTATTAAAAAAAAAACAAGCATTTATGGTTTCGAAAAATTGTCCCAAGTGTATGCAACAAATGGAGAAACTGCTATTCAAGAAAATCTATTAAATCTTGGTAAGAACAGAGAGGGTATGGCATTTGAGCCGTGACCCGCTCATCTCCCCTGTTCTCCCCCAACACAGATCGGTGTGATGGAAATTCTACTCTGGAAATATGCAGCCAAGAAGGTGGGGCTCCATCTCCCCCTAGATCTCAGTCTAGGGCTATGGTTTCCCCCTGGGAGGGACGACCTCGAAGACTGGCAACACCCTGCCTCTGCAGAGGAGCCCTACTTCAGTCAGATGAGATGGTGGAGCAATTTCTGCTTCAGGGTCTGGTTGGAAACAGTAAGTAGAATAATCAGCTAGCAGTTAGTGGAGGCTAATAGCTGGGTGTGAATCCGATAAATAATAGACCAGCCGGGTGCTCAGGGAGACGGTGCTTCTGTCCTCTGAGGAGCAACGTCAGAGTCTGCACACTGCAGGGGAGACAGACTTCACTCAGCTTGACTAGCCAGTCACGAAGCAAATAAGCAAACAGCCGCAAACTCCTGGGGAAGGGAAGAGGGAGGCAGTGTGCAGAATTGCTACAGTGTATTATCTAAAATGTTCAGTTCTCAGAAACATATCATGAGTCATGCAAAGAAACAAAGTGTGATCCATACACATGAGAAAAAAGTAGGCAAAAGAAACTGTCTGTGAGGGGACCTAAATGTCAGACTTACCAGAGCCTTCGAAGCAGCTATTATAAATATATTCAAAGAACTGTAGGAAACTATCTAAAGAACGAAAGGAAAGCATGATGACAGTGTCTCATCAAATAGAGGATATCAATAAAGAGAAATTATTCTTTTAAAGAATTATTTAAAAATGGAAATTTTAGAGTTAAAGAGTATAATAACTGAAATGAAGAATTTACTAGTAGATTTCATCTGGAGAAAGAAAGAGTCTGCAGACTTGAAGGTGAACCAGTAACAGATTATTCTGTCTGAAGAGTAGGGAGAAAAAGAAAAAAAGAATGAGGAAAAAAAAGGCAGAACCTTTGAGAAATGTGAGATAACCATTAAGCATACCGACATATGCATAATGGGACCAACTAAAGGAGGGGAAAGAAAAAAAAAGAAAAAAGAGAAAAAAATATTTGAAGAAGTAATGGTGGAAAACTTCCCAAATCTGATGCAAGATATTAGTCTATACATCCAATAAGCTAACGCAGTCCGAGTAAATACATGAAAAGAGGGCCACACTGAGACACATCATATAGTAAAAATGTTGAAAGGCAAAGAGAAAATCTTGAAAGCAGTAGTAAGAAAAAACAACCAATCGCATATAAGGGAACCCTAATATAGGGTTAATGACTGATTTTGCAGTCTCGACAAAGACATTGATAGTTCCTTAAAGTGTTAAACAGAGTTACCACATGACCCAGCAATTCCATTCCTAAATATATACCCAAGAAAAATGAAAACATACATCACAAAAACTTGGACACAAATGTTCATGGTAGCATTATTGATACTAGTCAAAAAGTAGAAACATCCCAAATGTCCATCAGTTGATGAATGGATAAATAAAATGTATATCCATACAGTGGAATATTATTCAGCCATGGAAAAGGAATGAAGCTCTCGTCTAAGCTGCAACATGGATGAACCTTGAAAATATTATACTAAACCAAAGAAGCCAGTTACACAAGGTCACATATTATATGATTCCATTCATATGAAATGTTCAGAATAAATTTCTAGAGACAGAAGGTAGACTAGTGTTTGCCTAGTGCTAGAACAGTGGGGCAAATGGGGAACGATTACTACTTGCTAAGGGGTTTCTTTTGGGGGTTAGTGAAAGTGTTCTAAAATTAGATTCTGATAAGGGTTGCACAACTCTATGAATATAGTAAAACCTATTGAATGGGTGAACCGTGTGGTTTATAAATTATCTCAATAAAAATTTGATTTTAAGGTTGCTAAGTGCTAAGGAGAAACATAAAGTAAGGAAAAGGTTTGACAGTATTAAGAAGATAGGAGGGAGGACAGTCTCAGATAGGATGGGGAGCCCTCACGGAGGTGACATTTTTAAGACTTGAAAAGATAAGAGAGTGAGCCAGGCTACCATCTGCAGGAGGAATACTTCAGGCAGAGGGAAGAGCAAGTGTAAAGATCGGGAGGCAGGCATGTGCCTGGTGTGTTTGGGGACCAGTGTTTGAGTGACAGCAGGGTGGAGAGTAGCAGGAGATGCTGTCAGAGAAATCATGGGGCCTAGATCTCAAGGGCCTTGCTCTGAGATGGGCAGCATTGATAGGTTTTGAGGGGAAGTGTGGCATGCTCTAATGTTTGTTTTCAGAGAATCACTGTGGTTGTAGTTTTATGAATAGACTGAAGGGGGGCAAAAGTAGAGGTGAGATTTGACGGTGGCTTGCATCTCCATCCAGGAGAAAGATGGTGGTGGCTGGGAGCAGGGTGAGAATAGGGGAGGTGATGGAGTGATGTTAGATTCTGCGTACATTTTGATGGTAGAGCCAACAGGACTAGTCAAGGGTCACAAAATACTCAGTGTAAGGGGTCAGATAGTGACTGTGGCCATACCGTCTCTGTTGCAACTACTCAGTTCTGTCCAAGCATGAATGTAGCTGTAGACGATTAATAAATGAACGGGCAAGATTGTGTTCCAATCAAATGGTATTTGCAAAAAGATGAAGCAGACTGGATTTGGCTGGTGGGATGTGGTTTGCCAACTTCTGGATTAGATGTCAAGGGCAAGAGGAAGAATAGAGTGAAGGGTGACTCGAAGGTGTTTGTTCTTAACCAGGAAAGATGGAGTTGCCATTAACTGAGATAGTGAATGCTGCAGATGGAGCACATTTGGGGGGGAGGGGGGTGGGTTTTAAGAACTGAGGTCTGGACTTGTTAAATTTGAGAAGCCTTTCAGACATCCAGATGTAGACGTGACATAGGCAGACGGATCTGTAAAGCCTTGAGTTCATGGAATAAGTCTGGCCATGGACGTGGTGTTTAAGACCCTGGACTGGATCAAAGAAGTGAAGGTAGAGAGGGAAGAGTAGAGGTTCCAGGACTGAGCCCTGAGGTATTCCAGTGTTTAGCTGTTAGGCGGATGAGGAAGAACAGCCAGAGGGTAGGAGGGAAACCAGGAGAATGTGACATCCTGGAAGCTAGACGAAGAAAGTCGGAGAGGTTTACTCCGTCCTTTCCTTTCCCACTCACACAATCATGTTGCAATGCACATGAGCGGAGAGATGTTCTTACAGGAATAATCCTGAATTCCCTCTAATTTCTAGGCAGGAAAAGTCATTGTCAAACTTTTTATTCATTCAGCAAATATTCATTAGCTGTCAGGTCACCGGGTACTCTGCTAGCTGCTTGGAATAGAATGGTGAGCCAGAAAAGGCATGTCCCTGCCCTCAGAGATGCACAGTCTAGTTAGAGAGAGATGTTCATCAGGTAATCATTAACACTGAACATGGATGGACCAGAACTGCTAACCAGGGTTGTAGAAACTGTGAAACAGGACACAAGTTCTAAAGGAAAGGACACGCATCTAAGACAGCAGTGCTATTGAGTTTTGTACAAAGGAATGCATCTAATCTGGGGGACCAGGGAACCGTCTGCGTTTTTTCTCTGTTTTTTAATAATAAGTTAATTCCAACATATCGCATCCTGATTGGGACACACCTGGTTTTTGTGGGGATGGCTGAGAACCTTTGAATTCGAGGAAGAAATACGGACTTGGTAATCAGACCCAGGACCAAATCTCAGCTGTGGGTCCTTGTGTCATTCTTTTATCCCCTTTGAACCTCATCTATCAGTGTGGGATAATCAGAGCTACGATTTGGGATTATGGTGAGGACCAAATGAGAGACAAAGTGTGCAAAACACCGGGGATATAAGTCCTTCCCAGTCTTTGAGAAAAATAGTATGTCGGTTGGTACATCTGTGACACTCTGTGTTCCAGGATAATTTTCCTGAGACGGGTCTCTGTTGCCAGTTTGGTATTTTATGAGGCAAAGTCTTTTTTTCAGTCTTTCTCCAGGGCATCCTCCGTTTTTTCCAGCATTCTCTCCCAAAAGAAGCATGCAGGGGCTTGAGTGCCTGCATTTAGAAAGTGCTGGAAAACCAAAGCTTCCCTGTACAATCCGTGCCTGTTCTTCTGGTCCTTTACATAGAGAAAATTCAGCTTTTTATTCTGATGTTTAATGAAAATTAGTAGTTACAAAAAGCTGCTGTAATGAAGTGCAGCGTTCTTTACCTAAAACAAAAGTAATGTTTGCTAGCACATCATGTCACTTTAACAATATTTTCATGGAAATGTGTAATGGTAAACATGTTCAAATCATTGATGCAGTTTTTAATCTTTTGGGGGAAGGGAGCAGTCTTTCATTTTGATTTGCCCACACTTGCTTGTCTGTATTTCTCCTTTGAATTAATGTAATTAAAAGAGGATTAAAAGGCTATGTTAAAATTTTGTGCATTAGATTATTGGGATCAAGAATAATTAAAATGTATGAAATGTGGCTGATTCCTAAGATGGTGGAAAAAAAGAAAAGGAAGGCCTCTTTTTTGGATGTAAAGTGTGTCAGGTTATTTTTCACAAGATAGAGAAATGTGTCCATGGTCTGAGAAGCACTTATGATGATGGAATCTTATATAAATGGATGTGAAAGAAGGGGGTGCTGTGGTGAGGGGGTCATCCTTATGTTTAGCATGAACAATTTTATCATTTATGGTTGCATCTCTCATTCTTGCTCCCTTCTCTGAAAACCAAGTGAGGAGTAATAGTATATGCTACTGTAGTGTATATCCTGTTACATGCTAGGTACGCTACAAAACACTGTATAGAAAGTGACTCATCTAATCCTGCCCAAACTTTGGTAGATAGATGTCTCCATTCTACAGATAGAGACACTGAGGCTTAGAAAAGGTGATGATGGGCTGTTAATTAGCAAGGTCATACAGCTAGGAGGTAATAGAGCTGGATTTCAGTGCAGGTCTTTTTGTTGGGCTCTTTCCAGGACAATGCCCTGCCTGCTGCAGGAGACAGATTGTTATAGGCTTGAACTGGAAAAGTGGTTAGAATCGCTTGAGGAGGATCTGTTTCGAGCACTTCTGTCTTATGAAGGCAGCTCCACCTTCAGGTGCCTTGTTTATCTTTACCTGCAGCGTAGAAGCTTCACAAGCTTTCATTTATTTTCTGCTTACATGGATTAGATGTTGTTGTTTGGAAGTTAATAAAAATCGAGAATATTTTGTTTACTTCCTTTTGGGGCAAAACAGATGCAACTTTGATCTCTAGTATTCATTGAGGACGATTATCATTTCTTTGATGTTAAACATACCTTTGTTTTAAGACATTATGGGTTTAGAACATTGTGTTATTTTTTACAAATGAATTTACATGGCAAAAATAAAAATGGGCAGCTGTGGTAGGCATTACCAGGGCTCCTCATGATCTGTTTTTCCTCTTATTTCTGGGTGTACAGTTCCCAGCCCCCTTGCAGCTGGGCGAGGCCATGGGACTAGTTTAACCAACAGAAGTGATGTCACTCACCTGTAAGCTGAGGCACCTAAAAGCCTCTCCAGTTCTCTCTTCTTCTGTTGCTGTAACCTGGAAATGATGTGTTAAGATCACAGATACACAAGAAAGAAGCAGACTAGATCCCTGAGTCACTGCTTGGAATGGAGGTGCCTGGAGAGGTTCTGGGCCTCCAGCCAACTTTGCATGAGTGAGAAATCAATTTTCTTTGTGTTAAATCACTGAGATCTATGCTTGTTACTGCATAATAGCCTAGCCCATCCCCGCGAATACAACAGTTCTTTGTCAGCCTCCTCTCCCTCATTTTGAAACATTTGCTGGATTTTGGAATCAGAATGTCAGAGAACTACTCTTGAGTAGATTATTTAAAACTGTATAAATCAATCTCTCCCTTTCGCTCTCTCTTTATATTATGTATCAATGTGTGTATATACATGTGTATGTATGTATATATGTATATATACACACACACATACATACTATAAAGTTTTAAAGAATATATTCTTTAAAAATATATAATATATAATATAAAATATATAATATATATTACATACTAAAAGTTCATAATATAAAGAAGTTTTATAATATGTTTTATAAGTTATATAATAATTTATAACATAAGTTTATAAGTTTTAAAGAATATATTCTTTAAAAATATATAATATATAATATATATTACATACTAAAAGTTCATAATATAAAGAAGTTTTATAATATGTTTTATAAGTTATATAATAATTTATAACATAAGTTTATATGTTTTAAAGAATATATTCTTTAAAAATATATATAATATAAAATATATACTTACAGTATATGTGTGTGTGTGTATATATATATATTAATTACACATCCTTACCTTTTTCTAAAATAAAATAAACTTGAATGAACTTAAGACCCTTATTATTAGATAAGTGGTTTGAAACTTTGGTAATATAGTAGTTACGATTTCGCAATAGCAGAGCCAGAAGGTGCTAGTCTAAACTAGCCAGGACTGGTGCTGTCTTTTTCTTTGTGAAGTGCTCCTAAGAACAAAGGTGCTGCCACTACTCTGAGTGACCCAGGCCATTTCTTATCATCTCCGGATTCAAACGTCTTCCTTAGGTCCCAGTGAAATCCCTCTTTAGCTCATTGAAAATCCGTTCCTTCTTATTTTACACCTATGGGGATGGAGATAAAAAACGGTTCATTATGACCGTCCTCATTAAAGCCCTTCATTTGGGAGGCCACAGTCCTTGTCATCACTTACCCTTCTCTTCTGTAAGCTAACCAGCGGTGATTCGATTACCCTTTCCCCATAATCCTCTAACAAGATTTCGACTAATGCTGGCTGGAATGGAAAGATGATGTGATTTTCTCGCATGTATGAAGCGGCCTCTTTGTCATTACCTGCCACTGTCCTGTTGGTCCTGCTCTGCCATCTTGTGCTCGTGCAGAGGAGTTTTGTTAATTCTGCACTTGTGCTAACACGTTTCTCTCATATTTGTACCCTTCCTGCTGTCTGCAGCACTCTCTCTACCAGCTAAAATTTGACCTCGGCACTTTTAGCACGCTTTTCATTTATGGCTTCTGGATTTTGTGCCATGCTTAGTAAGGCCTTCCCCCCGTAGCCTTGTTTTTTCATTCCCCTCCCCCCCACATTTTTTTTGACGTTCAACGTGATTCACAGCACACTCTTCCTGATTTCTGATCACTGCAGCCTCAACCAATCTTGTCTTCCTTGTCTCTCTTCCTATATACTGTATGCAATTATGGTCATTATATAAATATCGTATTGTGCTATATATCA
The DNA here is from genome assembly GCF_028021215.1 of Eschrichtius robustus. NCBI lineage: Eukaryota > Metazoa > Chordata > Mammalia > Artiodactyla > Eschrichtiidae > Eschrichtius > Eschrichtius robustus. The sequence goes on from NC_090835.1 coordinate 25,848,805, forward strand.
ATAGAAGGTTCTGAAGGTCTCATAGGCATAGCCTGTTCTCCCCTCCCCCACCCCCAAGAAGTTTGCTGCCATGAATGTGCAATTTCACTCTGTTGTGTAAAAACAGGGCGAGCTTTGCCCCTATTTACCAGATCTCTGAAATTTCCAAAGTAGTTGTTGCCTCACCTTGTCTGATTCCTAACAGCGTATTTTCCAAAAATCCGGAATAGAATATTCTCCAGGATGAAAATAATTGTCACAAGGAATTATCGATCTCTGGATTTTGTGATTTCAGTCATGTTGTGCAAGAGTGGTGCACAGATCACCAGCTCCCCCACCTCTAAGCTGCACTCACAGAGCACATGCTGTCAAAAGGACGTTGGCAAAGTGATTTTGCACCCTCCCCCTCCTGACTGCAATCAGACCTTCGAGAACTCTGCACGTGCACCTATCACAATATGCATCACACTCTAATTGCTTGCGTAATTGTCTTCCCCTCTCACTTCTAAGCTTTTTTAGGCAGGACCCATGTCTTTCTTGGTCGCCATGATGTCCCTAAGGGCCAACACACTGACTGACACATAGGAGCTCATTTAATGAGTGAATGGTTACATGAATGAATGGGTGAAGGACCCATGCTTCCCAGAAACACAGTTGTTTTGCTCTATTGTGCAGATTCAGAAGGAGAGACCCCCTGAGGCTTCTTGGTCATTTCTCTTGCTTCCCAGTTTCATAGCCATTGAAAAGTATCTGTGTTGCTTCATGGAGAAAGAGTGTGTCAGCAGCTCACCTACATTAGGTGAACTTTTTGAGTCATGCCCTAGGAATGGGGAAGATTTGGCAGTCTTCTGTTTACCCACTTCCTGCTGACTTTTGAACTTTAGTCCTTAACTAGTTAGTGCCAAAGTGAATAGTAAAAGGTCATCACTTCCACTACCAATGGCTAAAATTTGCTGTGTGCTAGGTTCAGTGCTAAGGACTTCACACTGAGGATCATTTGATCCTCAAAACAGCCCTGCAAGTGTAGGCCCTATTATTGTCCCTCCTGTTGTAGATAAGAACCTCAGGCCCCCAATCAGAGAGTTAGCAAATGTCAGAGCCAAGGTCTGACCGCAGGCACTCCATTCCAGACCCCATGTCATATCATCCCCTCTTATGAAATGGATGGTCACGTGTCAGATCTACTCCAGGTGAAGATGAATCTCTTTTCACTCTCTGCTCTGCTTTCCTCTTCATTGCTTCCCTGTCCGTCACTTGTGAATTGCTTCTCATACTTCTCGTATGATCACACCGATAATAAGTACATCAGAGAGGCTCATCTTCAGATGAAGAAACTGGGGCATAGAAAGTTGAAGTGACCTGTCCATGGCCACACCGGAGTAGGGTGTCACTGCTTTCCCTTGGCCATTGGTGGCCCTAAACTGGTATATTTGGTAGTCTTCTTATTGAAGGGTACTGTGGTCCGGGGGAACCATCTGCTTCCCCACGTGCTCTGAGTTCCATGTGATGGAGACCTATAGCAGAGTATAACTCACTCGCTTGTATTCAGTTTCTATTAGTAAAAAGTTATTCCAGGTCCCGTGATTTTCACCATGAAAGGTCTTCTGTGAACCAGAGAGAAGCAGTTTGAAAGAAGTTATTAAGCATTATTAATACAATTATGCATAGCAAAGGACGTAATTTAACTTCCCCACATCCAACAAAGAAATTCATTTGAAGCTTCAGGAGCTCTAGCTGGAAGGGCAGAGCTCATGGGGTGGGTTCTTCAGGCGGGGAAGTGGGGAGTATGGGCAAGGAGCCGTGCTGGCTGCTTTGTCCTCGGGGACACTTCTGCACGTGATGGGATACACCTCTCTCCCAGCCTCCCCAGCTTTTCACTCACCTTCCACCTGAGGACCCCACAGCGTTTCCTTATCACAGGCACAGAGTCCAGAGAATTGGCTTGCTCTTGCCTCTCCCCTGGCCCAGCATACTGCATAGGCAGCATTGAAAGAACAGTTGATTTTAAACAATAAAAGATGACCACAGAAACACTCAGAGGAGAGATACAATGGCTATCCCAGTGGAAGGAAAACCTTAGTGAATTTTTCTGACTTCATCGAAAATACCAGAAATAACTATTATTTACTGTTAGTGGTATTGTATCCATCCTTACCGCAGTTCCACTCAGTATCTTTACTTCATTGCACTAAAGCTCAGAGCAAACACTGTACCTATACGCAGTCCCTAGAACAGCTCATGGCACAGAGTTAGGTGCTCAGAAAGTATTTATTGACTGAAGGGATGGTACAGATGAAGAAACTGAAGACACCAAGTGTTAAAGTGACTTGTCCAAGGTCACATCTCTAGCAGCCAACAAAGCCAGGATTCAAACCCAGGGCTACCCAATACTATAGAGTTCTTTCTTCCTGATTGCTTGGATAGGCCTCTTTGTTGGTACAGAAAGATGGAGATTGGAGACCCAAAGGTCTTTAACAAAGTCATGGACTGAGGTCCAGGAAGTGTGAGTTCTGGCCCACCGTTGCTGAAATCCCTGTGTGGCCTTGGAAAAGCCTCTTCTCCACTCAGAACCTCAGTTTCCTAATCTGTAAAATGGAGAGATGGAAGCAGTGTGTTCTAAGGGTCCAAGGGTCCTCAGAAGCCCCTGGGCAGGTTTATGCTTTGTCATCTCTCATGCTTACTTGGAGCTGGGGTCAGGGGTTGACAGAGGGGGCTAATTCAACACCCAAGCACGTGAGGAAAGCAGTCATTTGTGTTTTATCTCAGAGGTGCAAAAAAATTCAAGGTTAACATAGTCCCAAGCCAGCAAATACCCTGAAATGAAAGTTGGAGAGAGAAAAGAAAGAAAAAGAAAGTAGAGGCATTTGGAGGGGGGAAAAAAAAAAGCTCTGATTCCACGCCTGGGTTGGTGTAGCATATAATCTGAAACAGGTGCTCAGGTTTATAACTGTGCCCAGGTCTGATCCCTGGCACATAAGAGCACAGCCTTTAAAAGAGAGAGAAAAAAAAAGGCGTGTATCTTTAAAGCATCTCTTCTCTTATGTGATATTTTTGTACCCCTTTGGAGGTTGTGTCGCTAGGGCCTTTGCATCCAGCAAAGGCTTTCTTCCCCTCTTCCTGGCTTGGGGATTATTGATTTGGAAGGCGAGGCTAATTTACATGTAAATAAATCTCAGCGCTGGGCAGAGGGGACGGGACATCCAGATGCCTCGACTGACTTGCTGACGTCACGGCTTCATTAGCATGCGGAGGATGCGAGCACTGCAACAGCGACTTCGGCACCACCAGCAGCTCCGCCGACTGTTATTATTATTTTTTGGCGGAGCTGCACGTTTCCTGGTTCAGTATCTTGGGCTCCGCGACCAGCTGACTGGTCTCCCTGGGGTCTGGCTCAGGATCAGTTGGTGACGCTGAAGCTTCGTTCTGTGACTTCCTGCAGATTGTCGTGAAGAAGGGGAGTTAAGACGAAACTGGGGTTCTCAGGAAGGCGATCGGATCCGAAGGGAGGGAAGAAGTCACACTTTTTCCCCTGCCTGGTGGATCCCAAGAGGGGCTCGATCCAGCAGTGTTGTTTCCGTGAGCGAATGCAGAGCAGCCCTGGCTTGAGCCTGCTGCTGCTGGCTTCAGGAAGGGTCCAGATTTGGAGAAGGGTTTCCAGAAAAAGATGCTTTGGCTGCCTGCAGTCCTGCTTGCATTCTTAGAAGCCAGACCCAGGGGAAAAGTGAACTGGGGCAATTGACAAGCTCAGAGGGTCTGGCGGAAGCTTCCATCCAGACTGGGAACTTCACCCTCCCTTGAGGTAGGTAAGAAATTTATTCAAATTCACAAGTAGAACAACAGCGTATTTTCTAGGAAGGATGAGACAGCTAGATCTAGAAGCTTTGCATGGGGGGGGGGTGGGCAGGACATGGGGACTCCGTTATCTTGCCAGGTGGCTGTTTTCCATGGCCCTCTGGCACCTCTTCCCTTTCTATGCTTATTCGAAAGCTCAATTGCAAAGTGACATTTCACAGCTCTAGGAAGTCCTGAAGAAACACTTACGTCTTGGTGCTTTAGAAGCAGCTTTTCTCTAAAAGAAGTGTAGCTATCCTTAAAAAATAATCATACTAAAAGGGGAGAGGGCTTAAAAACAAACCACGCACCTGGCTGTGTTCTTGCATTTCGGCTCAGGATGTCAGAAACCATTAGAGGCTCTGGGAAATGAAGACTTAGCTGAGACTTCCAGGTGAAGAAATGGCGCTGGAATTATTTAGGTTGAATTTTAGCCAGTGCTTTCAGATTAGAAATGGTAACAGAGCTCCACAATATGACTGCACAGCCTGGCTGAAACACATGACTCAGTGCGTTCTCTGCATTGGGTTTCTTGGAAGAGTGTTCACAGTTAGCTCTCCTTGCTCTTGGTTTCTCCAAAGCCAATCACAGCATTACTAATCTGCCATGGAGGTCTTGCGATGAAATACAGATTTTTAATCCCATTATTTTTTGTTATGTGGTCTTAGAATATGCTGGGGTCTCATGGGAGTTTTATGAACCATAAATAATCCGAGCTTGGCCAAATCACACTGGGCTAAGTGATCTGTACCAGCTGTGATGCCGTCCGCTGGTCCAGGCGTGGCTCTTGTATAACTTCGGCACGTATGTGATTTCCCCATCGAGAGAGTTCTGCTTCTATTCATTGCATCCATGGCCACAGTTAGGGGAGGGCTCCAGTGTGCTGTGACGCTGTAGACAGGGACTGTCAGGTACCAGAGCTGCAGCTTGCAAGGCTGCAGTTTGCTTTGCTCAAGTATCTCTTCCCAGAGAGTGTTTTAAACCATCTCAGTGAGACTTAAACTAAATGAAGCAGCCTGGTCTCCTTGCTGGAGGCTGAATTGGCTGCTCTAATCCTGCTTCCCAGAAGGCTTGCTGGCTGCTGATGGCTTTCACAGATTGGTCAGGATGAGTGTCCCCTTGGGCTCCAGAGTAAGTCACAACTTTAACGGAATTACTGTATTTTGGAAATTTGGATTTTAATGCCTCCTTGAGCGCTTGTAAAGGTTTTGCCTTTCCATCAAATGCTCTTTCCCCTTGGAAATTCTTTTTTTAATGTGAAAATTAAAACATGTTGGCTCCATCAGGCATTACAGTCTGTAAACAATCGTGGGACCGCCAGAAATGGTAAAACAGCATTGTTTGAAATGGCAGGTTTGTAAAGGTTCACCGTGCAATGTAGGGGAAAAAAATTGGAAGGAAGGTGCATTCATGGAAGCTTAAGGAATGAACAGGGAATTTAGAGGTTAGGCAGTAGGGGATGATGTTTATCATCAAGGGCTCAGACTCTGGATTCAGAAAGAGCTGAAAATACTTCGAGCTGCCTTTCTGGGTATTGTTTCCTGTGTATATCATGAGAAGAGCAGTAGAACCAATAGGCAGGGTGTAAGGATTCGGTGAGATGACATACAAAAAGCACCTAGCACAGTGCTAGTCACGTAATAAATGTTCCATAGAGGTTAACTATTCCTGTGGTGGTGGTTGTGATTGTTACCTTTTTATCATCTTTATTCTAAGCGTCGTTGCTAAAAAATAAGACAGTCCACTGAAAAGGCAATATCCTCACATCCGTTTGTGTGCAGAGAGGTTTAGCCAGCAGCAAAGGTGCCATCTTCAGTCACTGCAAGGTCCCAAACCATTCCCACTCAAAGGAACTTTCCACTATTTCAACTCTATGGACTGAGTTGACAGAATAAAGTGTATTGTCCGGGCTACTGTATTTTGCTAAACTAAAAGTGTCGGGATGGTAGAATGAAAATCATCTAGCGTTAGCTGGGGTTCAGGCACCCTTTTTTTTTTTTTTAATAAATTTATTTATTATTATTATTATTTTTTATTTTTGTCTGTGTTGGGTCTTCGTTACTGCGCGTGGGCTTTCTCTAGTTGCGGTGAGCGGGGGCTACTCTTCGTTGCAGTGCACAGGCTTCTCTTTGTCGTGGCTTCTCGTTGCAGAGCAGAGGCTCTAGACGTGCAGGCTTCAGTAGTTGTAGCACATGGGCTCAGTAGTTGTGGCTTGTGGGCTCTAGAGCACAGGCTCAGTAGTTGTGGCGCAGGGGCTCAGTTGCTCTGTGGCATGTGGGATCTTCCCGGGCCAGGGCTCGAACCTGTGTCCCTTGCATTGGCAGGCAGATTCTTAACCACTGCGCCACCAGGGAAGCCCCTCAGGCACCCTTAAAGAAGGTCTCCTGTTTGGCAGCTGACAAGTCTCCTGTAGAAAGCTGCGGGCTCCAAATTGGAATCAATGCATTTCTGGACTTCTGTACACGTTTCTCCTCTGATCCAACGCTGCAGGTGTGAGAGGCCTGCCTTTTCTTTCCACTTTCTGTGCAGTGTGGACACTAAGCATTTTCTCCTTCACGGAGGCCTTTAAATATGGCTTCACCTGCTGAATGGCTCCTCGGAAGTTCCCAGGCTTCATTTATGCCACCGTATGGGTGACTTTAGCTTATGGATCGGCTGTTAAAGGAAAAGAATGGGCCTCCCTTGCTCCCCTGCCTGTGACCCAGCCCTCTGCCCTTGATTTCTGTCCACAGACAAGACCCATCCTTGCTAGGCTTTCGCCCTTCCTCTCTTGCCAGTGAGCATACTTCAGTCATGCCGTTTGACAGCTGTTTATCCCTTTCCTTTCAACGTCTTTCTTTTAAATTTAGATGAACTGGAACTCCAGTGCAGAGGTCTGAAGGACAAATTAGAAGTGAGTTAAAGGAACCAGAGGAGTCTGGCATGAAGTTCTTTCTCCAGAAACTCAGAATTGGGAGTTGATCACTCCAGATTGCCATGGTCTTTAGTAAAGTAGTGTTTTGCATGGAGAATCATAATTATCCCTTGATAATAGCCCACCCGCATTGCCTCCTGATCGTATACGTGACCTTAGAGCCTAAGCTCTCTGAACTTTGGTTTCCCCATATAAATATTAGAAATAGGGACTTCCCTGACGGTCCAGTGGTTAAGACTCTGCACTCCCAATGCAGGGGACATGGGTTCAATCCCTGCTTGGGGAACTAAGATCCCACCTGCCGCATGGCACAGCCTAAAATTTTTAAAAAAATTTTTAAATATATTAGAAATAAATTTCCCTGGACTCGTGGGACTCATGGGCTTGCTGGGAAATGGTGGCTCCACCGCCCTTGCCCAGTTCCTGGCTCGTACTAGGTGTTGGACTTTCCTTCCTTCTGCTGCTGCTGATTTTGGTATTTCCCATTGGATCCCAACCTGTGAACCACAGGGGGCAGTAGTTTCCATATTCATTCAACAGAGGAAACTGAAGGCCAAAGAGAGAACGTAACTCACCCTAAATGACACAGCTGGTGACAAATCCTGGTACCCAGTGTAGTGCTTCTCCTACTACACATGGATTGCAAACGCTCCAGGTTTGAACAGGGCTCTTAACCCCTCCCTTCTGTATTGCTCGCCTTGAATTAGCAGAAACCTCAGAAGCCAAAGGCATGGTCTTCTCTCTTCTCTGTTGTTTTCAAACACCCAAGAATCAAAATGCTCTGTCCATCAGACAGGAATTCTGGGTGGCATTTGGGTGAGGACTTTTCTTTTGTGCTTGACGATCTACTAAAACTTTTCTCTCTTCACTCCCTCCCTGATTGTCGTGCTTATAAGCGGGTCATTGCTGGTGACCATGAACTATTGCGGGCTAAGAAGCTTGAGGGCTAGGCATTGGCAAAATCTGTTTTCCTCATTAATGCTCTGGGCTGACACTTGGCACTTTGCTCTTGTCCCAACCTGAAAAGGTTTTTAATGAAATGTTCTCGTTTTTATATCTTGTCTATGTGTGTATGGAATGTGCGTGGGTAGAGGGACTGTGTTTGAATGGAGCAGGGGAGAAAATGTTGGATAAGATCACACCGAGTTTCCAGCATCATGAGTCTCCGCAGTCTCCACTGGGGACCTGGACACTGATTTCGGAGACTTGGCTTTCTTTCTTTCTTTCTTTTTTTTTTTTTTTTTTTGGCATGTTGTTTGAGCAGTTCTTTGTTCGTAGTCTGAAATCCAGAGGCCTGCTTCTTCCATTATTTCCCTGGGGACAAGGCAGAGGCAGAAAGAAGCGGGCATGCGGGGGAGAGGCGGTGGAGGGGGGAGATGTGGAGAGAGAGAAGCGGAGAGATTGGATGGAGGAGTTAGGAGGAGAGGGGGGAGGGAAGCAGCTGGGAGAATATCAGAGCAATCTCCAAACCACCATGAAAGTGCAAAGCTGAAGTTCCCTTTGGGTGAAGTCACAACTCAGAAGACAAGCACCGCGGCTGTACTTCAGCTAGAAATACCTCTACCCATCTGTCCTACAGAGCCCATGGTGCAGCCATTTTAAATTCTAAAACCCTACATGGGCCTAAACACAGCAAGAATTTTCCACCACAGCACCATGGCCTATTTTTAAATATGCATTTATTCAAAAGAGCACATCTTCAAGTACAGTATGAGCCTGCCTTTCCTTGGTGGGTGTGTAGGGTACACTTCTGGCACGCATTTGGCTGTAAAGTCCATAAGGATCAAGTCGGCTGAACTGGAGACTCAAATTTTATGAGAGCTGACATAGAGGAGACACAACACTGTCGAGAGCACAGAATCCAGAGGCATCACTGGTTGGAAGTGGAGGCATCAAGGGAGTCAGGCCTCGTTTGAGAAAGTGTGACCAGAGTCTTGCTCACTCAGGACAGTAGCGTGATCCTTTAGGAAGAAGGAATAATGGTGATTTCTGATACCCCCTTCTTCCTGGTCCTGGCAATTGTGCATAAACCATCCTGGGGCGCTGGAGGGATTGCAGGCACCATTTTTCCCCCGGGATGTGGGATAGAGATGGAGTCCAGGTTGGTACCTTTTACAGGCCAGTGCTGTGTCTGTCTCACAATAGACGGTGACTTGAGTTAGCTCCATTTGCCCCACATTGGGAGTACCATTGGCCTCAGCTCCCCCATCCCTCTTTGGTTTTTAAAAATCAAACCTTACACATAGGATCCAGCCCCATCCAGGGTTAAAAGTAACTGGGACAGGAATTCTTAGCATTTCATTTCAGCTGGGCAGGATGCCATTTTTCCAGCTCTTTTCTTGCCATCCATTCATCAGTGTGAGTCCTCAGAGATGCTTGTTCATGAAAGTTCCAGGACTCAACTGAGAAACAGCTATACTTTCTGTGGTCACAGAGTCAGATATTTTTCAGGATAGCTGTTAGTGTATATGTCAGTGTATGTTCTGGGTATCTATGTGTCTGAAATAGTTTTTGTGTTAGTGCTTGTGTGAATATGTAGAACAGGTAATAAGTAGCATAGGTTGAACACTTACCATGTTCTAGTTGATGTGAAGGGTGCTTGACATACCTTGCCTTGTTAATTCTTACAGCAATTACACAGCTAGATATTATTAACTCTATTTAGTAATGGAGAAACCAAGACTCCTAGAAGTTAAGTAACTTGCCCGACGTTACACAGATAAGAAAGAGTAAAGCTGGAATTCAAACCCAGGATAATCATCCTCCAAAGCCTGAATGATGTCCACCATTCTGGGCCTCCTTACACTTTTTACTGTAATGTATTATGAATGTTTTTTCTTTGCCTTCTAGATCTTCTCTGTGGAACCCTCATGGGAGAAATACCTCATTATGTAGCCACTGATTTAAAATCCTTTTGCTGGATCTTTTGGTAAAATTGGCAACAGCCAAGAGACTGTATCAGGTACAAAACAGAACCGAGTAGCTTGTTCACCTCCAGCTTTGAATTTGGCTTTTAGAATGGAAGTGTGAGGTTTGTTGGAAAGTCAGTTAAGACACACTCTGCTGAGCAGTAAAAGCTCCGGGCAAATGGAAGCAGCCCTTTTGCTGGACTAGAGGGAACTGGGTGATTCTGCTGTGAGGCTGGTGGGGTCTAGAGAGGGGGCCAGGCTTCTTGGCTTTTGATTGCCCGTTGCATGCACATCAGGCGCTAACTAGAAGGTATGTGCTTCCCCTTTCTGAGCCTCAGTTCTTTCCTCCCTAAAATGTAGGTCCTGAATTAGATGGTCTGTAAGTTCTCTTCCGGCACTGACCTGGATGAGTATGAACTTTCAGAAGGAATTCAGCCTTGTCAGTGGAGGCGTGTGATTTGTACCATCGGCTGCTCTTGGGTGGAGAACTGAAAGGTCAGGTTTTATATCTGGACCTGACCTCTGTGTGTTGTGAATATGCGCTGGAACATGAGAAGCGGTAGCCCTCCAGAGAGTGACTTGGAGCTTCCTGCAAAAACCTCTGACCTTTGGATATTTCAGACTAGTGCAGAGGCGGGTGTCTGCATCCCTCAGTGTGTCGGTGCCGCTCATTCACTCTCAGAAGCCCTCCGGGCTGTGTCGCGTTTGTGAGCATCCTGCGGAGCGCCTGAGACCAAGACCTCTCCAGTTTAATGTGTGTACACCTGGGGGTGTTGATGAAATGCAGACTCTGCGTTTTTAGCAAGCTCCCTGGTGATGCTGGTACGGCTGCTTCTCAGCCAGCCTTGTAATAAGCACTGAGGGCTGCACAGGGAAGGAAATTTGACTAAATTCACAAGGCCCAGGTTCGAGTCCCAGTTGTGTCATTCCTTATCGGAGTAAACCTCAAATAGATCTCTTAGCTGCTCTGTGACTCAGTTTCTCCTTCTGCGGAGTGATGAAAGTAATTAATAACTAACAGTTAATGACTGCTTACTGTGTGCCTGGCACCATGCTCACTATTTTTTTATGTGCTGTCTCTTAACTAATTCTCATAATAACCTTATGAGGTAGGTTCTCTTATCAGCTGCATTCTATAGAAGCTAAACACAGAGAGGTCGAATAACTTGCCCAAGGTCGCACAGCTAGTAAATGGCCAAGCTGGGATTTGAATTCACATCATTTGACTCTGAAGCTTGCACGACTTGTAGAAATGATAGATGTGAACAATCTTGGAACTTCTGTGTGTTATACAAGCATACCATATAAATAAATGCATTTATTTGTATGATATGTATTATTTATAAATGTTTAGCACACCTGAAATTATAAGAAGCTGGTGTTTCGCAGATGGGATGGTATTGTTTTTAAGGGAAAAAAATATTCCAATTTGTATTAACTAAAGTCAAATGCTTTGTGAAGTTTCGAAGAGCACAGGTGTTTGTGCTCTTGTCTTGGGTTGTTCAGCTAGGAAATAAAGTGTCAGCTAAGAGGAATGGGAGGTTCTGATTAACTGAATTTCTGGCTGTTTAGAATTAAATCCCATTTTGTTTTCAATCTTGTTTTTGCAAATTTGGACAATATGTGCAATCACTTTTCTGCCTTACAGAAAAGCACAGTTACCCGACTGACTGTGTCTTGTGATTGAGGATATGGCAGCCATGTAAATTATTACCCTGAACACGACTTTCCTGCAAGTGGATTGATTGTGGGTTGATTGTGAGCATCATCTGAGTTTGATATCTCACCGCTCACTGGACCCCAGGCTGTGATCTGGCAGGATAAACAGATGTCTGCTTTCTTCCCTCACCCCTCCTTGTTATTCCTCTAGAAGCTTCTATTTGAATGACAGAGGAAATCTTCAGTGGGGAAAAGTATTCTTATTTGCATGTGTACCCATGCTTGAACCCCATTCTTAGAAATGTCCCAATCTTAGTAGGAGTATGGCAGATACCTAGCACCTGCATCGCCAGGCCCCCATCTCCCTCGTCCATTGTGGACCTCACTGATGACACACCACACTCTTTTTGTCAAGCTCCAGCACCACTTCAGAATCCTACTCAACACAGCACTCCAGGTAGCCTGTATTCATCAGTTGTAGTTACCCTAAGAGATTTAACTTACATGTCATGTCTACCCTTGGACACTCCCTGGAAGTTGATTCTCCTTTTTTTTTTTTTTTTTTTTTTTGGCCATGCTGTGCAGCATGCGGGACCTTAGTTCCCTGACCAGGGATCAGACCTGCGCCCCTCAGTGGAAGCGTGGAGTCTTAACCACTGGACTGCCAGGGAAGTCCTGTTCTCCTTTCAATTTAGTAAATATATATCAAACACCTATTAATTGCTTAGGCATGCTGAAAAGAAATTCTGTTTTCCACTTACTCTGCGTTTATTCTTCCTCCCCAAAGTGGATGACTTGCAAGCTTTTTGAAAGTTTTAGTTAGCTGAATTTTTAGTTAAGGTTTTCAAATTTTTTTTTTTTTCTTTCTCTGGGATCTACATCCTGTTGTTCTGATTAATATGGTGACCATTCTTAAGGTTCCCGTCACTTTTCATTACCAGCGATGTAGGGTCTTTATCCAGCTTCCCTGCTCTGATGATTCCAGAGGAATACCTGCTTTACAATGAACTGTTTCCTGTAGGCATCCTCTGGGCAGCTCAGCCATTGGCTAGGTGGCCAGTGCATATGCAGTGGCTGCTCTTGGCTCACAGCCATGATGCCCTCAGCTAAAGCCCTCTCCTGACAGCTTATCTATCAAGATTCAGGAGTTCATTTAAATTACTGCCTAAGTCGCCTACTTGCATTTGAGGTCATCATCTCAGAAGTCACCTGGAGAGCCTGTAAGCACTAGAACCTTGCCACCAATTGGGACAATGAATCCCCTACCCTAAGCCCCTCCCCTGCTTCCTGTGCAGGTTGGGCCACCACTTTGAAACACCTGCCTCTTTAGGAAGCAGGGTGAAAATGCAGAGCAAAGAATTCACATGTGCCTGTCTCAACAGCAGGAGCTTGAGTTCTTGCTTGAATGGCTTCTGAAAGGCAAATGGCAACCTAATCGCTGGGCTTGATTTTGATCAGACTAGCTTGAATCCTGCCTTCCATTCACCTTGTCAATTGGGCTGCGTAAACACCAGTGTGGTTTGCCCTTGCCATGCTTAAAAATTGTTTTCAATCCTGTATCATTGAATTTCTAAGATTCAGCATCCTAAGTGGTTGTGATGATATCGTGTGCCATTTTGAATTTTTAAAAGAAAACAGTGCAAAGAGTGAGAAATAGAACATCTGCAAGATATAAGGCACTGTCTCTGGGCCTGTGAGGAATAGCAGAGAAGACCTTTTACACTTAGCCAGTTCTCTAAACCAGGTATTTTTAACTCAGGATCCACAAGCACCAAAGGACCAGCAAAGATTGACGAACTTTTTGAAATTAAACGCAGAATTTTCTATGAATGTATGTATGTTCACCTTTTTAAGGGAGAGGATCCCGCCTTTCATCAGATTCTTAAACATGTAAAGTCACCTGAAAGGTTAAAAAGAAGTGCTAGATTGGATGGTAGATGGTTGTAAACTCATCCAGGAAACTCTCCTAAGGTTAACTTGGGACTGGAAGACACTATCCTTTGGCCCTATAGAAATACATCACTGTTCTGCAAAGCTACCCAGGAAATAAGATGAAGCTCTGTGGAGTTGGAAGGAGAATTACCTGGTTCTCTTCCATTTTATAGATGGGTAAATTGAGGGCTGTAGTCTCAGATGCCAAAGCCACAAGAGTACTTCTTTCTTCTCTGTTTCAGATACTTTTTATTATTCACTTAACAGTTCAACAGTTTTTTCTGAACATTTACTTTAGGTTAAACTGGGGGTTTTCAGTCTTTCTATATTCAAGGCATTCTTTCAAATATTGGACATTTTGCAATACACTTAGTGGAATTAAGTTACACTGCAGTTATGGTATACAGTTCTCGGCTGTTCTCAACATAAATATATTCTTCTCTGCCCTAACTTTCCTTTGTCTTGTTTAATCCCGGAAGAAGACAGTCTTTCTTTGGTGTGGTTTTGATCATGTACTACTGATCACATAGTTAAATCACACTGTACATTTGGCATCATTTTAACAATATACATTTTTAGTAATTCCATAAAATAAATATTAAAAAGTGAAAATTTTACATATTGTTCTGTGTTCTTTGTGTGCCCATGAAGTGTTCAGCCTCTAGTTGAGAACTGCCAAGCTAGATTCTGGGCTGGGTATTAGAGATTCAAAATTTTAAAGAACTACCTACTGAATGCTTATTGTTCTAGGTACAAGGTAACCTCCTTGAGCTTTTGGAAGTCATATTATTGTGGGAAAAACATTTAATAGATACAGCAACAGGTAAAATAGTTTCTGACAGTGACAAATGTTAAGAAAAAAATTAAAGGATAATAGAATGGAGAGTGAATGAGAAGGGAAGGTGGGCAATTTTTTTAGGGTTCTTGGTGGAGGTGCCTTTGAGTGATTACATGGATAATGAAAAATAGACCAGCTCATAAAGAGCTCAGGGTAGGATGCTCCAAGCAGTAAAACAGCCACTGCAAAGATCCTAAGAGAGGGATGGCCTTTGCACACACACAAGCACAAAGGACAAACAAAAGGTCATTGGGCTCAAAAAAAAAAAAAGGTCATTGGGGCCGAAACATGGTAGAGAAGGTAGGGAGTGGGACAAAATGAAGTTGGAGAGACAGGAAAGGGCCAGATTAAATTGTATCTCGGAGGCCAAGGTTAGGGAGTGTGTACTTTATTCTAATTGTAGTGGGAAGCCGGTGGAGCTTTTTAAGCAGGGGAGTTGAGTGTTATCGCCATTGTTTTAAAAAACAAAACAGTTAGTAGAAAATAGATTCTAGAAAGGAATGCGTGGATACAGGGAAGAATAAGTAAGCTGTTGCCATAGCCCAGGCAGGAGGTGATGGTGAATTGGACTAGAAGGGTAAAGGTAGAAATGGTGAGTAGAGGTCACTCATCCCATGCACCAAGGGAGTCCACAGTCTGGGCTGTTGTTCAGCTCAGCCAAAAGCACATGGGCCTTGCTACATCCCCAGGTTTGGGGGTAGGAGGTGCATCTAGGGGACATACATCCTTCAACCGTCACCTTGTCAAATCTGAATATAACAAACTCTTAACTATTCTCAGTGTCTCACTTCTGTAGACCATGTGAATTCAATTCATCCAGGGCTTCTTTCCAATAAAACATGAAACCAGGAAACGTTATTTTCTTTCTCTGTACTTGCCTCCATCCTCTCACTGCTGCAGCATGAAGAGACTAGTCGTGGCTCAGTACAAAACCACAAAAACCTTTCCATGGATCGGGCTTGAAGAGGGGAAATCAGCATCTTGCCTTTTTTGCCTGTACCCCCCTCTGGGAAACCTTGAGAAATGGGTTTTGTGTTTTTCCCTGGACTTGACTGAAGCCAGGTCTCTCCTGAAAATAACATCTCTCCCTGTTGTGTCTAACTCAGTCTCAATTGTGGGGCCTTACTTCCAGCCTCGGTATTTGGTAAACACCCAGTTTCTTGACACTCTTGTTTCCCAAGTCCGCTGGGGTCATCTTGAGCCTTGGCCTCATTCACTGAGGATCATGGATTTCTGGGAAGTCTCTACCTCCAGCCCTTCAGCACGGGTATTAAAGGGCCCCTGTCAAGTTTTGAAGGGTGTGACCATTGCCAGAATCCCCACAAGCCGAGCCCCTGAGGGATGCTCTCGCCAGCTGGCCCACATCCACACCAGAAATGGCTGGATTTCAGTGGTTCTCTGTGTATGGAGCTGGCTGAGTTCCCCTGGATGAAAGGCAGCCTAATATAAACTGAAAATGTTATTAATAAGCAGCCACTTAAGAATTTCCTATGACTTGCCAGTGATTTGGGGGCCTCTATGTGAACAGGGAGAAAAGCACAACTTGTTTTACATGGATTAAGGGACCAGTGCAGTCAGTCTGACAGGGCCTCAGAAAGGCATTCAGGTGTTTGGTGAAGGGCTCTGGAATCTAGCAGATCTAGGTCTGCGTTTCCATTTTCATCATTTCCCAGCTGTGGGAGCTTGAGTACGTTTCAGAAACACTTTGAGCCTTGGTTTTCCCATCTGTAACATGAGGGTGATATTAATAATTTCCATCTCTTAACTGTGCTGTGAGGATTAAATAAGGAATGCGTGGAAAGTGTTTAGCACAGAACCCGGTGTACACTCTGAAAATGTCTTCTTCGAAAGGAAAGTTGGAAAAAGCATACCTTAGAAGTAGAACCAAACTGACTTGACTTTTCCTGGTTCAGGGTGGGAAAAAGTAGATGTGGCGTTCTAGACACACCACATTTAATAGTAGCAACCACAGCGCTTGGCTTCTTTGAGCTCCCCCTTCTCCTTCTATAAAATGGCAATAATAACCCCTGTTCCTCTGACTAACTTTGTAGAGATTTTTGGCAATTCAGAGAATTCCCTGAATTGCAAGTGCGTGGGCAGCTCTGAAGTACTTGATCAGTCCCAGGGTCATTAATTTAATATCCAAACCTGTCTGCCTTATTGTATCTCGGTAAGAAACCAAGGTCGTTTCTGTGACCTTGAAATATTAAAAAGGATGGTAAAGGGTAAGTAATCCTTCGGTAAAGATAATAATCAAATTACCTTTCTCAGTCCAGCACACCTTAAAGTATATACTAGGTATTTCATAAAGACTTGTAGAAATGACCTGTTTGCCACCCATCTGTTTTCCATTGATCTGTTTCCATCCCAACTAGAATATATTAGTAGGGGTTAGATTGACTTCTAGAGAACCAGAACCATGACTATTTTTATTGACTTGTTTTACTTTTTGTCCCTACCCAGAGCATAGGGCCTAGCAAGCTGGCACAGAGTCAGATTTCACTATACTCAGCGTGCTGTGGATATTCAGTTATTTAATCCTAATAGCAACTCAGTGAAGTGGCAGTTAGGATTTGAACCCAAGGCACTGTGCCTCCAAGATCTATATATCTTAATCCACTGCACTATATACTGTTTTTAAGTACTTAGGGGATATTTAATGCTTCAGATTTGGTCTACATGGGCTTAGCCAACTTCTTACACACAGGAGGTAGAGACTGAACAAGTACTTGGGCAGGTGGCATGGAAGAGAAAGGCAAACAAAGAGATATTTTGTGGAGTCTTCCAATTCTTGAAGTTGGGAGGTGAGGAGTGTTAGAATTCAGCGTGCAGTCATTTCCTCAGAAACTGTTCCCCTGAAGGACTCATCTGGAAAGGAGGAGCTCTTGGAACGTGATCTGTTCAACGTCCAATGAAGCAAAAGCATACATGCCATAAAATCACGGTTAACATATGGACAAAGAGAAATGGAGGAATTGATCCAGGCATAACCATTCCATCTACCTTGGTTTCCTCTTAGGGAGGCGGTTGGTCTGACAGCAGCTCAGGAAATCAGAGCTTCTCTAGGTACCCACAGCCTTTCCTACGGATGCAGTGATGGAGGTAGCAGTGTTGCCATGGAGACACCATCAGTAGCCAAGTTCTTTTCCTTTGAGGGCTCACTCTTTCCACTCATTATGATGCTCAGTTAGCTAGCTGCGTGTTTGGTAGGCAGATTCCTCACTAGCCTGTGAACATGTTTACAATAAAGTTAAAACTCCTTCACCTGGGTTGCATGTGTCGTCCTCCAGCTGCTAGCTTGTCACCGTCTTAGACTCCTCTCAATATCTTGATGACACCTTGTTCTCTCTCACCTCGTGCCTTTATTCAACTGTCAGGAATACTCCTTCCTTCTCTTTTTACCTAGCAACCTCCTACTCAGCAAGTTGTATGCAGTGCCCAGCCCTTGGTAGGTTTTCTACTAATAACTGACCTAACAACAAAGTCACAGGACTGTTCACTTTGTTTCTTTGTTTCAAAACTTAATTTGAAAACTTGCAGTGTTATATACAGTTTACAAGAATAGCATAATGAACTCCCAGACACCCTTCTAGAAATGTCTGTGGCTGACATTTGGCACTTTGGTGCTGCTAGTTCCCCTCCTCCCTCTCTTTTTTGCATGTGCCCGCGCTGCATACACATGGATTATTGTTTTGGCTCAACCCTTTGAAAATAAATGACAAGCATAATCCTTTACCTGTGTATATTTCAGCGTCTCTCTCCTAGGAACAAGGACACTCTTTTAACTAACCCCACAAGTACTCTCTTGACTTCGAAATTTATGCTCTAGCTCCTTGTGGCCTAGATCTTTGTGTCCCAGTCAGACAGGGGCTCCTTACTGCTTTTTTGTTTTAATCCCTCACAACCACCACCAGAATGCATAGTACATAGTAGACGTTCAGCGAATTATTGTTTAATAAATGAAGCTGCCTGCAGCGAGCACTTGCGGTAGTACCCTCTTCCCCCTTGGCACTCGCCTTTCCAGGGTACCCTGACCCATGGTTCCTCGTTCGGTAGCAGCTGTAACTCTCTGCTCTAGCCCGCCTGTCTCGTATGTGGGGTGGGCCACAGGGGCCCAGGTGTGGTCTTCACCCAGTGACTGTTGGGAATTGGGGGATAAGTACTCCTGCCTCCTTGATTCTCCAGTGGGACATCTCTGAGGAATGTTCTAGACCGTCTCCCGAAGCTCCTCAACTGAAATGAGTCTCGGTTGCCCGGAGCTTCAGCTGCCCATTACCTCTGCCTGTGTTAGCATCCTTCCCTGCCCTGATTCCCTTCTCCAGTTCCCTCTCAGGCCTTTTGGGGATCACCTCCCAAACTTCTTTATGTTCAGATGCCTTCCGAGGATCTGATTCTGGGGAAACCCAATCCAAGACCTCATTCCTCAGTTGCTGAGACATCAGACCTGGAAATCAGAGTCTGGTAAGAGCTACTCAGAATATGAAAAGTCACCCAACAGGCTTATTTTTTTTAAAGGAAATGCGTTTCCACTGCTTAAAAATTCCAAGATAAATTAGTTTGAAGTAGGGCACTGTGTATGTTTCTTCATGGAAATATGAATTGACATATTAAGAGAGGAAACAACTGCCACTAAAAATGATCCTATAGCAACTTTGGCAGTGCCTGGGAGAGACAACCTCCTCTTGGTGCAGATGGCCAGAGCCCCTGGAGCCCGGGCGGAGGGCAGGGAGTTGGATGGGCCCGGCAGCGGGTTTTGGCTCTGTGCTCGCACCAGCCTCGTTACCCAGCTGGCCCTGTCACAGTCTCCGCCCTTGAGCTTCTGTGTTTTTTAGGAAACCGGTTTTCCTTTCTCACAGAGATAGAAATCTTGCTTCCAGACATGGCAAGTGTCAAGGTTCATGCCTGGGTCCCTCATTCAGACGGAGTGTTTGCCAAAAAAGGGGAAAAACACAGTATTGTGGCTGGGGGGAGGGGGTTAAGGAGCCAGTGAGGCTGCAAATAACAGGATATGCCAACGTCTGGGTATCAAGACAGAGGAATATAGGAATTCCAAGGGGAAGGGGATTAAGGAGAAAGGAAGAGCTTTCCTACACCCACTAAGATGGCACCGTCCCCTGAATCTCACATCGCTGCTTGGGCTTTGGGACAGGCAGTGGCTCAGCCAGTTCGGTCACTGTCATCCACGCTGACAGTGATGGGGGAGGGGAGGCCACACACCACCTCCTGAGAATGACTCATGCCACACTCTTCCCCACCTCAGAGCCTCTGCTTGCTTTCCCTCTGCCGGGAAAACTCTCTCCCTGGTGTTTCTCAGAGCTGCTTCCTACTTCGTCTTCTAATCACAACTCACGTGTCACTTCAGTGGGGAGGCCTGTCCTGATCCATCCTTGGCCCCTCTCTTATCTCCTTGCTTGTTTCCATCATGACACTGATCACAGCCTATAAATGGCAAGTTTATCTATGTGTTTGCCTGACTGTTGTCTGTCTTCCTCACTTGACTTGAAGCCCCATGAGGTTAGAGATACTGTCTGAATCACTGCTGTATGACCAGCATCTTCACACAGCGCCTAGTACACAGTACATGCTCAGTCACTGTTGTCTGCCTGGATGGTTGGATGGATATGGATGGAAGCATGGTTGGAAAGATGCAGGGAAGGATGGAAAGATGCACAGAAGAAAAGAAGGAAGATTTGGTCACTCTCCTTAAAACAAGGTGGTGGGAAGAACATTGGTCTTGGAGTCAGACGGCGTAGGTTCTAATCTGTATAACTTCATTCAAGTTGCGTATGAGTTTGTAGAACACATAGTTCATATGCGTGAAATGGATAAAAATGCCAACTTTATAGGGCTGCTGAGAATGAATAAAGGAGATAAACTGTGAAACAAAATGACTATTATAAACCTTCTGTAAACGTAAGAAATAATATTAATATTATAAATACAGCCGCCGCGTTCACCCTTACCGGCCATCCTCCAGTAGCAAAGTACGTACTGGAGTCAGGGCCCTGGGGCTCAGACCTGTGGTGTGGAGTCCCTGACCCTTTGGGGACAGACTTCCGCCTCTTGCAGCATCCTCATCTCATTTCGTTTCAAGCCAGCCTCCTCAAGTATATATCCTGCCTGCCTGCCTTCCTGTCTTCTCATCCTCCAGTTGTGTTTTTGTGAGGCATGTGGAAGGTAGGAGCTGAAGCCCTGTGCCTGGGTCATGTGGTCATGTGATCATATGACGCATGCGATTTTGGAGGGGAACAGGTAGTGTTCTTTGTGATAGTTCAGTTTTGACAATTCTGACTTATTCCTCACGGGAGTATCTCAGCGATATCTTAAAGCAGGGGGACCCCACTTCCAGTTCTTACCGGCTCACTTACTCAGCATGGTGATGCCTTTTTTGGCTAAGAATACCCACTGTTTCTTTATTCAATTAGATCCAGGCAGCCTGCAGCCCAGTACAATCTCTCTTCACTCAAAACACGTATTTACCTGTTTTTTAGTAAAAAAAACAGGTAAAGTGGGAAGGGTGTTCCAGAGTGCAGTAAACTGAGAATAATTTTTGGCTCATTTTAGGCTGGTGCTCTGCATGTGTGTGATACGTTTCCAATAAGTTCTCATTGGAAATTTGAGGAAATTGGGCAGCAGAGCAGACTGGGGAAGCCTGGCTCCTGCCCAGCCCCTCGTAAGTCTGGCCTGCCCAGGACAGATCCTTTAGGTGGTTGGCAGTGACATAAGTTATCACACCTCTGAGAGTCTGTGACCGATGTACAAAGACACAATTCAGAGCCAGGGCTTAGTGGTTTTAAATTATCCATGCCCCATCTCTCCCTACTTGCACAGAAAATTGAAAGTTGATAGCTGTAGAAATCTGGTTTTCAGATGTTTTTTATCTGAGGAACCTAACTTAACTCTGTGATACCCGTAAGTGTCTATGCAATTCCCACGTTTTTGGCGTCTTCCACGCTACATAAATAAATTCTCTGATCCTGATACAGGGCACCAGATCAGAACAGACCGACTTATCTGCATTGAAGAATGCACATCTCCTTGCCGAGAATGTTGTGTGTACATGTGTGGGTAGCTCTGGCTCATGTCTTTCTATTTCAGGCCAGAGTCTCGTCCCTTGGTCCTCGCTGATGGCGTGCACATAGAATGAAATCTGGTCTCTAGTTTCTTAACATGAGGGGAAAAGGGGACCAGCAGCTGTTTCTGTTTAACAGTGATTATCTCTGGGATTGTGAGTGTTTGAATTATTTTTCTTCTTCTTGCTTATCTGTAATTCCTGATTCTTTTCTACATACATTGTATGCTGCTTTTCTTTTTAGGATAAGGAGGTAGTAACTTTAAATTACCATAGGAGAAAAAGGCTTCCTCTTTTCTTTCCTCTTATTAAGAATAAAAGGAGTTATTCTTTTGCCTTCAGTGAACTCAAGTCATGGAAGAATTTAAATACCTAGGACACGTCTATTATTTAGCAAAAAGCTATGGAGGCTTTTGGGTTCTTTTAGCCCTCTGTCTTTAACAAAAGTGTCTTTTCCCACACCTGATCTCAGCTGCCTGAGGCGTTGCCATATTGAGCCCAGAACTATGCATTCCTCATCTATCACTTGATTTGTGTTGGGACTGAGCCACTCTTCAAGCAGTCTGTCCTTTGACCCTGTGCATAAAAGTGGCCTGAACCTGATCTGACCATGGACTTGGGACACAGAAGCCCATACCACAGGGGAGGCAGAAGGCAGGACCGAAAGCAGGCTGGCAACGAGAGACACTGTTCTGGTGGCTGATGTCGTCCTGCTTCTCACCAGCATCTTTTCACACACATGCCCCAGAGGTACCTGGCTGAGTGACAGGTGGGCTTAGTGATACGAGTTTAATACATGGTAGTCAGGAGGGGTTGGAATAGATCCCCTGGAACAGTTTTAAAAATGTACATTGTCCAGAGACCATCCGGTAATGTTGGTAGAACACGCCAGTTTTCAGACTATACTCTGACTCACGTGCTCCCCTTCTAACTGGGAGGCTGGCTATAGAAAAATGTCCTGCAGGTGCATGTCAGAATCACCTGGAATGCTGGTGGACATGCACTTCCGGGGCCCTGTCTCAGTCCTATCAAATCAAAGTCATTGGGGCACATCAGTGCTCCCCAGTCATCTCCATGTAATGTCTTAGAAACCGGATATACAATTTCCTATGACTAGAATCATCATTATCTGCAGAGTTTGATGATTAGGAATTATCTGTCTCTTTAAAAGCCATCAATAGCCTCTGTTTTTCTTTTTGTCTTTCTTCCATCTGTCAAATTATTGGGCACCTATTTCATATTTTGATAATACTAGAAATGACCTTGAACTGTCCTGGGAAGTATGCTGGTTTCCAGACTTGTGTCTTTGGAACGCTTGGGAGGTTAGGACCATGAAAATGCCTGGATATTGGGAGAAGGTTGAGCTTGAGAGAAGTTGGGCTCCGGGCCTCCTTCTGTCACATCAACTTGGGCAGCTCTGTTTTATATATTGGGTTTCCACATGGGAGTTCTTTTGCAAAAAATATTTTCCTCTCATTAAAAAGAAAAGAAGAAGAAGAAGAAGAGGGATGAAAGAGAGAAAGAAGGAAAGCGGGGAGGGGGAGGACTTGATGATGTTTCCAATCCTATCCCAATCTAGAATCCTGCAGTTTATGACTTGAACTGTCAGTATCGTGTGACAAC
Organism: Eschrichtius robustus; assembly: GCF_028021215.1. Lineage (NCBI taxonomy): Eukaryota > Metazoa > Chordata > Mammalia > Artiodactyla > Eschrichtiidae > Eschrichtius > Eschrichtius robustus. The sequence goes on from NC_090835.1 coordinate 25,871,562, forward strand.
GGAAGACTCCTTTCTTGCCTTCATACTATCGCTTCTCACACAAAACAAGACATTGTGGTTCAGGATTCAGTGTTATAAATAACCTGTCAACATCTCAAAGACGAGACGCCCCCCCCAACAGACACACCGCCCCCCAATCTATTTATAATGAATCCTTCGGAATCACGGTAGGTGAGTTAATTGGTATAAATTGTTAGTCATTTTGCAAATGGTGTGGTCACAGGTGCAGTTGACCAGAGTACTTTGAGACGGTTCAAAAGAGAGCCTTCACCTGCCGGTATTGTGTATTTCATGGAAGAGCCAATTGTGGCTTCTGAATACGGAAGCGAATGAATTTACAGCTGCAGGTTTCGGGTGGGGGGGGGGGTGGCAAGGGTTGTTGCTGGGTAGAGGGAGGGGAGAAGGAGGATGCAGGATGTCTGCTCTCTGAATCATGCCTTATTCCTTGGAAACCTGTCATTCACAAACCCAATTATGTACAGGTAGAATGTCACCTGTGACAGAATGAAACCAATGCAAGCTTTGTATGATTGGGTTTTTAAATGAAATCCTGCTTTACTAGCAGGTTCTATTTTCATAAATGTCTATTTAAAAAAAAAAAAGCCAAATCATATATTTCCCCACGCACTCCTGAAAAGCTTTAATCAGTGTGTCGAAACAGAGAGCTGTTGGGTGTTGCTGTGTGCATTTTGCCAAGAGGGAGAGAAAGACGTGAGGACCAAGAGAAATGCTCTTGGCTTTACCTCTGACCCTCCACACCTTTCTCAGCATCTGGGCCTTGCGTTCCTCATTTGTAAACAGAAGTTGTTACATTAGTCTCTCCAAAGGCTGTCATGGAAGCACTCAAGGGTTAAAAATTCTCTGCAAATAATAATGCCTTGCCACAGAAGTACCTGTTAATTATAAATGAGGAACGGAAGGCAGGCAGCTAGGAGGGAAAATACGTAAGGTCCTTGTGGTTTTGATTTACCTTTTTTTCTTTTTCCTTTTTCTTGTTTCCTCTTTGGTTTTGATTTTTCTGAATGTGTTTGTTGTTCAGGAGTGAAAGGCGATTCTCTGGTTGGAGTCAGGTATGCCCTCTGTAGGTTATTATTAGGGTTCGGGGGTCAGATTGATCCTACTCTGAATCTCTGTTCTGCTGGCTATTTCAGGTGTACTTTGAACATGTTGCTTAAACTCTCTGAGCCTTTGTTCTCTGGAAAGTGGGAGTGATATTTCCTTTCTCGGACGGCTGGTGTGCGAATCTGGGCTCGTGCGTGTCAGGTGTAAGCAAGTCAGGTGCTGTGCGTTCTGCTCCTGGGTGCCTCCGCGCTAATCGTGCTCGCCCTTATCCTGCTTCACCATTCTTGTTTTGCATCGCACTTAGCGTCTTTAATGTGCTATTGTATATGATCGAATGATTTGTTATGTTTGCTGCTTATTGTTTGTTTCTTCCCCTCTGAGAATATAGGTTCTATGAGGGGAGGGATCTTTATTTGTTTTGGTTGGGTGTCAGTAGTGCCTAGAGCAGTGCCTGGCAGATGGTAGGTACTTGGTGGTTATTTGCTGAATGACTAAAGAGGGCCCGAAGCCCTCGCCCCTTTCTCCCTTCTGTTCAGGCTTCTACTCAGTGAGAGTCATTATGGATCTGGTTCTTTAATTCTGTGTTTTGCTTTCGTCTTGTCTTTGTTCCTTCTTCTGGAGCTTCGAAGTTCATTAGATTATGTCCATCCAGCGTTAAAAAGTGTGCTGTTCGGGCTTCCCTGGTGGCTCAGTGGTTGAGAATCTGCCTGCCAATGCAGGGGACACGGGTTCGAGCCCTGGTCTGGGAAGATCCCACATGCCACGAAGTAACTAGGCCCGTGAGCCACAATTACTGAGCCTGCGCGTCTGGAGCCTGTGCTCCGCAACAAGAGAGGCCGCGGTAGTGAGAGGCCCGCGCACCGCGATGAAGAGTGGCCCCCGCTCGCCGCAACTAGAGAAAGCCCT